>NC_058375.1:136665439-137017939 GCF_018350175.1 Felis catus
TGTATGACAGTAATGTATTTAAATCTTCAAATATGATAGCAAAATTGTTTGTTTTTATTTTTCCTTGTAGTTTAGTCCATTTCTGAAGTTTGGTTTTGGGTATGTACCTGTTTAGAATTGTCTTTACTTCCTGATGAATTTAATCTGACACTAATATAGAAATGACAATTTTCTTATAGTTAATATTGCACAAGTATATCCTTTGCTTTATTTTTACCTTTAGTCTTTTTGTGCTTTTACTTTAACACAAACTGCTTGTAGCTTTTTTAAAAAAGAAATCCACCTGATAAAGCTTGTCTTCTAAAATTGATGTAGTTGGATTTATATTTTATTTAGCACTGCCTACAATTTTAAATTTTGCTAAGTTTATTGATTTTTTAATCCCTTTTTGGATTAATTGATATTCCTCTCATCACTCTCTCATTATTTTTTCTATTATTTTGTATTCTATTATTCTATTATTTTCTATTGTATTTTTTCTATTATTTTGTAAAGTACACTTTTCTTTTTATAGAATTTCTCAACAACATTTGAATTCAACTAAACAAATTTAGAGCTAATATTTTTACCCTCCTCCCAAATAATATAGGTACTTTAAAAGTATTCTTTAATTTAAAAACACCCTTAGTGGCTTCTGTATTATTGTGATCCAACATTTTATCTTTTTTTTGTTGTTGTTGTTGGAAGTAAACAACATTTTTTTTTTTAATGTTTCTTTATTTTTGACAGAGAGAGACAGAGCATGAGCGGGAGAGGGGCAGAGAGAGAGGAAGACAGAATCTGAAACAGGCTCCAGGCTCTGAGCTGTCAGCACAGAGCCCAACGCGGGGCTCAAACCCACAGAACCGCGAGATCACGACCTGAGCCGAAGTCAGACACTCCACCGACTGAGCCACCCAGGAGCCCCAACATTGGTGTTTTTTATATACTCAATGTTTTTCAGAGACATAAAATTTACCAAATTCTTGGCTAATGCCCTACTACTTCTCTCACATTCCTTCAAAAGTAATTTTCTTCCTTGTTTTTTAGGTGTCTGTGCACAAATCCCTAAAATGTAATTTATCTTGGTATATTAGTACGCCAAGGTTGCTACAGCAAAGTACCACAAACTTGGTGACTTAAAACAACAGACGTTGATTGTTTCACAGTTTGGTGTCTAAAAATCCGAAAGTGTCAGAAGGGCCATGCTTGCTCTATACCCTATCAAACACAATGTGCGTTGGCTTCTTCCTAAGTTCTGGTGGTTTACCTGAAATTCTTGGCACTCCCTAGCTTGCAGCTATGGGACTTAAGTCTACCTCCACTAGCACATGGCATTCTCTCTGGTGTGTGTCTCTCTTTTCCTCTTCTAAGACACCAGTCATATTGAATCAAGGGCCCACTTAACTTCAGTATGACCTCATTTTAACTTAAATATTTAAATCTGCAATGACCCTATTTTCAAATAAGGTCACATTCTGAAGTACTAGATTTTAAGACTTCAAGATATCTTTTGGGAGACAAAATTCAACCCACAACACTAAGCATAAAATTCTGATAAACAGTTGTGTGTATTTGCCACTTTACCACTTTGAATACAAAATCAGTTGTCTTGCTTCCATTTTTACTCTTAAAAACTCAGCTCTTGTTCTTGTCACTTACTTTTTGTTTGTCTTCATTCTTTCTTCTGGCTGCATTGATTTTTTATTTCTTTATTGCTATTTTTCAGTTTTCCAATGATTTGTGCAGATACAGATTTCTCCATGTTTTTTCAACTCATGGTTGAATTGGCTTCCTGAGCCCAAGAATGGCTAAGTTGTATTAATTCAAGAAAATTCTCACCAGGTATTGTTTTGAATAGTGCCTCTCTTTGGTTGTCTCAAGTCTTCTGGAGTTTAGTTAGATATATCTTAAAATTTTTCAGTCTCTTTCCATTATTATTTAAACCTATGACCCAGTATTCTTTTGCCCCAAGCCACTAGGAAATATAGTATATTGTCATGGCAAACTGTGGCATCAGTATTTATTTTTGTTAATGATATGCACATTCTCCGTTATTTTGGGCTTTTAACAAATAACCTTAATTTCCTACCTATATAAACACACACACACACACACACACAATTTCTTTTTTTATCTACTGTTTTTAGTGGGACTATATGGAAGGGGCTTTTATAGATATTTCATCTGCCATAGTATAAAATAAGACTCAAAAGCATGTGTTTAATGTTGAGGTCAGTTTAATACAAAAAAAAATCCATATTTTTTACAACATGGACTAGAATATATCTGTAATCTAAGTGGTGATAAAATATAAATTATTTTTCAACAAGGTCTAAAAATGTGATATACAAAATACAATTGACAAGAATGAATTAGATCTGTTTTTTCATCAAATGACAGAACTTTGATATAAGAAATCGTCACATATAAAACTTTGAAAAATTCAGAAAATAGGCCCGTATTGAAATATTTTTTCAAGTTACACATAAAATTACCAGGTTTACATTCTACTCAATATCTGATAAAATAATTATTTTGTTTTATTTTCTAAAACTAGTCTCCGACTAAGTCATGATATCATTTGCTCCTTTTCCTCTTTGCGAGTATTCTCTTTTTTTTTTCTTTTTGCAGAATTGTTGGAAACTATATACAGATAGCAAATATGCATCAAATTTACAAATAGAAGAATATTTTATAACTTTGAATGAAATACTGTTAAGCGTAATTGCATTTGGAATCATCTTCTTTGGCTTCTAGGCCAGCAGTTTTCCTGTTCCTTTCCGTTCTAACTGACTTAAAAATAAATTCTATTAAGTGTGGGAAAATGGGACAGCTTTTTCCACAGCATACTTTAAGTGGCAGTGGTACAGGATCCAGATAGTTCTTTCATTTTTCATTGTCAGAAAGATTAGATAAGAAAGACTCTATGAATTGATCAATTGATTGTGTTATAAAATTATTAACTTGTTTTTTATGTTCAGTATTATCTAGGCTTTGAGGTTTCTAACTGTTAGGGCACAAAATATTTACTGTATTTTTCTTACAAATTGGAATTGTTCTGTGATTCGTTTTAAAGCTATACATTACGAGAAATACATTGCAAAATCCAGAATACATTTTTTAAATAGTAAAAGCCACTTTGAAGATTGTAAGCTGGTGTCAGAAAAAACAAAATATAAATTCTTAAAGTTTGAATTATCCATTTCAGTAGTTATTTATCATGTCAGTTATGGTATAATCTAAAAGTACCTCTGTATTAATTTATTACTGGTCGAGTTTCTTCTACAGAAATTACAAAGTTCAGAAAAAGCTTAAAAACACATATATCACAATTATTAATAACATAAAAATGGTATATTTTTTATCTTTACGTTGAATTGCTAACACCAGCATTTGGAAGAATAAGAAACACAATATTTTTCTTAGTGCTTCTAATATATATTCTGATAATTTCAAAGCTAAAAATAATTTATTGGTATTATTGAACATGTTCATTGAACTATATAGATTTAGGGCGGTGTAATCAATTTACTTGAATTGAATAATTCGGCTGCATTCTGGGAACTTTTGAACTGAATTTTTATTGCTGATATCTATAATTTGACTTTTGCAGAAATGGTTTGCTATCATTTTGTTAATATCAGTTGGAGTTGAGTATGAAAGATTAAAATGTCTTCTAAAATTGTTTTTAGAATACAAATAATTGGTGAACCTGGGCTCTATATACACAGAGAATCTGAGGTATTTTCACTTTCTTTATTGGTTGTATCAGGCATAAACAAAGCATGCAAGTCATTTTTTGATGGTTTTCATTTTTCTGTTTGAAAGTAATTTGAGACATTTTGTTTCATTTAACAAATAACTTTGTATTATTACAGAAGTCATAAATATGTATTGTACAAATTCATGGTATTTAGACAAGCAAAAATAAAGCATGAGAAAATATTACATTCTCACTACCCACAAATTATGTCTGCTGATATTTTAGTGTATATTTTTGTATGCATTTACATGTCAACCACACAGATGCATGACAAACATATGTAACTCCAATAGTTTTTTGATATGCTTTTATTTTATAATAGTTTTAGGTTACAAAAAAGTTGCAAGGATATTGTGTTCATTTTGTAATCTTTATTTTTCAGTCATTGATCTCAATCTTTTCATTTCAGTAAGTTATCATTTCATCTAATATATAGACAATATTAACATTTCCTGAAGTCGGTACACAGTCCCAGACCAGACACTGCTTCTAATTGTTATTCCCCTAAATAGCATGTAATCTAATAAAGCTCCCTTCTCATGAGGAGCCTAAGCCAGCTTTCCCACAGAATGTTCTACCTTCTGGACCTGTGTGCTTGCTTGTTTTGATTTATTTTGTTTGATTCCTGTTGATTCATTTTTCTTTGACATTCCATAGTGCAGCATGAATAAGACAACTGTTCTGGAGTCAGAAAAACTGGATATTTCTTCTGAGTTTCTTGATAACAATGTGACATTTAGACAGTCACTTAATCTTTCTGACCCCAATCTTTTCACCTGTTTTAAAATAAAAATATCTTATTCGATTTGAGGGTCATTTCCAATTTTTCTGACTTTGAAATTGCATTGCTATATAGAAATAGCTCAACCTGTGCATACATTATGATCAGTTTTAGAGTTACTCAGTCAAGAAAAACACTTTTATCTGGGGCTATTAAATAAAACTGACATTTTGGATATAATAAAAATGGGTGTTGATCTCTATAATTGAATTAATCAGTTAAAAATTTATGATTATTAAAATTATTAACACTACATTATTTCTGGTGACATATTTACATGAATTTATCTTTGCTACTTATTTATTAAAACTTTCTTTAAGTAATTTTTAATTATTTTAAACAAAAATGAAAAAATAACCTAGCCAATTAATAAGGGTTTTTTATTAGTGTCAATTTAGAGTAAATTTCAATTGGGATAGTGACATAAGCGACATTTTATATTTTAAAGTTCTCGAATAAGGGTGCCTGGGGGGCTCAATAGGTTAAGTGTCCAGATCTTGGTTTCAGCTCAGGTCATGATCTCATGGTTCATGGGTTCGAGCCCCACATCGGGCCCCTCACTGACAATATATGGTCAGATTTTCTCTCTCCCTCTCTCTCCACCCCTCCTCTGCTCACTTTCTCTGTCTCTCTCTCTCTCAAAATAAATAAAGTTAAAAAAATTTTTTTTCATCTTAAATGAAGAAATTGCTTTTAGTAAAATTTACTCCTCAAAGTATAATCTTTCATATTCTTTTATGAAATTCTGTTTGTATGAAACTATATAAACTATAGTTGATATCCTAATAATATTCAGGACAAATTTGCATGCCAGGCTGTTACATAAACAGAACAAGAATATACTGACCAGAGGGGCCTTGTTAAGAACATGGTACAATTAAAAAAAATTTTTTTTAGAAATAGTTACTGAAATAATTTTAAATGTAAAGGAGAGTTGTCAAAATAGTACAGAGAATTGTGATATCTTCCATTCAGTCTTATCTAGTATTAACATGTAACATAAGCAGGGTGCATTTATCAAAACATTGACACTAACATTGGTTTAATACTATTAAGTAATCTACAGGCTCTATTCAGATTACAATAGTCTTTCCACAGTGAACTTTTCTGTTCTAATATCCAACCCAAGACACTACGTTGCATTTAGTCATCATGTCTCTTTAGTATTCTCCATTCTGTGAAAGGTTGGTTTTTCTTTGTCCCTCACAACCTTGCCATTTTAAAGAGCAGTGGTCAGGTACTTTGTAGAATATCCGTCTATGTGGGCTTGTCTGATATTTTCTCTTTTAAACCATAGGTTTAATTTTTTTAAGTTAATTTATTTATTTTCTGAGACAGAAACCACAAGCACAGGAGAGAGGCAGAGAGAGAAGGAGAGAGAGAATCCCAAGCAGGCTCTGCACTGCCAGCACAAAGCCCAACGTGGGGCTCAAACACATGAACCATGATATCATGACCTGAACTAAAACCAAGAGTTGGATTCTTAACCAACCTTAACTTCTGGTTTTTAAAATATGTTCAGCTTTGTTTTATGGTACAGAATATGGTCTTAATAAATGTTTGGTCTTCATTTGAAAACATTTTTCCTCTGTTGTAGGGTAAAATTTGTAGTGAATATCAGTTTACACTGTTTGATGGTGTTATTCTTCTCTACTATACCTTTAGTGAATTTTTTGTACCATAATTTACTACTTGTTATATCAATTGTTGGTAAGAAGTGTTCAGTGCCCAACTAGAATTATATAAATTTGTCTATTTTTCTCCTCAGTTCCATTAGTTTTTGTGTTATATATTTTGAAGCTCTGTTGTTAGGAACATCAAGGTTTAGGTTAGTATGTCTAGAGAATTTTACCTTTTCTCATTATATAATGTTCCTCCTTATACCTGATAACCCCCCTTGTTCTGAAGTTATCTTTGCCTGAAATTAAAATAGTTATCTAAGTGCCTTTTGGTTAATATTTTCAATCTATTTTTTTAATTTTATTTTTAATCTATCTAATATGTATTTCCATTTAAAGCAGTTTTCTTACAGACAGCATATAGTTGTGTCTTGCTTTTTCTCCAAATTAACACCTTCCTTCTGTTAACTTACGTGCTTAAATCATTCATATTTAATGAGATTGTTGATATGGTTGAATTTAAGTATACTACCTTGCTAAATGTTTTCAATTTGTCCACGTGTTCATTGTGTCTTTACTTCATTTTCCACCTTCTTTTCTGTTAAGATGTGTGATTTCATTTAATCTCTTTCATTGACTTACTATTTATGCACTTGTTTTGCATTTTTTCTAGTGGTTTCCCTAAAGGTGTATAGTATACATATTTAATTAATCAAAGTCTACTTTCAAATGATAGTATCCACTGTAGTGTAAAGTTCTCAAAATCACATATTCCTCCTCTCCTGCCTCATCCTTTGTACTATTTTTGTTACACTTTATATATTAATTATATTATACACACCATTGCCACTTTTTTTCCTTTACACAGTCAGTTAAGCTTTAGAGAAACTAAAATGAAAAAAAGGAAATGTAATTTGAGCTATCTTTATTCTGTTTTCAGTGCTGTTCGTTTTCTTGTGTAGATCCATGTCATCAGCCTCATAATTTTCCTGTCGAAGGAATATCCTTTAAGAGTTCTTATAGAATAATTTTTCTAGCAATGAACTGCTTTGGATTGTTTGCCTGTGAAAGTCTTTATTGTTTCTTCATTTTTGAAAGATAATTTTTCTGAGTGTAGAATTCTGGGTTCATCATTTCTATATCTCTTTAAATTTGTCAATCTATTATCTTCTGGTTTCCATAGTTTCCAAAGAGAAGACTATTATTTTTTGCTATTTGGTTTTATTTTGTTTCGTTTTGTTGTATGTATTCCTCCCTCCTCTATTGGCACACCTTCAAGATTTTCTGCTTCTCATTTGGATTCAGCAACTTAATTGTGTCATGTTGAAGGCTGGTTATGTTTTGGAATTTATCCAGTTAGGTATTCTCTGGGATTCTTTGATCTGTGGTTTTGTGTCTGTCATTTAATTTGTAAAATTCTACGCCACTATTTCTTCAAGTATTTCTTTCTATCTTTCCTTCTTTTTTAAGCAGTTGGTGTATTTATTTATTTATTTGCTTGTTTTTACTAAGTGGCCTTTTCTTGTTTTGTTTTGTTTTGTTTTAGAGAGAGAGAGAGAGAGAGAGCATGAGTGGGGGAAGGACAGAGGGAGAGGAGAAAGAGAGAATCCCAAGCAGGCTCCATGCCCAGCACAGAGCCTGACATGGTGGGGCTCAATCTCATGACCATGAGAGCATGACCTGAGCCCAAATCAAGAGCCATATAATGGACTGAGCCACCCAGGAGCCTGTCTTCAAGTATTTCCTATCTTCTGTTTCCTCTTTCTTCTCCTTCTGTGATCCAATTGTCCATATGTTAAAATATTTTATAAAGCCTCACAAACCATGAATGTTCTATTCTGATGTTCTTGTTGTTGTTGTTTTCCCCCCTTTCTCTTCTTCTTTTCTTTTTTTTTTTTTTTTAAATTTTTTTTTCAACGTTTATTTATTTGGGACAGAGAGAGACAGCATGAACGGGGGAGGGGCAGAGAGAGAGGGAGACACAGAATCGGAAACAGGCTCCAGGCTCTGAGCCATCAGCCCAGAGCCTGACGGGGGGCTCGAACTCACGGACCGCAAGATCGTGACCTGGTTGAAGTCGGACGCTTAACCGACTGCGCCACCCAGGCGCCCCTCTTCTTCTTTTCTTTAAACTATTTTTATCTTTATTTTCAGTTTGAATAATTTATACTGACCCATCATCAAATTCATTGATTCTTAATCACAACACCTTTATGATTATATTTACTGCTTACTGAAGACATTCTACATCTGTTACTATGCTCTTCATTTATAGAATTTCAATTGAATTTTCTCTTACAGTTTTTATGCCTTCTGATTTTGCATTTGTCCAAATTTCTCTCAGATTCTTTAACATCTTAATCATAGTTTATTCTAAAGAAACTCGACAATACCTTATGATTGATATAATTTGGGGACACAAGTACACTATGATTCACAAACATAATATGTAAATGTTAAAAATTAAATGTATAAATCTGCCTAAGTAAAGCAGTATCCATTGCTTTTTAACCTAATTTAAGAACCAATAATGTTCCCCCAAATATCACAATCAATAAAAAGAGATAAGAAATGCATAGAATATAATAAGTTATATAACAGAATGGTGTTCCAAAAAGAAAAGATGAACATATATTTGTACTCTAATTTAGCTGGCTGAGCAGTAAATTTAATTATAGTATTAACCCTGACTATGTCACTAATTCCTTATAGCTTTCTATTGCTTTGAAATGTAAACTAAATTCCAAAGCTATGTGAGGCAAATTGGGCACAGCATACTATATATTAAACCTGTCTAATACTTCATGGAGAGGTTCCAGACACTGGCAATCTTAAAATTAATTTCCTTATCTCCTACTATTCCTCAAATACACATTCTGTTTCTCTCCCTATCACTAACTTATTGAAAGGGTAGGCTACATTTAGTCCTTCATTCCTATGAAACTTCTTTAAGTTCTCTAAATATCTGTTTAGCACATAAAACACACACACACACACACACACACACACTTTCTATACGTGGTTGTAGGCACTATATTGATAAGACAAAACACAATCAAGTTGTGTCATCATGTTGTTTATGGTCTGGAAATGGACTAAAACATATCAACAAAATTTAGGGTACTACAGATAAGGGCCACAGTAGATGTAGCTAAGCATGTATACCTCTTCCCTTATTATCTAGCTTTGGCCCAACCACTCTGGAAAGACTGTTTTAGTAGGTCATCAATAATTTCTTTCTTAAAATCTCATTTATTACCCTGAATTCACTATTGAACTGAAAATGCTGAATGATTTTCATCATAAGAAAATATGATGAAAGAAAATTCTTTTGAACTGCTTCTGTAACCAAAATTGTGTTGGTCTCTGACTAAAATACCTGTAGAACATATAATAAAATTATTTACACAGTATTGTAAGGTATTGATTTGCATGTTGTGCACATATATATGCTTTTTATTTGCACAGTTGTACAACTCAGCCACTATACATTTATTGTTCTTTTTTCTCATTTTTTTTCTTTTTGCTATTACATTAATTAATTTTGCTATCATGTTAATATTGGCAATAAAGGAAGTTCAGAAGGTATAACTCTCTTCCACAACTGCTGTAGTCCTAAGAAATGCCTTCAGGGACATAGCGTGTGGAGTGGCCTTTAAACAACCTTCCTAACCTACAACTACATGGTCAATTAATCTTTGACAGAGCAGGAAAGAATATCCAATGGGGAAAAGACTTTCTCTTCAGAAATGCTGTTTGGAAAACTGGACAGTAACATGCAAAAGAATGAAACTGGACCACTTTCTTACACCAAACACAAAAATAAATTTAAAATGGATTGAAGACCTAAATGTGAGACCAGAAACCATAAAAATCCCAGAGGAAAACATAGGCAGCAAACTCTTTGACATTGGCTATAGTAACTTCTTTCTATATATGTCTCCTGAGGCAAGGGAAACAAAAGCAAAATAAACTATTAGAATGTCATCAAAATAAAATGATGGAAAAAAATTAACAAAACTAAAAACCAATCTATGGAATGGGAGAAGTTATTTGTAAATGATTTATCTGATGAAGGGTTAACATCCACAGTATATAAAGAACTTGTAAAACTCAACACCCAAAAAAGAATAACCCAATTAAAAAGTGGGCGGAAGGCATGAGTAGATATTTTTCCAAAGAAGATATACAGATAGCTAACCGACACATGAAAAGAGGTTAAACATCACTCATCATTAGAACATGCAAATCAAAACTACAATGAGATATCACCTCATACCTGTCAGAGTGGCAAAATTCAGTAACACATGCAACAACAGGTGTTGGTAAGGATGTGGAGAAAGGGGAACTTTCTTGCACTGTTGGTGGCAATGCAAGCCGGTATAGCCACTCTGGAAAACAGTATGGAAGTTTCTCAGAAAGTTAAAAATAGAACTATCCTAGGACCCAGAAGTTGTATTAATAATTATTTACCAAAGGAATACAAAAACACTGATTCAAAGTGATACATGCACCCTCGTGTTTAAAGCAGCATTATCTACAATAGCCAAATCATGGAAACAGCCTAAGTGTCCATCAACTGATAAATGAACAAAGAAGATGTGGGATATATCTATCTATATCTATATCTATATCTATATCTATATCTATACATATATATTAAGTGGTTGGTACATTTACTTTTTACTAAGTGACTTTTTTTTTTTTTGAGAAAGGGAGAGAGATAATGAGTGGGGGAGGGGCATAAGAAGAAGGAGAAAGACAGAATCCTAAGCAGGCTCCTTGCCCAGCACAGAGCCTGATGTGGTGGGGCTCAATCTCATGTCCATGGGATCATGACCCAAGCCAAAATTGAAAGTCAGATGGTTAATGGAGTGAGCCACCTAGGTTCCAGTCTTCAAGTATTTCTTATCCCTATTTCTTCTTTCTTCTCTTATCACTGGTTCCCTCTGTCTTTTCATCTGAATACAGTGCATTTGGGAAAATTTATTTTTATACATACATACATATATACATACATGTATATACATGTATATATATATACATACACACATATATAATGGAATATTACTACACCATAAAAAAGAATGAAATTTTCCATTTGCAACAACATGGATGGAGCTACAAAGTATTATGCTAAGCAAAATAAGTCCGTCAGAGAACAGATACCATATGATTTCACTCACCTGTGGAATTTAAGAAACAAAATGAGCAAACAAAAAAAGAGAGAGAGAAGCAAACCAAAAAGCCAGCTCTTAACTGTAGAAAACAAACGAATTATTACCAGAAGGGAGGTGGGTGGGCAGAGGGGTTAAATAGGTGATGGGGATCAAGGAGGGCACTTGTGGTGAGCATGATGAGCACACGGTGTTGCATGGAAGTGTTGAATCACTATATTGGAACTTGAAACTAACATCACACTGTATGTTAACTAATTTGAATTTAAATAAAAACAAAATTATTTTTAAATAAAAAAGTAAAAATACAACCATGAGAAAAAAACCTTATATGCAGGACACTGTATATGTCTATAGTTTAAACACTGCCCATTATGCTTCCTTAGTACTATGTATTAGATCCTTTTATCTCCAAATGTTTAGTATATTTCAGTCTTTAAATGTTTCCTTTGCAAAAAAGTTTGTGCAAGTAAGTTCATGGCTTTGTTGAATATTATTTGATGTTCAATGTATAAGTTTGTCAGTTATAATTGTAGATTCATGAAAATAACTTGGAAGATGGATCACAGAACCATCATTTGTCATCACACTGGGAGGAAGAAAGCTTTGACTTGTGTGTAACAGTGTTTCTCAAAGTTTTGTTGTTTTATTTGTTTGTTTGTATTTGTATTACATTTCCCCTGAAGAATCTTCCAAAATATTTTTTTTTCCTAATCTCACATCCCATAAAATTGTAACATCATGTTACATAAATTTGTAGCCTTTGGGAGAGCTACACAATAGTGCAATATCTACAGGTTTTATACACCAAGATCCATTTTGCCTCCTTAGGGGTGATATTGCCTCTATCTAGAAAGCATGGTCTATAATATCATCTCATCAAGGTGGCTTTACTATATCTTTTTTTCTATTTCATTTCAATTAATAAATCTTTATATGGGGGGGGCGCTGGGGGAGGGGCTCAGTAGGTTAAGCGCCCAACTTCGGCTCAGGTCATGATCTCATCGTTCATGAGTTCAAGCCCCACGTAGGGCTCTGTGCTGACAGCTCAGAGCCTGGAGCCTGCTTCGTATTCTGTGTCTCTCAGTCCCTCTCCCACTCATGTTCTGTCTCTGTCTCCTCAAAATAAATAAACATTTAACTTTTTTAAACAAACCTTCATATAACAAAGAGGTATTTTAAATACTAAATATCTGTATGCTAAATGTTGTCATCATTCTCTTTATATTTTCACAATGATTCTCTGTGATAAACATTTTTCTAATTACATAGACTCATGTCATAAATTTGTGGCACTAGAATATAAAGAGAATACAAATGAAATATATATATAGTTCACTTCTTCCCTTACAAAGTAGCTTGCGGTTCATTATGTCCATAAATTGTGAAAAAATCAGTTAGTTGACATTCAGGCAGATTATGCAAAGAAGGTAAGCTGCACAGGAATGAAGGTAGAGGAGGTATTCAGTAAGTTCTAAAAGGCACAAAGAAACAAGGCGACAAGGTAACTTCAAGAATAGTTCTGACATTGGCACTCGCTATAAACTCATTTTGCTGAAATGAATACAGTGCATTTGGGAAAAGGTATATTCTTGATGTAATCTTAAGATTGTAATCATATGATCAGTACATCTGGAAAATAACAGTCAAAATTAAACTGAACTTCGTCTGGATACTGCAATTTTTACATGGCTTTGTCAAATGTCAGGCTTCCCTCTCCCTCACCAATTTCAAAAATGTTTCACCATGATTTCAAACAGTGAATCATCCCATCCTGTGCCAACCATCTGTTTTGTCTGCCCCCTCATCGACTCAAATTAGATGATGGAGGGCAGGGCAGGTTCTCAAGAGCAGCCATTAACACCAGAGGAAGGAAGGTTCTGGCAGCAGACTTTCCATTGGAAACTGTGGACCATTAAAACTGGCAAGAAGAAACTTACAGAAAGAACTGAAAAGTAAAATAAAACTACGAATAAGAAAAGTGTGGAAAAATATTAAAAGATAAAAAGGTTAGCTAATCAATAAAAAGAGAAGTTATAAAACAAAGTTGAGGAATTGTCAGATAACAATAGAAAAAAGGGGGTGAAAACTGTGTCTGAAAAAGTAGCAACATTGGAAACCTATGTGTGACAGGAAATTATATGTATTTACAAAAAATATTTCTATCTTACATATTTAAATGTGTTCTGTTGACTAGGATTCATATTTATGAAAAGAGGAGTAATAAAAATGATTTATTATCAATCCTTTTCTTGTATTGTGAACATGTTTGAAAAAAGGGAAAACAACCCCTTGAATTTATAGTCATGAGATAATGGACGTAGTTTGGGAAAATTCTTGTAGACACCATGAAAAGAAAATAGCGGATTGTGGTAACACCAATTCATTTTCCTGGTCAGAAATCCACATCCATTTTGTCTAAAGAAATGAATGTCCTTAAATCCAAACAAACAGTGTGAAGCAAGTATAAAAATATAGTGTCTTTTGCTTTTTTTTTGCATACAATAATTGTTAATTTAGTTTATTAAAGGTTTCTCAAATGTAGACAAATACAAATAATTTTAGCCATGTATTTTCCAAATAACATAAAATATCTGTTTCAAAAGTAAAACGTTATAATAAAAAATAACATACCTCACTGTATACACAGAATTTTACCATGAAAAAATCAATTAAAGCTTAACAGAATGTTGTGTTCTTTAAGATGTTTTCATAGATGATTTGTAAGATCACTTTATATTTATTTAATGTGTTACTACTTTGTTAATTTTTAAAAAAATAAAAACAGGGGCGCCTGGGTGGCGCAGTCGGTTAAGCGTCTGACTTCAGCCAGGTCACGATCTCGCAGTCCGTGAGTTCGAGCCCCGCGTCAGGCTCTGGGCTGATGGCTCAGAGCCTGGAGCCTGTTTCCGATTCTGTGTCTCCCTCTCTCTCTGCCCCTCCCCGTTCATGCTCTGTCTCTCTCTGTCCCAAAAATAAATAAACGTTGAAAAAAAAATTTAAAAATAAATAAATAAATAAAATAAAAACATACCAGAAGTTCAACTTTGCTACATTTTAGTACCCATAAGTTACCCTGGTAAAGATAATTGGAGGCTCTATAATCAATCTCTTATCGTTTCCTTCTAAAAATGAATCCTGAATATGACCACTTCTTAACAATTGCCACGATCATCCAAATCCCCATCACTCCTCTGGCCTGTGGAACGTCCCCTTACCTGGTCCTTCTTGCTTCCTCTCTTAGTCCTCACAAGGTATCCTTTACACAGATGTCAGAGTTATTTTTTAAAATTATAAATTAATTTGTGGGTCTCCAGGAATCACAACTCTCCGAAGATGACCCATCAAACTTAAAGGAAAATCGAAAGCCTTTCCTGTGTCCTGTGAGGTCTACTCGAACTGTCCCTCTTTACTCCTACTTGCAATTCTTAACTTTGCTCTAACACACTGGCCTTTTTGCCTTTCTTACATCAGAACTTTTGCTTTGCTTTTTCCTTCTGCTTAGAAATCTTTTCTCTCAGACCTTTGCAGAGCAACTCTATCACTTTTGTCAGACCCTGTCCAGATGTCCATTTCTCTTAAGATAGATAGAGAGATAGAGAGATAAAAGTTTTCCTTGCATGTCAAAAATAAGCCCATTCTTTTCCAATTAATTTCTTTCATAAAATTCATTAATACTGGAAGTTGCATTATGTGCTTATTTTGCTGGTTTAATTTTAGTTTCCCTTGACAGAATGCAAGTGCCTTAAAGATAGGGACATTCACTGTTCTGTTTGTTACTGTATTTCCACATTTCTAATACAGTAATTATAAAAAAATACTTGTGGAATAAATGAATGAACAAATAAATGACTAAATATATTTTGGCTATTAGCCTAAATTCTCTAAGTTCATTTTCTCCAAACACAAATTCTCAAAATGTTAACCTAAAGTACCTTCATCTATGATTTTGTCTTTTCATTTTTTAAACATTTTAATAATTTATGCTTATGACACCTTAATTTTATTCTCTATGACTAACCTTTTCTCTTGAGCTTGCTAAATAATACATTTATTTAACAAATTGCACTTATTAAGTTCATGGCACTGTTTTGAGTGCCTTGATAAGAGAGGAGAGGGGACAAATAATGTTGTAAAAAATACTGTCCTTGAGAACCTTATTGTAATCAAGTAGAACGACATATTATATAATTGTAAAAATATAACCACTTCTTAAAACAAGTATGGGACTTTAAAGAAGTGAAAGTCTTTTTCAAATGCGATAATCCAGGGAATTTTCATTAAAAAGTGGCAGTTGATAGTGGCTTTGAAGAATTTTTTGGCTCAGGGTTAGGGGAAAGAAAACTGGGGTATTTAAAAAAAAACACTGTGGGCAAAGGCATCAAGACTCAGGATGTTATTAGTGAATGGTTGAACTTTAATATGGATGGGGCAAACATTCATAAAAAAAACGATAAAGCTTGAGAGGTAGTAAAGAGCTATGTTTTGAAAGATGCCTTAAACTATGATAAGGAACATGAATTCCTCAATGATTAAAGATTGAAGTAGGAACACAATATCAACACATTACATTGGATTTTTTATTCCTTAGATCACTATGCAAAATAGAAACAGATGAGGCTAGAATCAAGGGGAGTTTCAGGAGACTTTTTTTTTTTTTTTTAATTTAATGCAAGATAGTATAATGATAACCCTGGTGGTGATAGCAGGAAAGATATGTAAGCCAGAGATGTGATGTTTTGTTTTCAAGGCTGATCCTGGACTCTGCCATTTCTACAGCCCCTTCTTCAAAACCATCCAAACAACAGCTCACTGTTAAGGAAGCAGCCGTAAGTGTCCGTGTGATGTAGAGTTAACCTCACTCTCTCTGACGGGAGCTGATTGGGCCAAATAGGCATGTGATGCAACAGCAGGCACTCTCTAGGTGTGGCAGTGATCGTGTCAGGGGTGTGAGGAGGCTTGACATGAAGGATCAAATGTAGGTGATGGTCATTAATTGGACTAATCAGATTTTCTCTCAGGGAGATGTGTATCTAAGTTACATGTGAAAAGAACATGAAAGGATACAGAGGCCACACTAGATCATGAACATTTAGGAAGCCGAAGCTATAAGTAAACAGACATAATAGGTAAGCAGAAGCTAGGGTAGTAAGAAAAAGAAATAACACATAATTGGTGGTGGTAGAAACAGAAGCGGAGGAGACACATTGGTGGTTTAAATTAATGTCAGAGAATCCAAATGCTCGGGGGGAATGAACTAACACAATTCACGTCTAAACCAACTTCTAGAAAACTGTAAAAACAGTTCTGTAAATTTTATTCGTCTCATCAGATCCCTTCTGCATATTTTTTCAGGTTCTCTTGAGAATTGACTATATGGGTGAGATTCCTGTGTCTTTCTCTTCCTCCCTCCCACTCTTTTTTTCCTACCTTCCTCCCTTTTTGCCTTTATTTCCTTCCCTTCAATTCCTTTTTCTCTTTTGTTCTCCTCTTTCTTTATTTCTTATGTAGCTATTTAAAATAAATTATTTTTTATTGTGTAGTAACATAAAAGAACTTAAAGTGATGCATTAAAGTTTAAGGTAATACATTTAAATATATACATATACATAAGCATATACATATGTATATATATATGCATATACATATACACACACATTTAGAAAGCATATAAATAACAAATAAATACATAAAAATAATACACTTTAAATACTGAATTACTGTAATTGTGCTATTAAGTGTTTTCATGTATGAGTTTATACCTTACAGTTTACAAAGTGATATTTCCTCAATAAATATTTGTTAAACATTTATTTAGCGATCCTAATGAGCTCTGGGTAACTTGGAAAATATCTCCTCAAGGTGACAGAATGGATGGCATTTTTGGTTTTGTTCCAGTTATCTGTGCTGTGTAATAAGCCTAGTGATGAAAGGAACAATTCTCATTTATTATTCATATTTCTTACATTATTAGAGGTTGGCTATGCCCAGCTAGGCCACTCTTGCTGAAGGTTTGCATGTTTTCAGTCAGTGGTGGCTGGGGCCAAAATCATCCTAGAGTGTCTGAGTGGACATTCATGTGTCTAGAACCTGAGCTGGGGAAGCTGACTCAAAGATTTTGCAATGGAATAGATGAGCCTCTGAAATCCCGCTATTTATACGTGGTCTCTGCAGCACAGAAGCTTCAGGAGAGCCAGAATTTTTGCATGGTGTCTCGGGATTCCAAAAGCCTATGTCCTACAAGAGAAAGCTGAGTAAAAGTGACATGTATTACCTCTTCTTTTCTAACCTCAGAAGTTATGTAGGAAGGCACTAAAGCCAGCCCACATTCAAGAGAAAGGAACTTAGACTCTGACTCTTGATAGAAGTATCAAGGCATATTAGGCATCAAGCTGGACAAGAGCGACTAACCAGCGCAGGGTGCGTGTACCTCAGCACTTTTCTGGAATGAAGGACTTTCAGTGCTAAAACTGGTAAACTCCCAGATGAACTCAGAAGAGTTCATCCTCCACAACTGTTTTACAACACAGAAGGTGGGAAAGTGAGATACAGAACCATCAAGTAAAATCTTCACTGTGCAAGTCCATGGAGGTACTGAAGTATGTCTCATAAAAAACTATAAAGAAAAAAAAAAGTTTTATGCAAGAGTGATTCCCAGTCAAATAATATTGACCAACTTTAATAACATTGTCCCCTGCTTAGAAACTTAGATAATTTATCCCAGCATCACGCAAATATTTTTGATCACTGAATACTCCTTTTTCACATAACATTTGTTAGATGGGTCGCATTTGAAAAATGATGAAATAACGCACGCCAACCATTCCATATAAAACGTCTATTCTGCATAGATACAAAGATATTACTATGGAGACACCTCCAAGGATCAGAAAGTGTTGGGGTTAAGGAGCACAGTAATGTTCATTGAAAATGCATGCTTTGTGTGCATCCTCCCTTACTAACTTGGTCTTAGGTATATGAAAATTACATTAGTCCAGGTAAAGATTGAAGTACATAGTTAAGTCATGGATTTCCAGAAAGACAGCCAATTTTGTTTTAAATAAAATAAAGTAGCAGACACCAAGCTGAAATTATCTGGCTAAATGTCTGTGTGGGGAAGTTCACACATCCTCCTCACTTTCTGCTTTACTCTAATCAGAACCATTAGTTTCCTCATTCTTGTGAATATCAAATTCACCTGCAGTGGAAAAACACAGGGGCATTCAAGTTTCTATTGTAAAACACAAAATACAGTTGGAAAATCATACTATGGCTATCCTCAAAGTCATTTTATTCATCGAATAAAAACAAAGTCAGGTTTAATAATTTTCCAGACACATTGCCTTTGAAATTAATAAAAGTCACAAACTACTCTTAATCAAAATATGATACTAAGTTTTGAGGGGAAGTACCTAAACAAATCTTTTGATTTTTCCTTTGTTTTTTAATGGGGTGGAGGGTGGCTTTAGAGTTTTTAAATGAACCAAAATGTAAGAGGAGTTAGCCATTCTGAAATTGGAATGCCATACGTTATCCTAAAAAGCATCTGACGGTGGAGAGTTAGAAACCTGATTCTTGGGTTGCAGTATGAGGTAACATGACTCTTAGAACCTCAGATTTCTTACCTAAAAGATAAAGGATGATTCCTTTCATGCAACTCTTAAAGTCGTCATATGGATAAAGTGAGATGGTATGCGTGAAACAATATTTGAAAACTAAAGTTTGATTTATGTTAGTACTATGATCAGAGATCTATTTGTATTAAGAGAGCATATCATTCTTTCTAATGATAACTGTTACCAGTTATGAAGTACTTTGTCATTGAGAGGTATTCCTTTATTTAATTCTAACAGCAATCCCTTGAGAGGGATATTATTTTCATTCTACACATGAGGAAATTGGGGATCAGAGTAGAAAGTCATTTTCCAGGATTATGCATCTAAGTTAGGAAGCAGCAAATGTGTCTGTTCTCTTTCCAGTATGTTACATAGTGCCCCAGGCATGATGGTGATCCTATTTTGCTCTTAATCTTAAAAAGTTCTTGAGGATCTAGTGTAACAGGCCTAAAAAATATCCTTGCACAAAAACTGGTAGCTATTTATATTAGATGAAGTGATATTTATTAAGAAAGGCTTTAAGGCCTTTAATTCAGCAGGCCTCATGTTGAACACTTCAAACACCATTGCATTGATTCACTCAACAATTCAACCAAGGAGAAAATGCCTCTTTTTAACACATGAGAAGACAGAGATTCAGATGGGTTAAAAAATTGCCTCGGGGTGCCTGAGTCAGTTGGTTGAGTGTCCAACTTTGGCTCAGGTCATGATCTCACAGTTTGTGAATTCGAGTCCCACGTCGGGCTCTGTGCTAACAGTCAGAGCCTGGAGCCTGCTTCGGATTCTGTGTCTCCCTCTCTCTCTGCCCCTCCGCTGCTCATGTTCTCTCTCTCTCTCTCAAATAAATAAACATTATTTTTTTTAAATGGCCTAAAGAGGAGGCAGCAATTTCATGACAGAACTAGATAAATTTAGGACTGTCCACCTTCCAAATTCATGTTCTTAATTGTAAGATATACCACCTTCCACTTTCTACACAACATTTAAAGTACATATTTCAAATGTATTCTTGGAATTCTAGATAAAACTTCTTTAAGTGCACTAAGCTAAAAATAGAAATCATTGAGCAAATACTGTCAGTATAAAACCTTGGAAAGCTACACATTCATTTAGTGCTTTCTTAGCAATTCATAATATGCTCATCAGATGCTATCAATCGATAAAGGCCCAATAAAATCAAAAGTGAAAAAAAAAAGAGTGCATCTCCATCCAAGAGAGCTATTTCAAATTTTTGCCCCTAAAGTTAATGCTAAGATTCATTTTGTCTAATGATTACTATTTTGCAAAGTCTTTTTTGTCTTCTACCAATGTAAGTTCTTACTAGGAGCAAAAGGTCCCCTTAATAAAATGGTGAGATAGTAAGTTTTATCCTGCCGTATTTCAGATTTTCCATTTCATTGGCTTTTACATTTTACTGGCCTTCACTTTTCCTCATTCACATTGTTCTTTTGGTATAGCTTGCCAGACTGATACATTTGATATAAAAACATGAATGAAATGAACTGAAAGGATATTGACATCCGTTTTCACACATTTGTGGGGAGAAGTATAGCTTTGGTTAATATTAAGGTGAGTCAAAAATGGGAAAGATGTTTTCCAAAAGAAAAGAAAGTAAGAAGAAAAAAAAGAAAGACAAAAACTTGCCCTTGAGTAACTCAACTCTGATGACTTTAATGATGTCCATTGTAATCATGTGACACCACTAGCCAGTGTGTCTACTATCACATTTTATTCCAGAAGAAAATTATATGACTTGCTTTGGGTAACCAGGGTAGAGCCCTTACAAATAGAACCCATGGAAAATTGGAAAGAAAGATCCACTGAACAGAAATATTGGGGTAGGAGGTAGCAAGGAATTGAAGGTTCCCTTTTTCTAGTTCATGGTTTTATTTTATTATTTTCTCTTACTTTATTTTGTTTTATTTTATTTCTACTCTAGATAGCATACAGTGTTATATTAGCTTCAAGCATACAATATAGTGATTCAAAATTCCATACCCAGTGTTCATCAGGACATGTGGGCTCCTTAATTCCCATCACCTATCTCACCCACCCACCCCGACTCCCAGCTGATAATCATCAAATTGTTCTCTATGGTTAAGAGTCTGTTTCTTGGCTTCTCTCTCTCTCTCTCTCTCTCTCTCTCTCTCTCTCTCCCTTCTCATTTGTTTTGTTTCTTAAATTCCACATGTGAGTGAAATCATATAGTATTTGTCTTTGTCTGACTAGTTCATGTATTTTTGTTCCATTTTTTTCCCTTCTACTCTAAAATAATGGTAAGAGAGATAGGAAAGAATACTACAGTCCAATGAAAGCCTACTGTATTCCAGGGGCTTTTTTTTCTCAGTTAGTTTAATTATTATAACAACTCTGTACGTTGGGCATTATTATTTAATCATGCCAATTTTACTAAAGAAAATGTAAAGTTCAGAACAATCAAGGAAGCTACCAATGTCCTACAGCTCATGATATTAATTCTGAGGCTTGAAATTTTATCTGGCATTGATTTTTTCACTAAACGTTTCAAAAGGGAGCCAAACATTGTAAATTAAATTAACAACTGCTCCTAGAATGCCCTAACTGCATATATACATGTAAATAGGAAATGTGTCTCTCTGTGTGTGTATTTCCTATTATTTTTGTATACATTAATAAGAAAAAGTATCTTATGCTCTTCTTCCATGGCCTCATGGTTTCCCAGAAGTGTGGGAGTATGTGCTGCACTTCACGGGCTAGCTTTTGGGAGCTTTGTGGATATGAAAATGGGCCCTAATTGAGGGTAATAAGCTCCCTGCTAATTGATTGTATTCATTAGAATTTCCTACAATTCAAGCATATCAATAAAATGATTCAAAAGATGGGGGGGCCTGGGTCACTCGGTTGAGTGTCCCACTTCGGCTCAGGTCATGATCTCACAGCTCGTGAGTTCAAGCCCCACATCCGGCTCTGTGCTGACAGCTCAGACCCTGGAGCCTGCTTCGGATTCTGTGTCTCCCTCTCTCTCTGCCCCTCCCCTGATCACACTCTGTCTCTCTCTCAAAAATAGATAAACATTTAAAAAATGTTTTAAAAATAAATAAAATACGCTTTTTTTAAATGATTCAAAAGATCAAATTTCTATTACAAACTCGTTTACAGAGAGATAGCTATATTTGTTCCTTGCTCAAAAGAAATTCAATACAATGGTAAGTTTCTGGAAATAATTGTCATAGAGTACTAAAATCGAATTCATCCTAGATCAGTTCCAGTTGAGACACTGTGTTCATACATAACAGAGCCCAGTGTCTCTATGTATATCAGTTCTTGAAACTTCCTTGATACCAACCCCCACCGCCATCACCAAATGTAGTCAACAAGTGTAAAAAGTGTAATTTCTGATGCAATCAAACCACAGCTTTTATTTATTTATTTTCATCTCCCATTAGTCCTTTAAATATATACTCTGCCATCTTGCCCTTTCTCTGGGTGTAAACCATATAAAGTACAATGTCATCTGCAGATAGTGACAGTTTGACTTCTTCCTTGCCAATTTGGATGACTTTAATTTCTTTTTGTTATCTGATTCCTGAGGCTAGGACTTTCATTACTATGTAAAATAACAGTGGTGAGAGTGGATATCCCTGTCTTTTTCCTGACCATAGAGAAAAAGTTCTCAGTTTTTTCCATTGAGGATGATATTAGCCGTGGGTTTTCCACATATGGTCTTTTTATGTTGAGGTATGTTCACTCTAAACCTACTCTGTTGAGGTAAGTTTATTTATTTATTTTGAGAGAGAGAGAGGGCAGAGGAGGGGCAGAGAGGGAGGGAGAGAGAAACCCAAGCAGGTTCTGCTCTGTCATCATGGAGTCCAATGTGGGGCTCAAACTCATGAACCATGAGATCCTGACCTGAGCTGAAATCAGTAGTCAGACACTTAACTGACTGAGCCAACCAGGGGCCCCAAATTGAGGGGTTTTATGGATTTTGTACTTTGTCAGATGCCTTTTCTTCGTTTATTGAAATGATCATATGGTTCTTATCTTTTATTTTATTAATGTGTTGTATCACGTTGATTGATTTGTGAATATTGAACTACCTTTGCAATCCCAGAAATAATCTTGGCCTAAAACAGGTCCATTTTCCTTTTTTGGTTTGTTTTGAGTTTTTTACATGACTGTCATCTAATAACATTCTTAACTTCTCCTGAAATGAAACTATCATTAAACTTGACTTAGTGGAGAGTGGAGGTGGGAGATTTGGCTTTTTCTCTCCATTCCTGTTTACTTACTCCCTTTCTGACTTCTAGTTGTTATTTTAGACACTTGGGGCGGGGGAGGGTCTAAGCAGCTACCAAGAGCAGAAATAAAAGGAAAAACCAGGAACGATCCTTATTTGGTTGATGATGGATACTGCTGTAATCTAGTTTCATTATGTCAGAGCCTGGAGGATCTGAGGGTGAATCCTTTTTCCTAATGAGCATATTCTTGGCTTCTTCAGAGATTGTCCTACTTCCCAGGGATCATCTCTGTTCATTACTCCAATAATGCTTATTCCCACAGACTTTTGCTCTTAGAGTCCCATGACATGATTTGGCAGAGCTTAAAATGACTCCAGCCAAGCAATCTCTTTGCATGGCACCCCAGAAATACAAATACATCTCTTGCCCCAATAAACTCTGTGATCCAAACAAATCCCAAAGTCTCTCCTGTTGCCAAAGGTTGCTTTTGGTATTTTAGGTGTAAGTCAGTACTCTGTGTCATCCAAAACCAAAGGAAACATTCCCTGGTTTCTCGGGGGAGATGCATCCCACAAAGCCCCTTTCTCTAGGTTTAGGGGAAGGTAAGACTCAACTGCCCCTTTGGGAAGAGTAGAGAAACTCACAGAATGGCTAAGGCTCTTTGACAAAATGTTTTTTCACTTATGTGCTTTTGTATATTCTTTTCCAACAGAAGTGCCTGATAATTTTGGACTCAGATTCTGTTTTTCTTTTCTTTTTTCTTTATAAATTTTTCCTGGGGTAATTTACTCACCTTCACTTTCGTATTAATATTAGTATATATATTGTGAGCACCTCCCCTGAACCTAAGATTGCAATCATTCAATGTTTACAATTTGCTACATAATAAAATATTTCTAAGTGATCAATACAATTTTTAAGATGTTCATGAAAATTTAGTCCACTTGAATCTTCCCAGTAAATTCAACTCATCTAGTCTCTCACAGGCTTAATAGGCAAACTGTAAGACACCAAAGTCCTACCAGGATAACTTTATTTCCTAAAATATTATAGCTGGTCATTTCTAATCTATTTTTATCCACCATTCTATAAGCTCTTTGTGGATAGGGACTATATATATTTTGTTAATTGTTGTATCACATGCTTAGCACCGCACATATCACATAGTAGGTGTAACAAATAATTGTTGAACAAATGGAAAACCCCATCAGTTGAGAAATGAGAAGATTCATTTCCTGGCTATATTCCAAGTAAGATAAAAACAGGGAAGGAGGCAAACCATAAGAGATTCTTAATTACAGAGAACAAACTGAGGGTTGCTGGAGAGATATTGGGTGGGGGGATGGGATAAATGGGTGATGGAGGGCACTCTTGGGAGGAGCACTGGATTATTTTATGTAAGTGATGGATCACTAAATTCGACTCCTGAAATCATTATTACACTATATGTTAACTAACTTGAACTTAAATTTTAAAAACTTAAACGAATAAATGTCACACAGGAAAAAAATATTCTGACATAGCATAGCAGTATGGTATCATATAGTGGTCATGAGTAAGATTATTGGCCTCTAAACCTAAATATGCCATTTACTGGAGCAGAGGACTAACATTTAAAAATTTCTATGCCTTGTTTTATTCTCAATAAATCATGTTTGCACTATAGTTCTTCCACCACCAAGCCTCTCCACACAACTTGGCCTTCTTAGTTTATAGATAGGAAGACACAAGAACACAGGGAAATCTGTCAGATCCTTATTTTAAGTTTTTTTGCAGACATCTGTTAATTTGTAACACAGGGAATAAGACCAATACAAAATCACTTTAGCTTGCAAGAACTAAGCTAAAGAAGGCAGGGGAGGGGAGATTTATTTTAGAATTATAAAATTTTAGTTTTGCATTAAAAATGGGAAATATGGGGTGCCTGGGTGGCTCAGTCGGTTAAGTGTCGACTTCAGCTCAGGTCGTGATCTCATGGTTTGTGAGTTCAAGCCCCACATCAGACTCTGTGCTGACAGCTCAGAACCTGGATCCTGCTTCAGATTCTGTGTCTCCAGAGCTCTCTCTTCCCCTCTCCCAGTTGTGCGTGTGTGTGCTCTCTCTCTCTCTTCAAAAATAAATAAATAAAAATTGTTAAAAGTTGGTAAATAGTGTTTAAACTACAAACTATGGAGGAAATGGAGAATACAGAAAGATATAAGAGAATATTTCTGGAGGCTGTAGAAGAATATTAAAACTTTGACCAGACAGTGGAGGAATTAATATTGAAAAGAGTATGAGTAGGAATAAACAGAGACTGAATATCTGAGAAGAGGTGCAACTCTCACCCCCTGGGCCAAATCTCAGAGATACATACCAAGAAGTCCAAGTGGTTTGGAAGATACTAAAGAAGTAGGAGTTTGAACTAACTTCCCAGATTAAATTGTAGGAAGCTTGATGCCTCATAGAGGTGCAATGATAGGGGGTGGGAAGAGGGCTCTGAGTCTGAGACCCTTGAAGTCAGCCATGTGTGGCAATGTGGTGTTACAAAAGCACAGTTTCTGAGCCCCTGGAGAGTTAAGGAGGAGAGCCAGAGTGGGAGAGGATCTTACAGTGGTGCTCACAGTTCAGTCACTGAGCGCTCTGAAGGACCTGCATGGGTAGTGCAGGGTATAGAGAAACCTCTGTTTACTCACCAACTGCAGTGGGGACAGAAGCTTATGCTCTAGGACTGTAGGGCAGCCAGCACATCAGTGGAGACCTACCAAGGTATCTATTCACAATGTAGAGCGCTACTTCAGACTTTCTGGGATTTAGAACACTCCGGGTAGAAAGGAAGAAACACCAGATGGGATATAAGGGGAATCCTCAACTGAGTGGGCATTACTGCGTTTTAAACTGGAAATGACTCAGTTCTCAAGATCAACTTTGCTGTTACTACTAGGTCTAAAGAATTAAGCTAACTGCCATATAGAAAAATAAATAAACAAAGGTAGGAGATTAAAACCTGAATTTTGTAGACTACTAAAAATATGAAATAATCATGCCCATGGCATTAGCTATGACAATGTCTGCAAACTCTGGTAATTAGATGTAGATATAATTAGGGGAGCATAGGTGCCTGTGAAATTGTTTCTAACTTTGCCCTTTCACTCTCCAAATTGTCCCAGTTATGGGCATCTTCTAACAATAATAGAATTGTGTTTACCTATGATAATTCAGGTAAGTTCTTAGCACATTAGCTGATGACTCATAAGCACCCAATAAGCTATTTTTGTTGTTTTCAGCAGCATCTCAAGCTAAATAAAAAGGTTTTGAAAATGGTAGAATTTCCTCAATCATGGAAAAATCTTGAATCCTTATACGAACTTTGAGCAGTATTGTTTCCCTCATAGAAATGGTTCTGAACAAATTAGTATTAGTCCTTTTCTGTACTAACATTAGAAAATTCCAAAGAACTAATATAGGACTCCAAAAATTCCAACTTTGCTACTTGAGAATATTTTTCTATAGCTGAATCATGATAGAAGCAATAAATTTACTCTCTAACCCTCCATAGAATGAAATGCAATCATTAATGGATACTTCAAGCTCAAAATATATTTAAACAGCTTTGAAGTGTCATGTTAAAGATGCATCTTAGTTACATAGTAAGGAGTAAGGAGAAGACATCTCTATGCCATCTGGACAAGCTTCTGCATCTAGTTTTCCTTCCTACCAGTGGACCTTGTTCTTTACCAATGGATGACAATGGCTCTAGAGCAAAGGCTCTTTCAATGAAAGGTAAGCCCTTATGAATTAGGAAACTATAAAAGAAATGAATACTAACTGCCCAGTAGCCTATATCATTTTAAGAAACAATTACAGATTTTCCCCCCTCTCATATGGCAGGATGGTGTAGGGATATTAGGCAAATAGGTATCTAACCATTGGCAAACACCTGTGCCAGCGCACGAGCCACATGAAAAACTCAGGCTCAGTGTCCATCTCCGTCCACTGCACAGAACAGACAGGACTCAGTTGCATAGTCTGCACTGGCCTACATGTGACGATTTCATTCTTGAAGTCCTCTTCTTTATTCTAGCCTTGGCAATCTCATCCAGTCCCCGCTTCAATTATCACCTCTGTGGGAGTGACTCCTGCTGCTACCCAATCATTGTTCCTTTGTATTTACTTAAAATCTTGAGTTGTTTTGAAGATGACCCCCTCCAGTCATGCCACTGTCTCCATCTTTTTGTCCTTGTCATCTTCAGGCCTTCTGGTTCTCTTTGAGGAATTATTAGTCAGGTCACAGTTTCTAGCTCTAGCCTGACTCCAAATGACTCTTTCTCTATATGGTCATCTTATGTGTCTTCATTGCCCAAGGTCTCACCCTCTAATACAGTCACCTTTTAGTTAATCCAATCTTTAAAACTAGCCCACCATTTGGAATAATTCCAAACTCTACTCTCAAACTACCACCTTTGAGATTATTGAAAGCTATGTCTATGCCTAAACTTTTTTCGTAGCCTTCAAAAGATTTACAGGACCTTATATTTAGAATGAGACATCTCCTTCACCCTTAAACAGCACATTTTTTTTCTTTATTCTTACCTTCTTATGCATATTTTAACACCCCTTTTTCTTATCTCTTGCATCTTTCAAACTGATTTCCCAACTCTTCCACTATAAGCTTCTCACTCAAACCTCTGTTCTGTTTCACTTAAGTCTCACTTCCAGGACATATACCAATTCTATAACCTTCGATGTAGTTGTTTCCAGATTATAAGAATTGTACTCACAGCAATAGCAGTGTCCTTGGGCATTTTGTAACTGCCTGTGGATTCATTTGGAGAAAGATTCATCCTTGGCACACCCATCTATATCAGAAAGGATGTGACGTCTGGTAAAAGCCCACTCTACCCAACACTGAACTGTGCACATTTATGACGCCATTTAGTCCTTGTAAAAACCTTCCTAGATCGATACTACCCCCATTTTAAAGAAGTAAAAACTGAGAAGTTAAGTGTTTTTCCCATAAATCCAGAATTAGTAAGTAGGAGAGTTAGAATTTGAACGATGCCGCCTAAGCATTTCTGCCCCCCAAAATGAAATGGTGATCCAGTGCTCCTCTGGGGAAACACGGCCTAGAATAAAGCCCAGTCACAATGGGTGTTTTCCATCCATCTCAGGACACTGTTATTAGAGAAGTATAAAAATAAAGTTTCACATGTTAGGAAACTGAGGCACAGAGAGGCTAAGTCACTTGGCCAACTCATGTAGTCAAGCATAAGCGTCAGTGTGCACTTGTACTCATTTATTCAAGTGAAGCCATTTGAATGAAACATGTTCCATTGCATAAATGAGTAAAACATGGCACGCAAAGTTGCAATGTTTGGTTCCTTGGGCTTTTTGAGTATAATCTCACAGGCACACCAAACTGGCTTCCATGGGCTATTTATTACCTATTGAGAGTGATTTACTCACTGAAATTTCCTGGTGGACTAACACCATGTGAGCAAAAAACTGTGGGCTTTGTGATGCCTCAGATTCATTTTAATATTATTTATTTAGAACATCCAGGACTTTGTTTTCTCCCTTGAGAGGTCTGGCTTCAGATTATAACAGATACAGCAGCCCTCCTTTGAGGCACAGATGGGAAATCTGTCTGATACTCTGTAAGGAACCATGCACAGGCACATGATTTTAAGTGATCAGATCATCATTCAGTGGTCCCATCAAGGAAGACATCATAGTCATCATAATTTCTTCAAAATTCTGCCTGCAGATAAATACTTTTGTTTCACAGTTATAAGTCATTTTTCAAAAGTAAATGTATCCAGATAAGGCACAACATCTAGGTTATATCTGTGGTGTATAATTTAAGAAAGCGGGAAACATACAGGGATAATGCCTGCTTTAGCTAAGATAGAGAATGACAAGGCACAGGAGAGTGACTGGTACCAAAGATCGCATTTGTCCACTTGACAGTTTCCCTGAAATAGACCCAATTCCCAGATGTTGAAAATAACCTTTGCCAATTACCTTTCCCTTATAAAACTGACTTAGGCTGACACCCACTTGTCAAGGCCTAACAGATACCATACAGAATAATGTGTAAATTATCTTTTCAGTTTTTACTATTAGTTTTCACTCGACCAGGTTTACAAGGGTGTGTGTGTGTGTGTGTGTGTGTGTATGCGTGTGTTGGGGGTGAGCTTACATAGCTATAGGAATCTACTTTGGAGAACTTACTCTGACAACAGAGGGGTAACTGAATGAAGGGCAGGCTTCAGAAGAGATGTAAAATCATTTATAAAAGTGGAAAGATCCAATGTTCCGATGATTAAAAGAGATCCTGAACACATTTTTTAAATGATTTTGAGTATCTTACTGATAATAAAAATGAATGAGTGAGAAAGTAAGAAAGACAATGTGGGTGCCTAGCAAAAGAAGGATTCATAGTTTATTCCAGAAAACTTTTAAAGCCAAGTGTATTTACCGCTTTGTTTAAACAGGACAAAGAGTCTTGAGTATGTTTTAAAACACCAAACACTTCAGGGAAATGGAAAATACCATGTCAGACAGGGGGACAGGTAATTGTTTCCTCTGGTGAGCTGTAGCCCTTGAAAGCTCATTTATGTTATCACTAAGGTGAACCCGAGGTTTTAAAGAATTGTAAATATGTATATATAGAGCACATCCAATCAGAAAAAAAGACCCAAGCCATGTGTGTGAGATGAATTATACTGATGTCTGTTATAAATCCCTAACATAGCTCATGAGATCAATTAAGATGTTCAAGCAGCTACAAAAAGGATGATTGAGGCAAATGGTAACATCAGGATGACCATATGGTAAGGGGAAACTAGAACTGTTTGGACGTAAAATGAGAGCCATCGGAATTCTAGTTACAATCATACACTACACAGTGAGGAGAGAGCAGAATGAGGCAGCCAAGAAAAATACTAGATGAAGAACAGTTTGGGCAGTGATAAAGACAAACAAGCTTGTGTTTCCAAGTCAATAAACAGGTGGTAGGAATAGAGGGTGACATCATCTGTGTCTGCTCTCCTTCCCTTCCCTAGACCAAGAGCCTACTGGTTTGCTGCAGGGCCAGGTATTTGTCAGAGAAGTAGCTCTTGGATTTTAGCAGTGGTGAAAGGAGCTTTTTGAGGAGTGTTTAGCCAAGGGGAAAACTATTTCTTAAATGAGACCATCAAAGGTTGTATTCCCCCTGCTTTTCTCTGGAATAAGCATGTTAATTGTGTTGCTCTATACATGATCTAGGACAATTTCTCGCAAGGCTGCCCGGTGGGCAATTTAACTACAAGCCATCATCACCACAGGACACAATGGCCTTTGCAAAACTTAGCACACCTAGAAATGCATTATCAGGTGACAACAGCCTTGCCAGTTCATGTCACCCCAGCAGTAATGTCTAAAAGGCTTTCATTTTTCAAGTTTTCTTCAAACTGCTGAACTGTGATAGGCTAACTTTTCTCAGCAGTCTTAAATCTATATTTACTAATGATTCCGTCATGTGTTGAAAGGAAAATCTTCATCAATTAATGATATTGAAACATAAGAGCTTAACCCAGCCCTCTAGATAGAATATGCCTTTTGGAAAATCCACTAATCTTTTTATTCACAAATAATGAAGCAACTCTGAATATATTTGAGCTGTCTGAAGCGAAATGGAAATCTCACACTGCAGAACACTTCATGATCAACAAAGGGGGAAAAAAAAGCAATCTTCAAAAGATGCACAGGCAGGAAAGCATCGTGTTTAAAAACGTGAGTTTTGAAGCCACATCTGGAACTTACTCTGTATGTGACATTAGGCAAATAACTTTAACCTCTCTGTACCTGGATACTCACATCTTTACAATAGATACAATAATTGAATTTATCTCATAGGTGGGTTGTGAAGATTAAATTATATGAAACACATAATGTGCCTAACACAATATTTGGTATACAGGAAAGGTCCACTAAAGATTAGTTACTATTGACATTATTGTATAAATAACGTAAGTGATAAGAAAAAGGATAGTCTTGTTTATGTCAAATGGAAAAAAATGAAAAGGTCAGTGGTTCTCAAGTATTAATATGCATAAGGGTCACTCAAGGAGATTATCAAGAATGCTGATTTCTGGCCCTCAACTCCAGAGACTTTAAGTTATTATTCTTTATATAACACTGTCTGGCAATTCTGATACTCATGGTCCACCAAGTATAGTTTGAGAAATGTTGAAGTAAGACGTGCCCTGTCAAATTGTCAACAAATCTAAGTAACTATAATCACTAATGCCCAAGCTGGGAATACCTAGGTCCATCTGACATTCACTTTTTCTTATGCAATTAAGTATAAGCAGTGGCTTGAGTTGATGTCTAAGGTTGTAATTTTCTCTATAGAAAAATCTGTGTACAGTAGAAATTGCTCCATATTCTTTTCTTAAAACTTTTTGCTACAATAGTTCTATTTAATTACCAGCCACCTCCTCCAGACACTGCCTTAGTCTCTGTAGTTACCCTGATGAAGGCATATTGTCCTGTCCATAAGGAGCTTATAGTATGGTGAGAAAACTGTTGAGTAAATAGGAACATTTAAATATAGTATTAGAAAGACTATAGCAATGTAAGCAAAAAATCGTGTGAAAAAAAATAGAGACACGTAATCAATGAACGGTATGGAGGTGAGAAAGTTTATAGAAAGTGAAGAAAATTGAGACCATAAAATTGGGAACATATCAAGCAGTTTGTAGAGGTTCACATTTCAACAAGCATATGCTTAGTTCCTTTTTTTTCCTCCAAATTATTGTGCTAAGCAATAAGGGAAGTTAGAGGCTGTGACTCAGCCCCTGCTCTAAATGCGCTTATATTTTAGTGAAAGACTTAAGTGTGTCACACATAATTAGAGTTAAAGAAGACTATAACAAGTGATAGAGTAAAGAAATGTTTCTAAACTGCAGTACTACTGACATTTGATTGTCATCCCCGGCCTCTACTTACTAGTTGCTAGACATCTTCTTCTCTCCACTTCCCCCTGAATCGTGACAATTGAAAATGTCTCCAGACATCCCCAAATCTCCTGTGGAGAGCAAAATCATCCCTATTTGAGAATTAGAAATTCAAAGCTAAACATGAAATTAGAAAGGGCAAGATAAACTTCAGTCAAGGTTTATCGGGAGCGAGAGGGAGTTGAGCTGGCATTTGAATGGTATACAGTGTGAAAGAAGATACTGCAAACAGGAAAGTCAACCACTAGGAATTGGCTGCATGAAAGAAATGTGGAAGTAGAGATGAAACATTTAGGATCATGGGAATACTTATACGTCAAGGTATGAATATTAGACTTCATTTTGAGGACATGAAGGACACTTAAATATTTTGGAGCAAGAATAATATGCTCTGGTCTTAGAAAGGTAACTCTGATGGTAGTGTAAAGAATGCATTAGGAGAGACTGACAGAAGCTAGAAAAACCAGTTTGGAGGTTTTTGCGGTAATACAGCTAAATCTGGATAGTCATAACAGAAATTGACAAGAAGAGATGGATCAAAGAAACACTAGGGCAAACTAGGCAACTCTAATGCGAAGCGAGCAGGAGGGATGTATTTCTGGCTGGAAAGACTTGGTAAAAGTTGATGTGACTATTGGTTCTCAAACTTCTTGGGAGCTTCCCTGGTGTAACCAGAAACCAGCACTCCACCTCGCCAACAGAGCATATAGGACAGGGAGAGACTGAAGCCATTCCAGGTTGGTGGGTGGCAGTGTATTTATTTTTTTTTAATTCATTGTTGTTTATTTAAAATGAAATTAGTTAACATACAGTGTCATCTTGATTTTAGAAGTAGAATCCAGTGATTCATCTCTTACACATGATACCCAGTGCTCATTCCAAGTGCCCTCCTTAATGCCCATCACTCATTTAGCCCATTCCTCCCACTCACCTCCCCTCTAGCAGCCCTCAGTTTGTTCTCTGTATTTAAGAGACTCCTATGGTTTGCCTCTCTCTGTGTTTTTACCTTATTTTTCCTTCCCATCCCTGATGTCCATCTGTATTTCTTAAATTCCATGTATGAGTGAAATCCTGTATCTGTATTTCCCTGACTTATTTGGCTTAACAAAATACAGTCTAGTTCCATCCACATTGTTGTAAATGGCAAGATTTAATTCTTTTTCATAATTGAGTAGGATTCCATTACATACATATATATATATATATATATATATATATATATATATATGCATGCCACATCTTCTTTACCCACTCATCACTTGATGGACATTTGGGCTCTTTCCATAATTTGGCTATTGTTGATAGTGCTGCTATAAACTTGGGTGCATGTGCCCCCCTGAATTAGCATTTTGTATCCTTTGGATAAATACCTAATGATGTAATTGCTGGGTCATAAGGTAATTCTATTTTTAATTTTTTGAGGAACCTCCATACTGTTTTCCAGAGTGGCTGCACCAGTTTACATTCCCACCAACAGCGCAAAAGTGTTCCCCTTTCTCCACTTTTTGTCAATATCTGTTGTTTCCTGAGTTAATTTGAGGCATTCTGACAGGTGTGAGGTGATATCGCATTGTAGCTTTGATTTGTATTTCCCTGATGATGAGTGCTGTGGATGACAGTTTTAATAGACAAAGGAGACCGACACACGAGGCAGCAAGATGAATGGATCACCACATTTGCCAGTCACATTTTCAAAGTTTATATATAGACCTTAACTAGGTTGAGTTATGTATGCCATGCAGGTGTTCTCAACACCCCAAACTATTACCTTGGATCAGCCTTCAGGAACAGGAAAAACAAGTGAAACACACATTCAAAAGACAGGGGAGGGGGTGAGGAGCTTTCAGTCATCCAGACCAAGCTCACAAGTCAACTGGTAGCCACAACCTTTTGATGACATTCCCCAACAGTAATAAATGCAATGCAAGATACCCAAGGAAGAAGTGTTGTCAGCTTCATTTGGATAGCTTCAAAACTTTTAGCATCAGAGCTATTTACCCAATTCAAGGCCTTCTTCAATTTGGACTATAGGGGTTCCAGTCTGAAAGCTGGCTTACTGCTCACTCAACTCAAAACAAAAGCTGAGAATGTTACTCCATACTTCCCACTAATGGGAGATGATTAGTACAAAATTTATCTACTTGCAAAATAGCACAGGAGACAAACGGGAACCCTCTTGCACTGTTGGTGGGAATGCAAATTGGTGCAGCCACTCTGGAAAACAGTGTGGAGTTTCCTCAGAAAATTAAAAATAGACCTACCCTATGACCCAGCAGTAGCACTGCTAGGAATTGACCCAAGGGATACAGGAGTACTGATGCATAGGGGCACTTGTACCCCAATGTTTATAGCAGCACTCTCAACAATAGCCAAATTGTGGAAAGAGCCTAAATATCCATCAACTGATGAATGGATAAAGAAATTGTGGTTTATATACACAATGGAGTACTATGTGGCAATGAGAAAGAATGAAATATGGCCCTTTGTAGCAACATGGATGAAACTGGAGAGTATGATGCTAAGTGAAATAAGCCATACAGAGAAAGACAGATACCATATGTTTTCACTCTTATGTGGATCCTGAGAAACTTAACAGGAACCCATGGGGGAGGGGAAGGAAAAAAAAAAGAGGTTAGAGTGGGAGAGAGCCAAAGCATAAGAGACTCTTAAAAAAATGAGAACAAACTGAGGGCTGATGGGGGGTGGGAGGGAGGGGAGGGTGGGTAATGGGTATTGAAGAGGGCATCTTTTGGGATGAGCACTGGGTGTTGTATGGAAACCAATTTGACAATAAATTTCATATATTTAAAAAAATAAAAAAATCAAAATTAAAAAAATTTAAAATTTTTTTTTAATTTTAAAAAATAGCACAGAAAACACACATGAGCTACCCAACCCTTAAATATTAAATACATATGCAGAGCCAAGAATTTCTATATATATGAAAATATCCAGCAAAATGGAGAATAATTCAAAGATAAATAAGCAAGAAAACTGCAACTTGAAGAATAAAAGTTAATTCTGGAAACTTAAAAATGACAAGTTGAAAAAAAAAAACTTTGATGACTATATTAAGAAAGTTTTAAGAAGGTATAATATCCATAGGCCAAAAGAGCACCATAAAAGGATTAAACATTGAACAGACGGAGCTCTTTCCAAGGGCTAAAGGGCAAATGTCCAATTCGGAAAGGTTCACAACATGCCTACCAAAACATAAAAGATCCATATTTAGACTTATCTTATTGAAAAGAGAAGCCTGTAGCTTAGACAAAAATCAGAAACATCACCAACTTTTTGATCACATCTTTGAATTCTAAGAGATTTGGAAGCAAATTCTACAAAATTTTAAAGGAAAATGAATCTGAACATAGTATTTGATACCCAGCAAAACTATTATATTTTTGTAAGCTAGAAATCAGAACAAATAAAGGCTTTCCTTCCAAGTAATTTTAAAAGTTTGTTGAAGCAATATTTTGTCAAAAGGGGAGATATATGAAGACATAGGAAGATATGTGATCTAAGAAACAGTGGATTCCTACCATGTCAGGTGTGTAGGCCTAGAGAAAAAAAATTGTCCAGATTAAAACAAGTAGAAAAATGAGTAAGAAAATATTCCAGAGTAATAGAAAGTACACAAAATATAAATGAGAAAGTAGAAATTCATAAAAATAAGATGAAATTTAAAAACAAATGTTATTGTGATTCCACTGAGAAAAATGAAAAATACAAAGGAAAAAAAATATTTAAAAATAAATAAAATCATGGTTCAAATATAAAGCAAAATAATATTTGGTATGATTTTGAGCCATTAATAATGTGTAAAAATAAGGAATTCATTTGACTTAGTCCTCGTTATACCATGTACTCTATCCTTGGAGGGGAAATGGATCTCCAGACATGGAAATCTGTTTCTCATCCCTTCACCCAACAAAGAAGTTGGAGTAAATAGTGTAGATAGTGTAAAATAATCTAAGTTCTACTTGGTGGTTTCAATTCTTTGATCAAATTTCATGCAAAGCACAAATGACCAGGCTGTGTTTTGTGTATCAGAACTTAAACTCTAGAAACACAAAAGATGTGTCTGGTTGACCAAGAAAGTGATATAGGTTAAATATCTGGTCTAATCTTACTGAATATTTGGGAGTTCTGAAATATGTTATTATAATAGAAATATAACTCTTTGGGAAACCCTGTCATTATTAATTATATCAAAAGAAAAAATAAGCCAAATCGAATTATAAGTAACTGACTTCTGGATGTCTCAAAGGTATAAAGATAAAATAAGTAATTAATAAAAGTAATAAATATAGCATATAGCTCATTTTTTAACATGGTTATTGAAAACTTCTATGCAAATCTAGGATGTACTATGTAGTAGATTTATAAGGATTGTAATTATATTTTGTATATATTAAACTGGCAATGTTTAGGTTTTTATTTTGTTAAATACCCTTGTCACATTTTAATTTCCAGTCTCTCCATGTTACAATGCTGGGACAGAACATATTTCACCTGTGAAAATACATGCTTTTCAATATATACACATGTAATATGATATTCATATTACACCTTACAATACTTTATATGGTATAGAGGAAAGCACAGGATGTAACATAATCCACACAGGTTTGGAATGGCATAAAACTAGGTATATATTCTATTTACACTGCTATTTAGCTATATGGACTTAAGCAAATTACTTAGCTTTTTTCAGCTTTAATTTCATCATCTGTAAAATAAGAATAAAAGCACCTAAATTAAAAATCATTGTAAGAATTGAAGAAAATACATGCAAACTGTCTAACATATAACAGTCATTCTCTAAATGGTGTCTTTTGTTGCTTTTATTAGGAACAATGCATATTTACCTAATCTATTGGCATCATGAAAATATGGTGAAGCATATGTTGTTCATGGTTTTACTTTAATTTTTTTAAATTTATATTAGTCTGAAATAAACATAAAGTACACGAATAATACATTTAGTAAAAATATCACTCAGGAATTTTAGGTTTGTAAATGGAACATGCCCACAATATACAAAAATCTCAGAATTTTAATATGATTATACAACCAGAGCCCAGTTGAGATCACTACAAGTTACTGTCACAAAAAAACTCAGAGACAAAGCCAAAGATTAAGTCCTGATAACAAACTAATGTTGCCTCTGGCTAGCAATAAGAATTTGGGGTCAAGTAAAACCCAAGAATTGTTGTCAACACAAAAGAATAGTTTCCTACAAGTATATTTTCATTGAAATGTCAGACCCCCTACAGATGATCATGTTGATTTCTACTAATGTCTGTACCCTATTTCCCAAAACCAACAAACAAAAAAACCCACAAAATGTCCCTTCCGTTGCATTCTAATTTAAACTACAAAGCGGGAAAAATGCAAATGAGTTATTGCAACCCAATGTTTTACAAAACATTTCTAAGCACAAGAGATTGGCAGAGTTGAATGGCCCCTACTTCTCCAGCAGTATGAGGCTCCATTTTCCCACACTCTCCTAGGGAAGACAGCATATGAATCATGCAAGTGGCAGCATCACTGGAGGCTCTCATGATAGGTAGATCTGAAAACTGTGAGTCATTAACATCGTCGTAAATGTCAGTTGTCAGACTCTCAGTGTCATCTGAGGCTCTATGACTGCTTTTTTGCTGTATCTGCCATTGCCACAGGGGTTGTAGACATTGCATTGTTTAAGTATTTATCACAGGGGTTGCAATTCTTTGATGGTGTTGGAAAGAGAACATGCCCATTATATCTCAGTGCAAGCCACTTGGTATGTAGAGTGGGTGATGCTGTAGGAACCAAATAGTCCTGGTATATGTGACCCTGACTGGATAAAAATGCAGCAATAACATATTTTTTAGATCTATTTGTTCTGCTTCCTTTGACAGCTAGCTGCCTTAATTGTAGACTTTGCTATTAAAAATTAGTCTATACGTTAGTATGTATACATATATGAATCTATCCATCTCAAATTGTATATTTATATGTAATATATTTCATATATATAAAATATAACATATGTTATATCTCTATAATTGTATATAATGTATATGTCAGGTAATTATTTCAAGGTTTTACTATCAATGTCAACCTCTCAAAATAAAAGTAATCACAACAATAGCAAAAATGATTTCATTTCAGATAAAGGGAAATTGATAAATCCTTAAAAACTTGAATATAAAAACTCCAACTGTTTAGCCATTTTTCCACTTCAGTCTTTCCTGCAAACATAATATTGGAAAGACCAAGGTGGCTACAAGAAGAAGCTGAATGTGAAAATACTGAAATCAAAATGGAGTTGAAGCTCACCTTAAGTAGTTACTGTCATTATAGCACCCTCTTTTCTAATACACCTCTTTTTTCTAACAGTACTGTGTCACTCCTTCAGAGGATATCATGTAGAATGAGTTTTCCTACAATTATTTTCAGTTTTGCCTATTCCTGAAATATCAGGAAGGGACACTATATATATATATATGTATGCACTATATATATGTATATGTGTGTGTATATACGTATATATATATATGTATATACACACAATGGAGTATTACTTGGCCATCAAAAAGAATGAAATCTTGCCATTTGCATCTATATGGATGGAACTAGAGGGTATTACGCTAAGCGTAATTAGTTAGAGAAAGACAAATATCATATGACTTCAGTCATATGAGGACTTTAAGATACAAAACAGATGAACATAAGGGAAGGGAATTAAAATAATATAAAAACAGGAGAGGGACAAAACATAAGACCCTCTTAAATATGGAGAACAAACAGAAAGTTACTAGAAAGGTGGGGGATGGGCTAAATGGGTAAGGGGCATTAAGGAATCTACTCCTGAAATCATTGTTGCACTATATGCTAACTAACTTGGATGTAAATTAAAAAAAATTAAACAAATAAAAAATTAAAAAATTAAAAATTTAAAAATTTAAAAAAACAAGAAGGGGCACTGAAACACAATTATAAGCAAAAACAATTATTTCTAACTCTAGACAATCTAGTGGAAGATCTCATTTTCTTGAGCATGTAAACAGATCCATTTCTTTTTTTTTTTTAAGCTTATTTATTTTGTAAGAGAGAGTACAAGCATGGGGGAATGGCAGAGAAAGAGGGAGAGGAGAGAATCCTAAGCAGGCTCCACACTGTCAGCACAGAGCCCAACACAGGGTCCGAACTCGGGAACCGTGAGATCATAACCCAAGCTGAAATCAGGGGTCGGTCGCTTAACCAACCGAGCCACCCAGGTGCCCCTAAACTGATCCATTTCTGAACTGGTTTAAACAAAATTACTTTTAACACTCCCTGTCTTAAGCCTTGTTCAGTCTGTTTTATAGGTTTGAATAATTTCTGTCCCCCCAGTAATGCTCTCCTTGCTGTCTTTCATACACGTATAGTCACCTTTCCTAGAAAGCACTCCTCACTGAGATTCTTTTTACACAATGGATCAACACCAAGGCTTTGGAGTCAAGCCGCATAGCTCTGCTTTGCTGAGGCTGTAGTAATCACTCATACTCTCTGAGACTTTGTTTAGAGCTCTATGAAATTATAACTAGTAAGGAGGTTTTAAGATATGTAAAACAAGTGACTCAGTGCCAAACACTCAAGGAATGGCAGCATAATCCAGCACTAGTGGGATGCTATCTATATTCCAGAAACACTGCAAGAATTTTGTCTGCCCAATAAACCTGAGAGGTAGTAGTATTATGCTAAATGTACAGATAAGAAAAGTAAGACTTAGAGGAAAAATTTTCACGGAATTATCCCTAAGCAGTCCCTCAAGTTTAAAACTCTACTTTTCTGATTTTATCTTTCCAATAAACTACAACTACCTCTAACCTATTCTAGAATTCATTCTCTGACAGAACTTCATACCTAAACAGGATTGTGTTACAGTGTGACTTAATCTTTCTATTTGGTATAAGTATTTGTCTATATATAATCTGTATCTCAGAAACTGCAAACAACATATGAGAATAATTTTCCATTTGTTTAGCTATTCCAAAAGCTAGCACCTGTAGGTGGTTAAAAAAGAAACTCACTTAAATAATCATTGATTCTGGATAAATTAGGGGAAGATGGCGGCGTAGGAGGACCCTGGGCTCACCGCACGTCCTGCTGATCACTTAGATTCCACCTACACCTGCCTAAATAACCCAGAAAACCACCAGAAGACTAGCAGAACAGAGTCTCCGGACCCAAGCGCAGATGAGAGGCCCTCGGAAGAGTGTAGGAAGGGCGGCGAGGTGGTGCGCACTCCACGGACTGGCAGGAGGGAGCCGGGACAGAGGGGCGGCCCGCCAGCCAAGCAGAGCCCCCGAGTCTGGCTTGCAAAAGTGGAGGGACCAGACGGAGTGTGTTCCAACAGCAAGAGGGACTTAGCATCTGGGAGGTCATAAGTTAACAGCTCTGCTCAGAAAGCGGGAAGGCTGGAGGACAAAGGGAGGGAGAGTTGCTGAGACCCCGGATGACAGAGCTCAGTTTGGTGGGGAACAAAGGCGCTCACCAGTGCCATCTCCCTCGCCCATCCCCCAGCCAAAATCCCAAAGGCAACCAGTTCCTTCCAGGGAACTTGCTTGCTCCCCACAAACACCCAACGTTGTGCTTCTGTGGAGCCACCCCTCCGGGAGCGGGTCTGACTCCCTCCTGCTGCCACAGGGCCCCTCCTGAAGTGGATCACCTAAGGAGAAGTGAGCTAAGCGTGCCCCTCCTGCCCCCGTGCACCTTGCCTACCCACCCCAGCTAATATGCCAGATCCCCAGCACCACAAGCCTGGCAGTGTGCAAATAGCCCAGACGGGCCATGCCACCCCACATTGAATCCTGCCCCTAGGAGAGGGGAAGAGAAGGCACACACCAGTCTGACGGCGGCCCCAGTGGTGGGCAGGGGGCAGACATCAGGTCTGGCTGCGGCACCACCCACCAACGCAAGTTATTCAAGACAGCACAGGGGAAGTGCCCCTTGGTCCTGCACCACTCCAGGGACTATCCAAAATGACAAAACGAAAGAATTCCCCTCAGAAAAATGTCCAGGAAATAACAACAGCTGACGAACTGATCAAAAATGATTTAAACAATATAACAGAAAGTGAATTTAGAATAATGGTCATAAAATTAATCTCTGGGCTTGAAAACAGTATAAAGGACAGCAGAGAATCTCTTGCTACAGAGATCAAGGGACTAAGGAACAGCCAGGTGGAGCTAAAAAAGGCTATCAATGAGCTGCAAAATAAAATGGAGACAACTATGGCTCAGATTGAAGAGGCAGAGGGGAGAATAGGTGAACTAGAAGATAAAATTATGGAAAAAGAAGAAGCTGAGAAAAAGAGAGATAAAAAAATCCAGGAGAATGAGGGGAAAATTAGAGAACAAATTGATGCACTAAAGAGAAATAATATACGCATAATTGGTATTCCAGAGGAGGAAGAGAGGGAAAGGTGCTGAAGGTGTATTTGTAGAAATCATAGCTGAGAACTTGCCTGATCTGGGGAAGGAAAAAGGCATTGAAATCCAAGAGGCACAGAGAACTCCCTTCAGACGTAACTTGAATCGATCTTCTGCACTACATATCATCGTGAAACTGGCAAAATACAAGGATAAAGAGAAAATTGTGAAAGCAGCTAGGGATAGACGTGCTCTAACATATAAAGGGAGACCTATAAGACTCATGACCGATCCCTCTACTGAAACTTGGCAGGCCAGAAAGGAATGGCAGGAGATCTTCAATGTGTTGAACAGAAAAAATATGCAGCCGAGAATCCTTTATCCAGCAAGTCTGTCATTTAGAATAGAAAGAGTGATAAAGGTCTTCCCAAACAAACAAAAACTGAAGGAATTCGTCACCACTAAACCAGCCCTACAAGAGATCATAAGGGGGATCCTGTGAGACAAAGTACCAGAGACATCGCTACAAGCATGAAACCTACGGACATCACAATGACTCTAAACCCATATCTTTCTATAATAACACTGAATATAAATAGACTAAATGCGCCAACCAAAAGACATAGTGTATCAGAATGGATAAAAAAACAAGACCCATCTATTTGCTGTCTACAAGAGACTCATTTTGGACCTGAGGACACCTTCAGATTGAGAGTGAGGGGATGGAGAACTATTTATCATGCCACTGGAAGTCAAAAGAAAGCTGGAGTACCCATATTTATATCAGACAAACTAGACTTTAAATTAAAGGCTGTAACAAGAGATGAAGAAGGGCATTATATAATAATCACACGGTCTATCCTTCAGGAAGAGCTAACAATTATAAATGTCTATGCGCCGAATACAGGAGACCCCAAATATATAAAACAATTACTCACAAACATAAGCAACCTTATTGATAAGAATGTGGTAATTGAAGGGGACTTTAACACTCCACTTACAGAAATGGATAGATCATCTAGACACATGGTCAATAAAGAAACAAAGGCCCTGAATGATATATTGGATCAGATGGACTTGACAGATATATTTAGAACTCTGCATCCCAAAGCAACAGAATATACTTTCTTCTCGAGTGCACATGGAACATTCTCCAAGATAGATCACATACTAGGTCACAAAACAGCCTTCATAAGTATATAAGAATTGAAATCATACCATGCATACTTTCAGACCACAATGCTATGAAGCTTGAAATCAACCACAGGAAAAAGTCTGGAAAACCTCCAAAAGCATGGAGGTTAAAGAACACCCTACTAAATAATGAGTGGGTCAACCAGGCAATTCGAGAAGAAATTAAAAAATATATGGAAACAAACGAAAATGAAAATACAACAATCCAAACGCTTTGGGATGCAGCAAAGGCAGTCCTGAGAGGAAAATACACTGCAATCCAGGCCTATCTCAGGAAACAGTAAAAATCCCCAGTACAAAATCTAACAGCACACCTAAAGGAACTAGAAGCAGAACAGCAAAGGCAGCCTAAACCCAGCACAAGAAAAGAAATAATAAAGATCAGAGCAGAAATAAGCAATATAGAATCTAAAAAAACTGTAGAGCAGATCAACGAAACCAAGAGTTGTTTTTTTGAAAAAATAAAATTGACAAACCTCTAGCCAGGCTTCTCAAAAAGAAAAGGGAGATGACCCAAATAGACAAAATCATGAATGAAAATGGAATGATTACAACCAATCCGTCAGAGAGACAAGCAATTATCAAGGAATACTATGAAAAATTATATGCCAACAAACTAGACAACCTGGAAGAAATGGACAAATTCCTAAACACCCACACGCTTCCAAAACTCAATCCGGAGGAAATAGAAAACTTGAACAGACCCATAACCAGTGAAGAAATTGAATCAGTCATCAAAAATCTCCCAACAAATAAGAGTCCAGGACCAAATGGCTTCCCAGGGGAGTTCTACCAGACGTTTAAAGCAGAGATAATACCTATCCTTCTCAAGCTATTCCAAAAAATAGAAAGGGAAGGAAAACTTCCAGACTCATTCTATGAAGCCAGTATTACTGTGATTCCTAAACCAGACAGAGACCCAGTAAAAAAAAGAGAACTACAGGCTAATATTCCTGATGAATATAGATGCAAAAATTCTCAATAAGATACTAGCAAATCGAATTCAACGGCATATAAAAAGAATGATTCACCATGATCAAGTGGGATTCATTCCTGGGATGCAGGGCTGGTTCAACATTCGCAAATCAATCAACGTGATACATCACATTAATAAAGAAAAGATAAGAACTATATGATCCTGTCAATCGATGCAGAAAAGGCCTTTGACAAAATTCAGCATCCTTTCTTAATAAAAACCCTCGAGAAAGTCGGGATAGAAGGAACATCCTTAAAGATCATAAAAGCCATTTATGAAAAGCCCACAGCTAACATCATCCTCAATGGGGAAAAACTGAGAGCTTTTTCCCTGAGATCAGGAACACGACAGGGATGTCCACTCTCACCGCTGTTGTTTAACATAGTGTTGGAAGTGCTAGCATCAGCAATCAGACAACAAAAGGAAATCAAAGGCATCAAAATTGGCAAAGATGAAGTTAAGCTTTCACTTTTTGCAGATGACATGATATTATACATGGAAAATCCGATAGACTCCACCAGAAGTCAGCTAGAACTGATACATGAATTTAGCAAAGTTGCAGGATACAAAATCAATATACAGAAATCAGTTGCATTCTTATACACTAATAATGAAGCAACAGAAAGACAAATAAAGAAACTGATCCCATTCACAATTGCACCAAGAAGCATAAAATACCTAGGAATAAATCTAAACAAGGATGTAAAAGATCTGTATGCTAAAAACTATAGAAAGCTTATGAAGGAAATTGAAGAAGATATAAAGAAATGGAAAAACATTCCGTGCTCATGGATTGAAAGAATAAATATTGTCAAAATGTCAATACTACCCAAAGCTATCTACACATTCAATGCAATCCCAATCAAAATTGCACCAGCATTCTTCTCGAAACTAGAACAAACAATCCTAAGATTCATATGGAACCACAAAAGGTCCCGAATAGCCAAAGTAATATTGAAGAAGAAGACCAAAGCAGGAGACATCACAATCCCAGACTTTAGCCTCTACTACAAAGCTGTCATCATCAAGACAGCATGGTATTGGCACAAAAACAGACACGTAGACCAATGGAATAGAATAGAAACCCCAGAACTAGACCCACAAACGTATGGCCAACTAATCTTTGACAAAGCAGGAAAGAATATCCAGTGGAAAAAAGACAGTCTCTTTAACAAATGGTGCTGGGAGAACTGGACAGCAACATGCAGAGGATTGAAACTAGACCAACTTCTCACACTATTCACAAAAATAAATTCAAAATGGATAAAGGACCTGAATGTGAGACAGGAAACCATCAAAACCCTAGAGGAGAAAACCGGAAAAGACCTCTCTGACCTCAGCCGTAGCAATTTCTTACTTGACACATCCCCAAAGGCAAGGGATTTAAAAGCAAAAATGAACTACTGGGACCTTATGAAGATAAAAAGCTTCTGCACAGCAAAGGAAACAACCAACAAAACTAAAAGGCAACCAACGGAATGGGAAAAGATATTTGCAAATGACGTATCAGACAAAGGGCTAGTATCCAAAATCTATAAAGAGCTCACCAAACTCCACACCCAGAAAACAAATAACCCGGTGAAGAAATGGGCAGAAAACATGAATAGACACTTCTCTAAAGAAGACATCCGGATGGCCAACAGGCACATGAAAAGATGCTCAACGTCGCTCCTCATCAGGGAAATACAAATCAAAACCTCACTCAGGTATCACCTCGCGCCAGTCAGAGTGGCCAAAATGAACAAATCAGGAGACTATAGATGCTGGTGAGGATGTGGAGAATTGGGAACCCTCTTGCACTGTTGGTGGGAATGCAAATTGGTGCAGCCACTCTGGAAAACAGTGTGGAGGTTCCTCAAAACATTAAAAATAGACCTACCCTATGTCCCAGCAATAGCACTGCTAGGAATTTACCCAAGGGATACAGGAGTACTGATGCATAGGGCCACTTGTACCCCAATGTTCATAGCAGCACTCTCAACAATAGCCAAATTATGGAAAGAGCCTAAATGTCCATCGACTGATGAATGGATAAAGAAATTGTGGTTTATATACACAATGGAGTACTATGTGGCAATGAGAAAGAATGAAATATGGCCCTTTGGAGCAACATGGATGGAACTGGAGAGTGTTATGCAAAGTGAAATAAGCCATACAGAGAAAAACAGATACCATATGTTTTCTCTCTTATGTGGATCCTGAGAAACTTAACAGGAACCCATGGGGGAGGGGAAGAAAAAAAAAGAGGTTAGAGTGGAAGAGAGTCAAAGCATAAGAGACTCTTAAAAACTGAGAACAAACTGAGGGTTGATGGGGGTGGGAGGGAGGGGAGGGTGGGTGATGGGTATTGAGGAGGGCATCTTTTGGGATGAGCACTGGGTGTTGTATGGAAACCAATTTGACAATAAACTTCATATATTGAAAAAAATAATAATCATTGATTCTGTATATTACTTTAATAATTTACTTTAACCCAAATATTACTCAATTGGTATTCCTACCTTTGTTAATGCACAATCAAACCCGAAGCTTAATAATCCATTATTTCATCAAACATCACTTTTTAAAATACAGTATGTTGTTGAGGTATGTAAGCTACAATACGTTGCACATATATAAAAGGCACCATTTGATGGATTTTGGCATGTGTATCCAACCACAAAACCATCACAACAATCAAGATAATGAATATTCCCATCACTCCCCAAAACTTCCCCCTTTCCGATCCATCTCTTTCTCCCACTCTGACCTGCTTTCTGTCACTATAGATTCATTTTTATGATCTAAGACTTTCCATAGCTAAAAATACACATTAGATACATTTTTATTTTCATTTGGCTTCTTAAATATAACATAATCAGGGGTGCCTGGGTGGCTCAGTCGGTTGAACAGCCGACTTTGGCTCAGGATATGATCTCACAGCTTGTGAGTTTGAGCCCCGCGTCAGGCTCTGTACGGACAGCTCGGAGCCTGGAGCCTGCTTCAGATTCTGTGTCTCCCTCTCCCTCTGCCCCAACCCACTCGCATTCTGTCTCTGTCTCTCTCAACAATAAATAAACATTAAAAACAATCTTTTTAAATGTAACATAATGATTTTGAAGGGGTGATGTATATCAACAGATTTTTTTTCCCTTTCTATTGCAAGGTAGTATTCCCTTGGACAGATATACCAGAATTTGTTCATCCATTAACCAGCTGATGGATATTAAGGTTGTTCCCAGCTTTGGGCTATCATAAACAAGTAAGCTATGAACATCCAAATACAGAACTTTGTGTGGACATATGTTCTTATCTCTGGTTCTCTGGGACAAACGGTGAGAAGTGCAGAGTGCATGTTAGAGTGCATGGTAAACTTTTTTTATGAAACAGCCAAAGTGTTTTCCAAAGGAGTTGTGACATGGTATATTCCCACCAAGAGAGTACAAAAATTCTGTTTGCCTCCTTTTCCCACCAATAATAAGCACAGTGAGGATATTTAACTTTAGCTTCCTAGTGGGTGTCTACTAGTATCTCATTGTGATTGATATTTGCATTTCCTTGATGATTATTGATGCAGAACATCTTTTCATGTGCTTATTGCCTATTGATAATTTTGTTGTTGTTGTTCAGTATCAAAATGTTGCCCATTTTCTCTTGCAATTGCTTGTCTTCTTAAAATTAGACTGTAAGTATTCTTTATACATAGAGAAACACAGGCCCTTTCTCTCATAAATGTGCTGTAAATATTTCCTCTGAATCTATAACTTTTCCTTTTATTTTCCTAATAGGGTCTTTGTAGGGCAAACTTTTATTAATTTTAGTGAAATCAATGGCAGAAAATAGGAAAGATGTCGTTGAAATAAATTACCCGATTTTCAGGCTTCTTGTGATTACTTGATGAAAGATGGGTTGTAATGGCCACCCACAGAGGTAGATGGGCCTCTCCCCCAACCAAAATTTGCTTTGGATATGGTGACTGATGGTGCCACACATACACTAAACATGTATAAACAGTTTATTAATTACATAATTGAGGTCTCTGACAGGGTCAGGATAGGTGTCTCAAACAAATCCAAATGTTTCGAGAGACCATGAAAAAGAGAGTGGTTTGGGTTTTTCATGTGTTTAGGGCCTGGGACCTGAGGTGGGAGTTTCTACAGGTGAGCAGGGCCTCCTGTGAGTTGAGTCTCCCACGGGGGCAAAGGGAGGGAGTATCCAAGCTGTCTTATCAGCTTGCCCAAGTGTGGTGCACAAGGGGAAAAGAAAGGGGTGAGGCTTAATAAAAATGGTGTCAGAATCCTCATTACATAAGTGCTAATATTCTTTGCCATGATTGTGCGATTGACTGTTTCTCCATTTTTCCTCTAATTTTTTGTTATATTTTGAGCCTCTATTTTCAGATGCATAACCACTGATAATTTTTCTGTCTTCTTGATTATGAAATGTCCTTTTAATCTCTCTCAGTACTTTTTGAAGTCTATTTTGTCTGATCTTAAAATACTGAGTTTTCTTATGGTTGCCATTTGTCTGCATGATATACTATTTTCTGTCCATTTAATTTCAACCTGTCATTGTCTTTATATTTACAATATGTCTCTTTTGGAGAGCATATACTAAAGTCCTGCTTTGTCCTTACAACCTGTTCATCCTTGTTTTGTAATCGAAGTATTGGGACAATAAAATTTAGTGTAATTTAATTAAGGAGATGTTTGAAATATGTTTACAATTTATTTGTTGTGTTTTGTTTTGTTTTTTCATCTGTTTTTGTTCCTGGGTTCTCTCCTCTTTATTTTGAATTATTTCAATTTTTTAAAAAAATATTTGTTTAATTTAAATATTGGCTTTTGTACTGTATCTCCTTCTAGTGTGTGTGTGTGTGTGTGTGTGTGTGTGTGTGTGTGTATGACAGAGAGAGATGCTTCGAGGATTAAAATATGCATGCATAGTACCTTTTATAGTCTTATACAGTCAATATTGTACAAACTCACATAAATTGTAGACACTCTGAAATCTGGGAACCCCTACCTTCCTTCACATTGACCTTTATGTTATTGTTGCCAAATAGGCCACATTTACACAAACTGAAAATCTAACTTGGAAATGTTGTAATTTTCACTTTGTGGTTTACATATACAATGGAATGCTATTTGGCAATGAGAAAGAATGAAATCTGACCATTTGTACCAACGTGGATGGAACTGGAGGGTATTATGCTAAATGAAATAAGTCACTCAGAGAAAGACACCATATGTTTTCAGTCATATGCGGATCTTGAGAAACTTCACAGAAGACCATGGGGGGAGGGGAAGGGGGAAAAATTTACAAACACAGAGGGAGGGAGGCAAACCATAAGAGACTCTTAAATACAGAGAACAAACTGAGGGTGGATGAGGGGTGGGGAAAGGGGAAAATGGGTGATGGGCATAGAGGAGGGCACTTGTTGGGATGAGCACTGGGTGTCATACACTGGGTGTATGGAAGCCAATTTGACAATAAATTATATTTTAAAAAATAAAATATAGTCATTTGTATGTTCTTTAACGAACCTAAGAGGTTAAAAATTAATATTTTGTATTTACCCACCCTCTATATCATTTTTGTTGTTCCTCTTGATTCCTGAAGATTCAAGTTTTCCTCTAGTATTATGTCACTTCAGTCTGAAGAACTTCCTTTGGCATCTCTTATGGAACAGATCTAGTGGCCATTCGTTTTTATTTTTCTACTAATTTAATTTTCTACTATCTCAGAATGTTTTCATTTTGCTTTTTTCCTAAAGTATATTTTTAATGGGAACAAACTATGGATTGACTATCCCTTTGTTTGCAATTTAATTTTTTTTTTTTTTTTTTTTTGCTGTCATCTTACCTCTGATGGCAAATCCAAGATCATTGGAATTGTTTTCCCCCTGTATTTAATATGCTATTTTTTTCTAGCTGTTTTAACAGTTTTCCATTGTCTTTGATTTTCAGTAGCTTGATTACATACATGTAGTCACGGTTTTCTCTGAGTTTATGATGTTGGAAATTATTTAAGCTTTTTCAATTTGTAAATTTACACCTTTCACAAAATTTAGGACATTTTCAACTGTTGTCTCTTCAAATACATTTTATGCCTCAATCTTTTTCTTCTCAGAGCTACTTCAGGGCCTCCACGAATATATTTATTCAACATTTTGATATTGCCTCACAGGTCTTTGAGTCTATGTTTAGGTTAAAATTTTCTTTCTCTGCTCTTCAGATAGGATCATTTTTACCAATGTACCTTCAGTTTCCTCATTTCTCTGCCATTCTGCATTGAGTATATCCTGTGAGTTTTTTATTTCTGATATTTTATTTTTCAGTTCTAAAATTTCCATTTCACTTATTTTTATAGTTTGTGCTTTTGTGTTAAACATGTCTATCTTTTCACTCATTTTAAGGGTGTTTTTCCTTTTACCTCATGAAGTATACTTATTATAGCTGCTGTGAAATTCTGTCTGATAATTCTAGATTTTGAGTCATCTTTGGGTGTTTTTATTTTTTCCTCTTTGGGATTTGGACACATTTTTCTTTCTTATTCTTTGCATGCCAGGTAATGTTGGAATGCATTCTGGACCTTGCAAATGTTATGTTGTGCAGACTCTTGAGTCTTGTTATAATCCTCAAGAGATTGTAGATATTTTTATTTTAGTCACTAATCAGTCTGATTATGTTCAGACTGTAATTTCTGTCCCTTCTCTTCTGAACTATATTAGTTCAAATCTCAATTCCATTCTCTGAGTCTTCACTATGTTAATTTGGGCCTATCCGTACACTCACAGATCAGGTTCATGCCAAGTCATGTGTGGGTGGCTCAAATCTCAGCTTATTTCTCAAAGCTTTTATGACACAAGGTTTAGGGCTGCCTCACACATGCCCGGTTCATGGGGTAAATTGTGTTCTCAGTATAGAATCAGTATATCCCCGTTGCAGGATCTCAGACCTCAGGGATCCACCTCTATCTTCTGGTTCTCAGGGTTCTGAGTCCCCTTTCCTTCTTCTTTTGTCCAAAAGGACATGATTTCTTTAGAGCTTTAGTCATGGGTAAAAAGAAAAATTGAGGGAAACTCAACCCCACATTGACTGCTTCAAATTTGTCATCTATCCAAAAGCCTCATATTTATTTTTGTTTAGTTATTGGTATCCTCAGGTAGTTGTTTGTTTTTAAATTTTTTTTTCCAACGTTTATTTATTTTGGGGACAGAGAGAGACAGAGCATGAACGGGGGAGGGGCAGAGAGAGAGGGAGACACAGAATCGGAAACAGGCTCCAGGCTCTGAGCCATCAGCCCAGAGCCCGGCGCGGGGCTCAAACTCACGGACTGCGAGATCGTGACCTGGCTGAAGTCGGACACTTAACCGACTGCGCCACCCAGGCGCCCCTAGTTGTTTTTAAACAGTGTGTCTAGAGATTTCTGTTGTTATTGATGGAATAGGTCTGAATGGACTTATTCCATCAAGCCAAAAATGGTTCTTTCTAATGTTACTTTTGATATAAATAATCGGCACATAGAACATTTGCCTCTGATTATACATGCTATATCATGATTTTGAATTTTATATGTCTTTGTAAATGTTAGGGGATAAAAGAATTCTATTCATCATCTCCTTTAGCTAAACATATCAGCATCTTCAAATCATCTATTCTATCCGAATTGTTTCTTCTGAATAGCTATATTGTTTTAATTTTTTTCTTTTAATAACAAAGGAACCATTCCAGGCAAAATGAAATGATGAGGGGCCCAAAGTGTCTTTCACTGTAAGTAACAGTGAGTTTATCCTATACATTTCACTGATTGCGTATTCTTAAAAAAGTCTTACTGGGACACCTGAGTGGCTCAGTTGGTTGAATGTCTGGCTTCAGCTTAGGTCATGATCTTATGGTTCGTGGGTTTGTGCCCTACGCTGGGCTCTGTGCTGACAGCTCAGAGCCTGGAGCCTGCTTCGGATTCTGTGTCTCCCTCTCTCTCCGTCCCTTCCCTGTTCATGCTCTCTCTCTCTCTCTCTCTCTCTCTCTCTCTCAAAAATAAATAAACATTAAATTTTTTTTAAAAAGTCTTACTAATCTAAATGTGACCTTCTTTCTTACTTTCACTTAGACATTGGCTCTACCTAGATAAACCAAATGGGAATTCATTCCTAAATATCTGGGATTATGGAGACATTCAATTGAAACACTGCAAAACAGAAAACGTGCATGAGAAAAATGGCCATTCGGAGATACCAGTAGAGTAATGATCCTGAATAATCTTAAATAGATATCAAATTTCTTTCTTTTAAAAAAAAATGTTTACGTATGTATACATAACTAACGGTGATGCTTGAGGCCATCAAAATCTCAGCCTCTTGTTCGAAGGTTAATTTTAATAAGGCTCTGTGGGTACCTGGCCCCATGTCAATTTGCATGGCTGACTAAATCTTCCTATAACACATCTCTTGATAAACAATTTTAAGGTTTCTCAGTCTGCATAACCACAATAATTAACCTAAAATTTTTGTTGTCACATAACTGCATATTAGCTAAGGGGACAGGGAAACATCTGGGCCCCATCATCTATAAAATAACTCTTCAGGGGCGCCTGGGTGGCGCAGTCGGTTAAGTGTCCGACTTCAGCCAGGTCACGATCTCGCGGTCCGTGAGTTCCAGCCCCGCGCCGGGCTCTGGGCTGATGGCTCAGAGCCTGGAGCCTGTTTCCGATTCTGTGTCTCCCTCTCTCTCTGCCCCTCCCCCGTTCATGCTCTGTCTCTCTCTGTCCCAAAAATAAATAAACGTTGAAAAAAAAATTAAAAAAAAATAAAATAACTCTTCATATGATGAAATTTCTATTGTTTTCCTCAAACCATTTCTTCTCTAGATTAAGAAATGCCAGTTTCTTTCTTCATGCTCCCAATTTTTTTCAATACGTTTCTTATGTTCATTTTTTCCACCACTAGATCCCTCTTATTGATTATTGAAGCACCTTATTGTTCTGGATTTGTGTGATTCTGACATAATTTCTATCCTTTAAATCAGCCCCAGCTAATGCTTCACATATTCTGAATTTTGTGTATCTCTAGTTTTTACAAGTTATGTTCCTGTTTCTATATCTACTAAAATTTCCCTCTCCCTTCCTTTTCTCAACAGAACCACATTCCTGTTTAAAATATTATTACAGTATCAAAATCAACTCGTGCCTACTAACAGGAAAGAAGGGAAAGATTAGTCATTATAGAAAATAACGCCCCTCAGTAGTTTGGTTAAATGTGTGCCACGCTGACTGAAATGCATGATTTAAGAATCTATGCTTTGAATTCCCTTCTCTCTCTGGTAAGGAAACTTTTGTATTTGGCAGGAGTTCTCCATATAGAGGTCTTCAACTATAAGGACGGAACGAGAATTGAACTGTTTATAAATAGTTAGTGAATAGATGCTGCTTAAGCACAGCTATTCACACTAAATAGAAAAAAATTCTGAATAGCTACACATTCTGGCTCATGACAGTGCTGAAACATAGGCAAGGGGTAAGGAGAATGGAGTCTGTTAGCTCAGCAATGCGGGCCAAAAGAATACTTTTTGCCTGAGACATAGACATAATTGTGGCAAAGGGTTTTATACAAACATCTGGCTTGGAATTCTATTCCACTTTAATTTGAGGGCACAGCCGGCAATGAGATTCGGTGTCAATGGGGTTATTACATCCATGAAGGCCCAATATTAATATTTGAATCATAACAGCCTCCAGGATGCCACAATCAGGAAAACAGAAGTGCTTCAAGAACCTAAGATTCTTTAAAGCTACGAAAACCTGAGCTGACACCTGCCATCGTAATTGACCTCCTCCAAGAATTGAGGCAGACAGAAAACAGCCTAAGTATGAGTCAAGTCAGAATGTCAGCCCAGACTTTGTTTTAACCATTTAGTTGTTAATTTTAATTATACGGAGACAATTTCATTACTTCATCTCGTCCGTGTTATTTTTCTTCACAATTATATTTTGTACCTTCATTGAACAAATCAGTGCAATGCGATACACTATGAAAAAATCCATTCCGAAGGATAGTAACTTGAGGAATAATCCCACAGTTGGAAAAGTTTTGGGTTTCTTCCTTTCAGAAATAGTAATTGCTAGAGATAATTTTGTAGGTTTTCAATTTATTAATTTATCACAATAATGACTTCAGTTGAATATTAATTATTCAATTGGAAGCTAATTTTATATTTTTATTTAGATTCAAAATTGGAAATAAATATATGTAAAAAATAACTAAGTCCTTATTGTTCAGAATCAGACAGTGGGATCTTTGAGGGCAAGGGCTACATATTTTTCACTTCTGCATTTCCAGTGTTCACCACGGTGCCTGGGACAATGTAGGAGATGCCACCTAAGTGACTAAATGTGTCATAATGATATTTTCTCCTGTGAAAAGTAATGATACTTTGAATTTAGTTTGATCTAAAAGCACTAATTAAGCATAGAAGAAAAAAGCTGTGTATGTATTCAAAGCCCCTTCCAAAATAATTTATTTTTTTCTTATAGTACAATGCTTAGTTATTTTTTATAGTCCAGTTTGAACTCAGCCTGATGATTGTAGCTCTCACTGTTTTAACCCATTGTGATTAATTTCTAATGTAGCATAACGTTGACATAAATGTAATGAGGATAAATGACAATAAGGACCCAAAGAATCCAACTGAATGGAGAAGTTATTCCCATGAGAAGCACTTTCTTTCAGTTCCTCCTCATTTCCTTCCTCACTCTTGCCTCTGTACTTCCTTAGAGGCTACCTTTCATGTATTTGACAAACTCAAACTGTTCAGCCAAAAAAATCATTTACTCCAACTATTTGCCTTCTCAAAATACCATAAAAAGTCTCCTAGAAAAGACTTCTACAGCAGTTCTACTTGGCAATGAACATTCTGAGAATGAAAGAGTAAGGGAAATCCTAGGTAGTAAAGAGTTATGAAGTTGAAAACTACCTTTCTTCTTTCTTTAGAAGAATTCAAACCTCACTGGCTATTATATGTGAGTGATGAATCACTAAATTCTACTCCTGAAACCATTGTTACACTATATGTTAACTTTTTGGATTTAAATTAGAAGGAGGAGGAGGAGGAGGAGGAGGAGGATTATTCAACCCTGTGAAAGAACATCAATGACATCTTCAAACAGTATGCTTCTAGTGCAACAGAAGACACTAGAAATTACCAAAGTCTTGTAGTTGGTGTTGATATTCCATTATTAACCTGATTCAAACTCAAAAATCAGTTTTCACTGGATCGCTTGCCTTATGGATATTTCTTGATACTTATAAGATGTAGATACCACCATGCCTGATCTAGTACTGGAGAAAGAGGGTTGTATATAAATTAGCATTGAATAAAAAGACATAGATTTAACTTTAAGGAAGTTCATGGAAGGAAAAGAGAACCAAGAATATTTGTAATTCTGGTACTCTTTAGAGACATGAAGAAAAAGAAAGTGTGTCAGCCAAGAGGAATCGGTGTAATACAGGTCTTTCTCACAGTTTCCTCTCTGCCATCTGAAGATTTCTGCTTTAGTAACCTGTTTAGAACCACTATTGACAGAATAATGTGAGGATTTTCATGTTAGAGATGAGATATGATAAAGATTCTTCTGAGCCTACTCTTTCATGCCACTTATTTGGAAAGTCTCTGTATTGCTGAGTTAGTCAATATTTGCTTTTCTTCTTAGTGATTGCTGTAGTTGTGATGATGTGCTCTCGAATTATGCTTTATAATGTAGACTATTGATACCATAATTGATAACCTTAAATCTGTCTGAGCATGCCAAATATCATTTTGGGAGGTTCACTTATGTATTTAGCTAGTGCTTCTAAAAAGAGAATCCTATGAAACTCCAAAACATCACAAGTCTACATCCTAGCATCATCCCCACCTTACTCATGAAGACACTGAGGCTGAGAGAGGGTAAGTGATATTGTTTGTGGTCACAGGGCTGGTATCTATGAGAGCCAGTGTCAAACACAGGTCTGTGTGATTCCAGAGCCCAAATTTCTAAATCCTGCACCTACTGTCTTCCCTTTCTCCCTTCACCTTGCAACTTCATCCAGGCGTCTGAACTTTAATGTTTCTTAACTATTGCAATAGTCTCTTAAACTTGTTCCTCTTTTCTCATGGTCTCTACTCTTTTATAGACCCACACCATCCTTCCTATTGCATGATCTTCCTATTATACATCACAAACAATTCACTCTCCTTCTTAAAATCCCTTTACGAATCCTTATCACCCACAGAAGAAATGCCAAACCCTTAGCATCTTATTTATTCAATGATTTTCTGAATCCATCAATGGCCAGCATTTTTGAGAAACACTGTTGCTGGCAGTCCCTGAACTGTAGCTTCTCACAACTGTGCTTTGGCTGTGTGATAAAAACAGTTGTCTACTGACAGGTCCGTGACTTGATCTGAGATGGCCTCAGATCTCTGCTCCATAGGAGCACTTGGGGTTGCAGTCAGAGTCCTAACCAATCCCAGTACATTCCCTCTCCTGATGAGTTTTAACATGGGAGATACGCAGAGACATGCAGACAAGTGAGTGGCATTGAACCCCAAAGACCTAAAGAGAAGCCATTTAGCAGAAGCCAAGATATAAACGAGCGTAACACAAGCAAAGGGAAGCTATAAGCAGGAAGGAGAACACAGTCAGAAGTTGCTTGCTATGAGGCAAATTGCAAAGGCAAAGAGAAGGTGAATTCTCAGAAAGTAGGGGACTATAGGGGTACCTGGGTGGCTCAGTTGGTTAAGTGTCTGACTTCAGCTCCGATTATGATCTCGGAGTCAGTGAGTTTGATCCCTGCATAGGTCTCTGTGCTGATACCTCAGAGCCTGGAGCCTGCTTCGGATTTTGTGTCTCCCTCTCTCTCTGCCCTCCCCCCACTCATGCTCTGTCTCTCAAAAATGAATCAATGTTAAAAAAATAAATTAAAAATAAAGAAAGTAGTGGACTATTAAGTTGGCTCTCATATCTTGAATGTAACTTCTAAAGAGTCTTGCCATGCATCTGGTTGAGATGGTTTCCCGTGCTCTCTGACCTCCCCTTGTATCCATTTTTATTCCTTAATGTATACTTAACCCTAATTGCCTAATACTTTAGTATAGATATTCACATTTATTCTTACTAATTAAACCTACGCCTACCTGTCCAGACACAACTACTGCTACTTTTCTCAGTCACCAGTGCTCCACTCATATCTTGAGAATTCTCCTAAGCACACTGTACTCTCCCGTGATGTTCTTTTGTTAGGCTGTCCATTCTATAGCCTGTATTCATCTTCAAAATACTATTTAAACCTTTCCTTCTCCTCTTGTCATCTCCTGATACACTCAGGTGCTCTTGCTGTAGTGCTCCAGATACTTTTGGCATTACCTTTAGATGGTGAGCACTTTGAAGACTGGAAGTATGTCTTCTTCATATGTATATTTTTAAAAACTCAACACAATCCTTATAGAGTAGGTGCTTTATCAATACTTAATGAGGGAAGAAAAAAGAGAAGGAAGGAAGGGGGGAAGAAGAGAGGAAGGGAATGTTACACAGTTACTCATTCAAAATTTTTGATACACAAAAATGCTTGAATCTTGGTTTTCCTCTCCCTTTTTACGAAGCTGAAGTAGATGAAGTAGAGCCTTAAGGATGCCGGAGTATAAACGGAGTGTGTCCAAGAAGTGAAGTAAACTTCTCAAAGGAAAGAGTAAGTGTTAGAATTAAAAGTCAGGTGCATGTCATTACAAGATCTGAGTCCACTGATTCCAGTGATTTAAGTTTCATTTCTGGGGTCTTAAACAAAATTTCAGTCAAGTGTCCTCTTACACTCTTCTTAGGTCAGAGGATATAGACTTGCAGTAAATATGTTTTCTTACTCAAACAGCCATACATTATTAGACCAGGCTCACATAAGCAAATTTAGTCCCACATTTAGGCATGGCTGGAAGTTACCTTGCTGGTTTTAGGCCTCTGCCCAGCGGACTGAGGCTGGTTTCCAAGATTATCTAGCCCTGTCTCTTTTCTGGAATCCTAAAAAGGATGTGTGATGTACACGCTATAATATGTACAAAAACGTCAGCTCTTGCTCTGAAATGACTTAGGAAATAAACTTGGAAATAAACTATTCCCACCCCTTTTGATTTTACTACAGGTCATAAGGAAAATCATAGACTCATCTTTGGCACTGAGAATATAGAAATAGACATTTTCTCATGTGCAGACAATATGGCGATATTGTGGTCTTCCCACAAACTGGAAGTTTTCTAGTCAAAATGAGCATTGATTGCAACTTGTCCTCAAAAACAAGAGCTACAATAGACCTTTAAAATTAAAATTATATCGGGGCACCTGGGTGGCTCAGTCGGTTGAGCGACCAACTTCGGTTCAGGTCCCGATCTCATGGTTTGTGGGTTTGTGAGTTCGAGTTCTGCCTTGGGCTCTGTGCTGACAGCTCAGAGCCTGGAGCCTGCTTTGGATTGTGTGTCTCCCCTCTCTCTGCCCCTCCCCTACTCATGATCTGTCTCTGTCTCAGAAATAAACATTAAAAAATTTTTTTAAAATAAATTAAATTAAAATTATAATTATATTTTTAAAATAGTCAGTGGTAAGCAGAATTTTGGCCCAGTGATCATCACCCCCTGGTGTTTCACGTGTGGATATGTTAAATATAACATATATGACAAAATAGACGATGCACATAAAATTGAATTTACAAAAATTAAGATAAGGAAATTTTCCTGTATTAGCTGAGTGAGAATTCCACAAACCTCTGAAAGCGGAGATCTATGTATTCACTCAACTTCTCTCTCCTTAAAAAAAATAAAATAAAAATGAAAGCAGAGAATCATATTCTGTTGAGGTAAAAAGAGGTCAAGAAGATGTAGTTCAAGAGGAGATTAGGAGAGGTTTGAAACACTTAAGAGACTCAACTGACAACTGTTGACTTTAAAATTACTGGGGATGCAGACCAAGGAATATAGATAGGCTCCAGAAACTGGGAAGAAACCCTGGATATCCAGGGAGGAAACAAGAGCCTCAGGCATACAATGGCATGCAACTGAATTCTGCTGATAATCTGAAAGAGCCCCAGGAGCCACCAGAAAGGAATGCAATGTTGCTGACACCTTGATTTTGGATTTGTGAGACTGGAAGCAGTATCTAGTAGAGTTCAATGAACTTCCAACAATAAATAGTTTCTGTTTTAAGGTGTTAAGTTTGTAGTCATTTAATGTGGAATCAGTTGAAAATGCATACATGACCATATGTATTTTGGTGAGTTAAAGTCAGTGATCCTTCACCACAATGTAACTACAAAATGCCAAATGTGCCTCTCTTCCAATCACTTTAACTTGGAGGGCAAATGGCTTATGTTCATTTACAGAAGTTTTATTCTTAAAATGTTGTTATTTTTATGTGTTGCTGTTAAATGTCTAAGGTAAGCATTTGGTTATGTGTGTTTTAAATTTTTTTGAGTTGAAATCATAATGTTCATGCTCTGTGACTTGACTTTTAGTGATGTAAATGCTCATTCTACTTCTTTGAAAAAAAATTTCTTTAACGTTTATTCATTTTTTGATAAAGAGAGACAGAGCGTGAGTGGGGGAGGGGCAGAAAGAGAGGGAGACACAGAATCTGGAGCAGGCTCCAGGCTCTGAACTGACAGCACAGAGTCCGACGTGGGGCCCCTGAACTCATGGACCGTGAAATCATGACCTGAGCTGAAGTCGGTGTGCAATATGAAAGAAAGAGGAATAAAGGAAAACTTTAAGATTATGGCCATAACAGGTGGAATAATGGAGTTACTTTTTCCTGAGTAGGTGACCTTAGGGAAGAAGCAGATATTGGAGGTAAAATCATTTGAAGGAGGCCAGGTTAAATTTGAGATGCTTATTGGGCATGAAATGTTGAGTCAGGAGCTCAAGAGAGAAGCCTGTGATAGATACATTTATGGTTGTCCTTATAAAGATTACATTTAAAGTCATCAGATTGGACGAGATCACCAAAAGAATGACAATCAATAGAGAAAAAGGAGAGTTTCAATGGCTGAGTCCTTTAAGGAAGATTCAACAAGGCAGTCAGACAAAGAGTGGCTACATCTCGAAGTATGTTGATATTATGTGGAGGTATTCTCTGTGAGTTGAGCTTTAGTATTATGTTATTGGTGGGCATTGGTTGAATGTCCTGTACTCTTTATAAGGCCCCATGAAAGAAAGTTCTTTGTGGTCCTAGAATCATGCATAGTTGTGTTTCTCCTAAGAAAATATCTTATCATATCATGGACACTGAATCACAAAATAGTTTGAAACTCCCCTTTGACATTTGCTTCCGAAAACAATCTCCTTCAGTATACACCCCTAGCAAATGTAAAGCACCTTGAAGAACACATTTTTATGTACCAGCTTCACTTCTGCCTTTATCTTATCTTTCTGTTATTTTACTTTTGTTCTATTCCCTAAACCAGGTAATCTTTCATTTCACTTTATTGCATTGAAATTTTACATATTTATATAAATTGTGTTGTGTCCTTTCTGGAATGAATAAAAACAATGATAGATTTATAAATAGTAGAGGTCAGATTAGATAGATAGATAGATAGATGATAATTAGAAAGATACATTTAAGCGTATTAAGAGTCACATGTTTTCAGTGACATTTTGCAGCAACTGTGCTATTGGGCTCTGCCTTGCGACAGAATGCCAGCAGGTCTGAATCTCTGACTGATGAAGGCCGGTGGGTCTATTCTGTGCATCATACATAGCAAGACAAATGCAAGTAACAGGCCCTTTGCCTATATAATTATCCACTTGCCTTTATTTTCTCTACACATACTAAAATCTGGAAACTAGTCTGAAATAAACATTAGGGAAGTTTCTATAGTGAGTTTAGCTTCCCCTGAGCCATGTGCAAATGAGCTTATTTTACACACATATATTTATATAAAATCTGCTGTCATAATAGACGTTGGTCAAAATGCTTTTGTCTGTTTCAAAAAAAAAAAAAAAATCAGATGCGCACTCTACCAAAAAGTTCTCACAGCTATTTTTCACTGTATATTCAAACAAACAAAAGAGACAAAAAGAGAAACTAAAGATTATGTTTAATGATAACAGGCCAAAACTTCACCTCAGAAATATGCATGTACACTGAATTGTGTACATGTCAGGGGGAGGCTCTCTGCCACTTGAAATCAAATTATCTTTCAAACGAATGCCATCAAGACTTAAGTTGGGACAATTCTACGTCTGGCCTCGTTTGCATTATGGTAAAGTAGGCCTGGGAAGTTAGGGTTTTTACAAACCTATCTTTGATTTCCACTAAGTTTCTTGCATCACCCACTGAAATAATGCCTCAGCCGGGCATCCCTTAAACCTTCCCAATTTTAAGGTACACATTTCTTGTAAAGGATAAGATGGGAGGAGAAGGGTAAGGATCCTATTTGACTCCTCCCCCTGGGGAAATTCCTGAATGCCACTTAACCCATGGATATTCAAAGACACCAACTGATCAAATCAGGTAGCTAACACGTAGGGAAGAGTTCAGAATGGCATAAACTTCGAGTGATCTTTTTAGAAAAATCTAAGGAGGAGAATTTTTACTTCTTGACCAGGTAGTTTGGGTCATCATTTTATTGAGATGGTTTAGGCCATGGCCCTTGTTAAGCAGAAATACTTTATCTTTTAAAGCATCTGCCACACTGCCCAAATCCTTGTGATAAACAAGCAGCTTGGGGGAAGTATTTCCGGAGGTCTGACATGGATACATTTTTTGGCAGAGAGAACCAGCCTCAACAAACCAACTTCTTGCCAGGAGTACTGAGCACACACCTACCACCTCGAGCCTTATTTCCACGCCTGATGATGATAATAATTTTAAGAACTGGGAATTATAAAGCTTGCTTGGCAGCTTTCTCATATTGTGAGTGATAAATCAAACTTGGGGTGCTTGCCAGCAGAAAGTTCTTTCTTATCTGAGTAAATATATGAGGGTGGATATGACACAGGCAAAGCAATTTGGTTTGAATATCATGATGGGTGCAATGGGCGGGCTTTTGTATGGCTTTATTGCCTTCCTCATTTGGGGATTTTGGCTCACAGTCATTTGTTCTCAAGCAGTGTCCGTCGGCTTTTCCCTTTTGGGGCAGATTCTCTCTCTCTCTTCTTTTCTTTTATCATGACCCATGACCAATAAAAGTCAGAGAAGTTTTTCGAAGCATATCTCCAATCAGCCATTCCTCTGGATGCTGTAGATCCCAAACACGAAGCAATGTCTTTCAGCCCCGATTTCACAAGTGTGTAAATCCCCGCATCTCTTCCCCTTTACAATGAACTCTCATTTGGGTGCCAATGGTTTGCATTCTTAAATGCCACCTGTTGAAAATAAAAGTCTCATGACTTTTGCAAATTTTGGTTCACCCTGGTTTAGCCTTACGCAGCAGTCTAATTTCACGGCGCTTAGCAATTACTTTTATTACTTTTATGACTTACTCCACCGAGCAGGCTTCCCCTGGCAAGGACTTTATCTCTTCCTCTGCCTGGATTTGTCCCTCTCATTCTTTGTCCCTCCCTGGCTCTCTGGTTTTAACCCATACAAACACACATGCGCTCATTCGTTACCACTTGGATTCATTTAGTGAGTCTCTACATGTGTCCCCAAATAGTCCAAATAGCTCAAAATAGCAGGTATTTGAAAAGAGTTATTTTCTGTGTCAATGGGAGCAGCTGAGGAACAGAGAAATAAAACGATTTCCCCAAATAGAGATTTGTTGTTTAAGCAAACAACTTACACCAAAAGTCAAGATGCTTCCAGTCCTAGCTGTGCGACTTTGAGCAACCTCTGTGTGTTCTCTGCCAGCCTCGGTTTCCTCCTGCTGAAAATGAAGCAAGTGGATGAATTCCACAGTGGTTCCCAAGCATATGCTTGTATAGTTAGGTTTTCAAGAGGCACATGCGAAGTAAGTGGGGGATTTGTTTGGAGACTCAATTTGCCAGCCTCCAGACACAGTGTTCTTCCTGCAAATCACACGCTCTCTGATAACAAAGAGGAAGAGAAGAGGGAAAGATCTGGATGTTTCCCCCAAACCTGCTTTGCGTACTTGAGACACACACTTTACTGAAAAGTTAACTTTGCTAAAAAAAATTTTTTTTTTGAGTTCTTCAAGATTGATTGCTTCCTGTTATTGTTGAAGATCTGCTTTCTGTGGTCATTTGGTAAATAAATAGCTTTAAAAGGGAAACAAACAGCAGTGTTTTGTTTTTCCACTGCAGAGTTTATATGTTCAGTTTCAGCCACATCATGTACGAATAGCTTAGTGCTTCACATAGTTCTGGGGAACCCAGAATTCTTTGAAGGGGCCTGGCAGGATGTCCTTTGCTATCGCTCACTGAGTCACAGAGCGCAAATGCCTTTTCAAGAGTTCAGGAGTTGTGATTTCAGTCAAGTTCCAGTGGCTCTCGACCACTTCTGCAAATCTGAATGAAGAAGCAGCTACGGGGGCTGTGTGAATTATGATAAAAATGCCTTCTGATGAAGTGCTGAAAGCGGCATTCACGGTGAGCTGAAAAAACTTTACGGTGTCCCTCAAACTTGCAGTCTACAGGGAGCAGTGTATCCTAAGAGACGGGACCTAACCCCCCCCCCCCAAACACGCACCCTCCCCCTGCCCAGGTAGCAGTGGAACATATTTGTGTTCAATTACAATCTCTGTTCTTTGAGCGTCCCTGCCTCCCGGGGAGCCACCTCTGTGTCTCTGGGAAGGCAGGCCTTCCCCAGAGCACGCTCCTTTCACAAGCCCTGTGACAAGATTGTGTGTCGGTTCCAAAGGGTTAATCCCAAAGTGAATTCTTTGCATGTGTAATTTAATACTTCATAACTGCTGAAAATTGGAGTCCACATAATTTATTTTCTTTGGTCGGGCACATTTGCCTCATGCTTGGCCGGGGCTGACTTCAGACAGACACACCTAAAGCTCTCAAGTGTCCCAAGTGGCCCGTGTCAGTTGTACAGAAGGATTGTGGTACTTGGCCCGAGCCCAAGGATTAGGTGTTCCTGAGAAGGTTTTTTTGGCTCTACAAAGCCCTAGGATGTCATGGGAATAGACTGCACTCCCTTTTCCCCCTTGAAGGCCACATATCAACAGGGTATCTAACCACTCAGAGACAGGCTTTACACAAAGGTATACATTAAAATAAATAGAACATGCAACCAGAAAGAACCGAAAGAGAGGGAGGAATTGCTAAGCGGAGACAGGAAACAATTGCTTCATTGTGGAGGCCCCGATCTTAGAAGTGCAGAGTGCGGCTCCATCTACAGGACGATTTGTAAAGCTGGCGCTTGGGGCTTAAAAGACGAAACTTCACATGCCATTTAGAGCCGGCTTGCTCTGCACGGCGGGCTTCACCCAACTCACAAAAATCCCACTTTTGATTGAAAACTAATTGTCCCTCTTTGACGAGAGGGATTGCGAGAGAGCGACACAGAGATAATAAGTAAGAGGGGGGAGCTGTTCAAGGGCGCTTTCACTTAGCTTTCTCTTACTTTGGCAGTAAATATTCTTCTCATCCCCGCAACACTCATTTAATCTCTTTCTCTCCTTTTCAACAACTTCCTCTCATTTGGTTTCCTCTCATTATTCCTCGGCTGGGGAGGGGGCATGTGTGTTTTCCCCATTCAGACGAAATAGAAGGCTGTGTTTGTTTGAACACTATTCTTGTACTTCCTGGCAAGCTCTCCCCTTTAAAGAAGGTTCAGGTTTTTTAGGTTTAAAGGAGCTGAACAACTTTAAAGTAATAATTAAAGCCAACTCTGTATGTGCACATTTTCCTCTTTTTGTCCCCCCTCTATTTAAAAACCTTGCCTGCCAACGCAGCGGCTGCTGTCTAATGCTATTTCAACAGGAGACCTGGGTTTCAGGACAAGATCCAGGCCATAGGGGAGACTTGATGGCTCGGGGAATTAGTAATGGGATTTGGAGCCCTTCATTTCTAGGTCACTGGTTTGAATAGAGCCCAGGTCAGTAATGACTGAAAGTTGTTACCACCCGATGCCTGCTCTTCCCGCACTGATCTGAGGTTGCCCGCCGCTCTGTCCCTGAGTGCCTGTGGCACATCTGTGCTAATGGCATTCATTGACAAGTTGGCTGTTAGAACTTAGGCCTAAATGTGAGGCAGACCACCTCTGCCATGTGCAGAAACAGTGTCCGCGCTCTGTCTGGGCTGCCTCTTCAGGGGATAATACGGAGAGAGAGACAGAGAGACAGAGAGACAGAGACAGAGGGAGTTATAAAGCTGTCTTGCTTTTCTGTGATTCGGGGATCTGGTTCCTCTCTCCGCATGCACCCTAAATCTCCTAGGCATTGTATCCTTAGCCACTCAAAGGTCAAGTCCACAGAGCAGGACTGACAGGCCACAGAGGGCCAAGTCGTTAAATACTCCGAATGTGTGTGTTCTGAGAAGACTGATTTCAAAAACCTGAATTGGGAGCTACTTTTTTTTTTGTCTTCTTTCTTCAATTTCTAGCACCACATAATGATGGCCCTTTTAAAATAATGTTTGCTGGAACCCCAAATCTGTGCTTACTGAAGTCTAGGGGAAAGGGGAGTGTTTGCTAGGCTCATATTAGTAGAGGGTGTGAAAAAGTAATTGCAGCTTTATTTCTTTTCTGTTTTATAAGAGGAGAAATGCTTGCTGCAAGGGAATCAAGACAGGAGTGGAGACTAAAAATTCAAGCACGATATGCTGGTTTGCAGTCTGGCACGTTCAGCAGAGCCCCTCTCCGGGTTCAGACTGACCTGCCAGGGCAGCTCACTGTGCTTGAAGAGAGGGGAGGAGCCGGTCTCCCTGTGGGGACAGAGCTGCTATGCAGAGAGTGGCAGCACCTCTCCCAGCCTGTGCCCACCCAGGGCCCGGGGCACAGCCCACGGGGGCCTGGCTCCCCACGTCCCTCAGTTTCCCTGCCCTACGTGGAGGTGAGGCCCATCCCCAAGAACCAATTGCATATAACCAATGAAGAAATTCCCATCACATAAAGACCCATTTATATCAAGCTTATATTTCGATTTCCTTTTCAGACAAGTGGGTTTTAACAGCATTGATTTTTAGTGATAAACCAATTACAGGTGCTTGCCACATTGCAAAGATACCAGATGAGACATTTTAACTCAAGAGTTCAGAAAACACAGCAGGCTGCTCCTAGTTGCTGGTTTACAACTTCCCTCTCTATTTTTATTCCTCCTGGATAGCACTGTTTTTTCTTTGCTTGCTTTTCATTTTTATGTTATTTGTTTGTTTTGCGTTTTGCTTCCAAGACTATTTGCCTGTTTTTACTCGTTCATTTTTGTTTTCTTTAAGAAACATGGTCTTCTACATTTTTGCTGGGAAAACCCAAAAACACTGTGGCCAATACAAGGACCTTTATGTTATTTATGCATTTCTCCACTCCCATCAGGCCACCAAGCTCCACTCCTGACTTTGGGGCAGTATGGCAGTAACAGTGATTTCCCAGAGGGTCCCAATCCTTGGCACAGTCCTCACCACCCACACCACCTGCAGGACCTGAGCCAGTGGTTCTTTTTGGGCCACCCACTTTCTGCCTTTTCTTTGAGGACTCCAAGCAGTAACTGATTCTCTTATCCTGAGAATCACGGAATCACGGGGTTGGATGGAACCATAAAGGTCAGCATCTTCACCAATTTCCCTCAGGCTGGAGGTATGAATTCTGCTTGAATACCCCCCTTGAAATGGAGGCCCACCTATTCCAGGGAGCCTATTCCTTATTTATTTAACATCACATGCCAGTCAGGAAACGGGGCTACGTCAGTGAAAAAAAATCACCTTTATGAACTTTGGAATCAAGTGAAGGGTGGCGGAATATGCAACCCCAAAGTATGCACTCTGGCATGTTGAAGATTTTGAGCCATAGGCACTTGAAAAAGCAAATACAGAAAGATACTGTCCCTGAACTCCCCTATCTGCTTAAAGACAGCTCCTCCAGAAAGAACTCAATGGTCATAAATCCCTCCCCAGGAACGTCCTCAACCAGGGAAGATTGACATTTGTCACAGGAGAGGAAACTAGAAGTCAACACAACACCCATGGACTCTATCACAAACCATCATCTCTTTTCATCTGTTCTTCTAGGCCCCATTCATTTTTCCTAAAAATCATTTGCTCTCCCCTAAGAGGCCTACATCCCCCCTTACCTTTCCCTATGAAGATGTGATTAAAGCCTGAATTCTAAGCCACTTCAGAAAGTTACTTTTCCCCTAGAGTCTCCCATGCATACCTGAGGTATACATTAATACACTGGTATGTTTTTCTCTTGTCAAACTGTCTCTCGTTACAGGGATCTCAGCTGAGAACTGAGGAGGGTGGATAGAAAGTTATCTTTCCTCACCAACACAACAGTAGAAGAAGAATCAACAAATAACTGCAAAGGTGCTCAGTGTTGATCAGCCTTGACCAGTAACATCTTTCCTAGATTGAACCAAAATTTACATGTTGTTAACACCAACTCATTTGTTTACCTGTCTGCTGAAATTTCACATACTATTCTTTTTTTATATGATGGCCCTTGGGACCCCTTACTGCACATTTTAGGGATTCTATTTCATTAACCTTTACTGTCCTAAGACTTTGATAGGAGTTGGCTGCTCCACGAATGCCTGGATCCATCAGAAATGTCAGTTTTGTTCATGGTGGCATGACATTGGACGTAGAAGAAGACGTTTTTGTATCTGAAGTTGCAGTGAGTATTAGCACCCAAACTATCACTCCCATATTTGGAAAAATTAGTGAGTTCAACTTTGCAAGATTTCAAGGAAGAGAAAATGGTATGGGATACCTGCAGCTATGGCTTGGATTTCCTCCACTCATGTTTTTTTTTTTTTTCTTTTCTTTTCTTTTTTTTTCTTTTACCTTTGCTTGTTTAAAATGATGTGAAATCCCTGATTTTGCAATATTTCCTTATGGAAAAATCTGGTAAGGAACTGGAGAATTTAAAAAGTTGTAATGGCTATAGTGATTAGTTTTACATATAATTTTAGTAATATTGGAAAGGTACAATAACCCCATAAAAGTGACTGAGTGATGATCTGTAGGGGATAGAGGGACCTTGGGAGGAAAAAAGAACTTTTCAAAGTGTACATTTATAATCATTTGATCCTGAGACACTGAATGTATTAACTACTTAGAAATGACATAACCTTGGGGTGCCTGGGTAGCTCAGTCGGTTAAGTGTCTGCCTCTTGATTTTGGCTCAGGTCATGATCTTGCAGTCGTGAGATTGAGTCTTGCATCAGGCTCCATGCTGAACATGGAACCTTCTTGGGATTCTCTCATTCTCTCCCTCTCTCTCTGTCCCCTCCCTTGCTGGTGCTCTCTCCCCTTTCTCGAAAAAAAAAAAATAATGTTTAAAGAAAAAAACTGGCATAAGCTTTAAAATTGATTTTAGGGGCGCCTGGGTGGTGCAGTCGGTTAAGCGTCCGACTTCAGCCAGGTCACGATCTCGCGGTCCGGGAGTTCGAGCCCCACGTCAGGCTCTGGGCTGATGGCTCAGAGCCTGGAGCCTGTTTCCAATTCTGTGTCTCCCTCTCTCTCTGCCCCTCCCCCGTTCATGCTCTGTCTCTCTCTGTCCCAAAATAAATAAACGTTGAAAAAAAAAATAAAATTGATTTTAAAATATTGCCAGTATTTCATTAATGATAAAAACTAAAAATAATAATAACAAAATAAGGAGATTTTTTCCCCCACAGCTTTGAATTTCAAAAGGGTATAATGATATCTTAAGAGTTTAGCAGAACTTTTAAACGTTGCTTATTCAACCAACATTTAACCCAAACTGCTCTCTGGGCAAATAAAATTAATTATACAATTTATTATATAGTTTTAACTCAAAACCATGAAGAAAAGAAATCATAATGAAAAGACAGAAATCATAATGAAAAGACAGAAAACCAACTTCTGATCTGCAAGGTAGGATTCCAAGCTTCTACATACTCAGACCGACTTTTTTGGATTTAAGATGTACACCTCCCAGAAGGACAGATTCAAAGAGGAAAAGGTCCTTGTACACATCTTCCCACTCATGTTCTCCTTTGACTTGCTATGGGATTCCGGACAGAGAAACATAATTCTGCAAGACTTTTGTGAGATATGTTATTCATAATGTCAACGTTTAAGGCTAAATGTGTGAGAAATGAAATTTCCCATGTGTATTGTAGGGGCTAGTAACGTGACACTGGGTTCACACTGCCCTGAGTTCTACTCCTGCTTTGACGCTTATAAAGCAAGTTGCTTAAATTCTTTAAGCCTTACTTTATTCATTTATAATATGAAGTTGATGACAGTATCTACACATCAGAGTTGTTAGGTAAATGAAATGATAATTTTAGGCCTTTGACAAAATGGATGTCACATGCTAATTGCTCAAAAAATGCTAGCTATTATTTTTATGTTACTGCTCAAAATTATAATCCTAATAATAATAATTATTATTATATTATCATATATTACTATAATAGTTTTTTTTACCATCTCAAGTTATAATTCTCCTGTGAAGCATTATATAGTCAGGCTGTGTTCTATAGCTTGCCCCACACCCATCCCTTGTCTTTACATAGTAGCATAACCATGCTGTATGTTTCTGTGGTACTGACCCCACAGTTCTGGAGTACTGACTCCAGATGTGCTCTCAGAACCACCACTGGCTAGTCTGCATAGTCCAATTTTTTGGCAATAATTATTGTGTCAAGTATGAGCATGAGACCCAAGTCTTACCAATAGGATTCAATTCTGAAGTGTTTTAAGACTTTGTGTTTGTTTGTTTGTTTTCATTATCTCTTGCCTGGACTTTATATAAAGTAGTTGTAAGTCTGAGGTTACTGTGTGCCACCAGGTATCATTCGTAGAGGTGGGGACCTGGGGCTCCTATGCAGAAGCTGTTCTTCTCTCCTTCTGGGCCCTTCTTGGAGAAGCCAAGGAGATGTGCCTCTTGAAGCCCACCTCTTACCTTCTATACCATGCTCTTGGTACCAAAACCCTGGAATTTTCTGCCAAGCAGCCTTCTGTCAATTTCCAGGGCCTGTAGCAGCCTCTATCCTAAGCTCCATCTTTGTGGAAAGGGGAAGGGACTTCAGGTCAGGGGCCCCCATTTTACACAAGCTGGTAGTGTGTATGTAGCCCTTGCAAGTGTTTGGAACGTGCTTAGGGACACTACTTGATGAAGGTGTCCTTGACGGTGAAGTGAACAAAGAGAAAAGTAGAGTCAAGAACAAAGAGTTCTGATGAGCTCCTTTTGGTCCTAGATCCAGTTGTGTGTGAAACAAGACTGACTCTTGGGCTATTAAGTTTCTGAATCAATAGGTGAGTTTGGCTGAGTTTTCTGTAACTTAGAGAGTTCTATCTTGAGACACTTTTCCTTGCTACTCCATCCTGAATTGACATTCCTTTATCTGTAACCATGTATGACTTATGATATTCAGAAATTTATTATATTCTTCATTATTGAGTTATTGAAGGTAGGAGAGCTTTTCTTCCTCACCTAAATTTCTAAGAACATTTGCCAACTATGAAAAAGGATGGATTTGAGTTCACTTTGAGGTTGCCAACTGCGTGACCATGGATAAGACAGTTAACCTCTCTGATTTGTCTCTTCAGCTATGAAAAAGAAATAAGGCTATTTAAAGTTTTAGGATTGCTAAAGGGATTACATGAGATAATGATTGTAAACAGCCTAGTGCACACTAGGCAGTCAATAAATTCCTTTATCATTTGTTTGAAGGTAGTGGGTGTAGGAATTAAACCCCAACCACTGCTACAACTAACAGAAACCCAACTGAGCTAACTTAAACAGTACAAGTCTCTCCATAATTTTAGTTGCATTGCAGTATCTCATGGAGAGGGATACAGCTAGGCTTGGGTAAGCTGGTAGCAGGGACTCACAAACCACCTCTTTATACTTTGCTGATCTCCACTCCTTATGCCACTCATTTTGGGGCAGCCTGGCTTTTACTTTTTACTTATTAATTTTTTTTAAGTTGACTTATTTTTTAGTAATCTCTATACCCAACGTGGAGCTCAAACTCATGGCTCTGAGACCCAGAGTCAAGGATCAGATGCTCTTCCAACTGAGCCAGCCAGGGACCCCAGGCTTCTTCTCATTCTCAAGTCTACAGTGAGGTACAAGGCCATTAACAGGCCCATTGTTTGCATGTCTTCCTTTCAAGAGAGCATCCAAACTGAGCTGGGATTTCTTATTCTTGTCTCAAATTCCTAGGAGAGATTCTGATTTCCTGAACTTGGACCAATCAAATGTGGCAAGGTAAAAAATTATATTAACTTGGCACCTTGCACAGTAATGTAAGGTTGAAATGAAGGGAGGAAGAACTCTCAAAAAGATAAGGGGAGAGGATTCCATTGAAGAAGAGATAGCAAAGCAACTGACATTGAGCTCCAGGGATAGTTTTGTCAAAATTATTCTGAATTCTCTCCATGTGAACAAAATGTTGAATGCATGTTAGCATACCTTCCATAAATGTCTGATTAATTATTTCCTCCATGTACCTCTAGAATAGAACTACAAACAGAGGGTCTGAGTGGTTTTCTATTATTACACAGCAGAGGAAAACAATCAACCATGAGACCTGACCTCTTAGTTCCTTAACCTGATCCCAAGAATCTTTAACTCAAATATTTATCAAGGCTCCTTCTTTAAAAGTGACCATGTCAATCTTTGGTATATGGCTGTTATAATGTTGATATGGACACATTATGTATGAAAAATGGTTAGCTCAACATTTGCAGTGTCTGATTTTCACGCATTAATAATCTGACCATTTAATTAAAATATAATGCCAGAGGGTCCCAATCCACAACGCAGAATGACCTAGAGAATGTCCTGTCATTGAGAGGTAGAGAGAGAATAGGAATAAATAGCTCAGGGACAGGTTGGCTACTTTTATGTCTGTGTGTGACTTAATATAACCAAAATCTAAGTGTATCCAAACCCAGGGCTCCCACCTGGTAGGATTTTTAGCTTTGCATATGCTGTTTATTTTTTATGTGTTCCTTTGGGATCCATGGGCGGTGAGTGTGCGGCAATGGGATGGAAATACGCAAACTTCAGGTGGAAGTAATTGGCACGTCTTCACCTTCTGAAAAGACGCCATCATCTCAACGCCCCAGACAGACCTGCTCTCTGAAGGCTGATGTCTAGGCCAGTGAAACCCAGAGAGCGTACCTCACAAGAGGGACATGCTAGCTCAGAAACTTAAAATGAAAAGTTTTCATGTTCAGCTCCCTCCTTACTTTACAAAGACCCTTATCAGAAAAGCATACTAAATTGGAATTAGTGAGTGAGTGATGCAGGTCTCTAAAGCCCAGGGACTGGAAGAGAAGATTTCTTAATTACACCAGCAGGGGCTTGGTTTCTATTCTTAGTGCAGATGGGTAATGTGCTTATGTTTGTGATGTGTCCTGTCTCTGCATCAGCAGGGCCAGGCTTCAATTTACTGTGAGATAGAGGGAGTAAGTGGAGGGTCTCTCAAGTTTGGTCTTTTCCCTAAATGAATTAATGCAGCCTTTTCATAAACAACATACCCATGTAAGTCTTAACTGTGCTATGTCATAGGCCAATCAGATTGAAGTATACTAATAATGTGCAGTTATTAAAAGAAAGGGTACCTTAATAGGAATTTGAAAATCTCTTTATTTCCTATACATTGAATCTCACTACACATCCCTCATTGAAAGTAATTCAGGTTGGAGCCTTCAGACTACCTGGAGGGAGAAGCAAGAGTCACTTGTAGAATATTCATACCACAGAAAAAGTTTCTGGCAGAAGTCCATCTCTGAAAATGGGAAATCTCAGTGTGTCCTCCTTTGCCAACACGAGCACCAACTATGTGATTATTTTTCAGAGAGGAAGGGCTATGTTAAGAGCCAGTTTCTACCAATCTCTCTTTCTGTGCCTAAAAGCTGAGTTATTTGTTCTGAACTACTGTGAATCCTTGTATGAGCCCATGTCCTTGTGATATTGTTTGATTTATAACTTTTGGCTACCTCTAAGGTTCTAAAAAGCACAACAAAGCATAGTTTAGTGAGAAAATACAGATTTCCTTCGAATAGAAATAGTTGGTTTATTTTAAAAATAAAAGTGCCCAAATCTTTTAACTTGTTAAGTTATTCAGTCTAGGGTGCCTGGGTAGCTCAGCTGGTTAAGTGTCCGACTTTGACTCAGGTCATGATCTCACGGTTCATGAGTTCAAACACCACGTCGGGTTCTGTGCTGTCAGCATAGAGCCCTCTTTGGATCCTCTGTCCCCTTCTCTCTCTCTGTCCCTCTCCTGCTGGCTTTCTCTTTCTGTCTCTCTCAAACATAAACACTTAAAACATATTCAGTTTAAAAGTAATGAAATGACCTATAATGAGGCAAAAATAAACAGCTTAGCTTCATGAAGTTGATGAACACTATTCAAAAACTTCATTCCAATCCCAAGCTATTTATTTCCAATCATTAAAATATCTAACTCATGTGGCAATATTCTTCTGTAAAAAAAAAAAAAAGGAAAAAAGGAAAAAAAAACATTCAGACTCTTACCCATTTTCTGATCATCCTACTAAGGTAAGGAAGAAGAAGCCATGAATCCTTACAACAAAACAAAGCAAAATCTCATCTTTTTGGTCATCCTGATGAATTTTGCCAAAGTGGGATTAAGGCAAGAAGGTTGTTTCTTGGCATGAGAATCCTGGAAAGAAAACGAGGCTGAAACTTAGCATCGTTGCATTCATATCTGGTCAAGCTGCCTTATCACAATTCAAACTTTCATGCTGGGAAACTGTTCTTTCTTTGGTACCTTTTCTGCCAGAATTCAACTCTAACAACAAAAGTTTATAAACAATGAAAATTCCAGCTGGTTGACATCAGCGTCACGAAGCTTTCTCTTCACACTGATACAAATATTTACCCTGAGCTCTGGCAAAGCTTTCCTTGCCCATGTCACCCTTAATCATACATTTTTCCTTGATTGAGTTATGCTTTCCAGTACGTGATTTGCTCTGGTTTACTTTTTAACACATCCCAGAGGCTTCATCAAAATCAACTCTGGGCAGGCCATGTCATTTGGTAGCTGCCAAACATGTTATTGAGAAGGAACTTGGCAAATATCAAAACAGCCTTTTCTAACGGCTCTAATAAATGTGTTTGTTCTTTTGACCGCCATTTACTTTTTGGGTCCCTCATATCCATGCACAGATGCGCCAAGAAAGTAAGCAGAGATGCACTTCATTCCCTCTAATCCATTCCCTGGAGACAACGTGCTGATGGCTCTTCCAGGCACCTTATTGCAAAGAAGTTGAAAACCTAAAAGGTTTCATCAATGACTCTTTATTTCCTTCAAGAAGACACAGGGTTATTTTCTAAAGGTTAAAACAACAGATTGATGTACTCTGTAACTGTAGTAAAGTCGGCTTGAACAAATATTTGCCACACCAAAGTGACTTGTGGAGGGATTAGCACAAAATATTGCAAATATTTCTATAAAGCTTCCCTTGCCAAAATAAAATGTTTGGGTTCTCTGCGCTGAATGCTTGCAAAATCCTCGCGGAGTGCATTAACAGGGCAGAATTCAGGGGCACTTTTTCTCAAAACAGGTGATGCTGTTACCTGGAAGACACGTAAATAATTACTTTAATTTCATCAGTTTACACTTACCTTGCATATATGTTTCAGAAAAATCTGGTCGTTATACGAAAACTTTATATGCACCAGGCGTCACCACACTACCTTCTTTGGAAATAACATGAAGTCAGCTGTGCAAGCAAGCACTCCTTTCTTCTGCCTGGACCAGTTTAAAAAAAAGAAATCTCAAAAATGAGATGGAAGTCCCACCTCTGGGGCATTCAGAGTCATTATTTCTGTTATTGTTGTTTTTCTTGCACACCTCAGGGGATATGCGTGCACGCACACAACACACGCACATTCACTTATACACACGATAATCTATACTTTACCTAGCGAGTTTTACCCTTGCCATTTGCCAGCCTTCAGATTTATCTGACCAGCTGGAGATGTGTATTTGCTTGAACATATTGAAAATGCAGTGATTTGTAACAAAATCTACCTACTGTGATCATTAATACATAAACATATTTCAAGACCATGGTAAATAATTATTATAAGCTAAGGTGTGACCCACATATTTGAGAACTTGGAATTTAATAAGATATTCTCCTCAGTTCTTTAGTAAAAGTAGTAGCAATTTCTTGCTCATGGAAGCCCATTATTAATTCTTTTGTACCACAAGGAGTCCATTCTGTGTAGAGAAAATGAAAAGAAAAAGCTCTGTATAGGCCCGAAGGAGTTAGAGCAATTTCCCAAATTCCTAACCTGACCTGTTCACAAAAATACAGGAAAGGAAACAGCATGTGCCAGTCCCTTTGTTAAAGACTAATTTCTATCAGAGTGAAAGGTAGAAATTATCCCCACTCTACAGGCAAAGGTCAGAAGATTCAGGAAGTTCCACTAACTTGCTCAAGGTAATTTAACTAGCAAATGCAGATGAGAGATTCAAACCTAGTTGCGTTTGACAAAGAGGCCCTATTTTTTTGTTTATGTCAGTTTGTGTGCCCCACCACATCGACCCAGAGGGCATTCAGCCCCGTGTGCACGGTGCTGTGACTGGCCAAAGCCACTGGGGAGGTTTAACTCAAACCCATAACCCCAGTTAGGGATAAGCCTCACATATCTATCGGAATCCATTATGATGTTCAATTTGTGAGGATTTACTTGGAAATAAATTTCAAAATGGGGAACGTTTTGCTTTCCGTCTGTGCTCTCTGCAACTCCAGAATTCTGAAGAGAGCTATGTCAGGAGCTCCTGTTACAGATAATACGATGGCTGAAGAGGTGATTCTGGACCCCTAACACAGGCCCTCCCCTAAATTGCTCTGATCTTTTTTTGATATATTAGGCATTTGCCTACGGTTTTGTTTAAGTAAAGGTTTAGACTACTAAAAAATAATATTTTAAACCCGAGAATTCTTATGACTCAGATCTTTGGGCATGTAATTCTTTCTGATGTAGACCATGACTTTCAGAAAGCTGTAATTTTTGCATTGTCATCTAAAGACTCATACAGCCTAGTTAGCAGTAAGACTAGTGCTCCATATAAACCTGGTTTATGTTCAACTTTCCAAATTGTAAGGGAGTATAACTTAGCAATTATATATATTTATGCTCCAGTTAGCAAAATAGATGTATCCTGAAAATAATTTGTATAAATTTGCTTTCATCTAGACCAGTGAGATTACCTGTCTAAAGGACCCTATTAATAATTGGAAGGATAGTTTTCTATACATTTGGATTTGTACAGATTATATGCAGATGTAGCCAGCAAGACAGCAGTTCTGCCTTTGACTTTAACCTAACAAAGTCTATTGTGAAGAGGGAAATACTGTTTTTGTGATATCAGTTCTTTTCAGAATTGTTCAGGGCAATGTTTACATCATGAGGCTATATCTGGTTAGACCTATTGAACCAGAACTTCCAGGAGCGGGGAGCAGACATCTGTACTGTAAAATCATGCCCAGGAGGTCTTGAGTAATCAATCAGATTTGAAATCACTGTTTTGGCCTATTATATTTTCAGACTTGAAAAGCTGGCCCCCTCCCAAGGAGTCTATTTCATCTTTGTATAGAGTTTTCTAATTCTTTTACGCACCCCTTACGCCAACCTGAGTCAAATGCTTTCTTTGCAGGCACAAGAAAAGGGAGACTGTGAAGAGGAAAGCAGAATGGCCACACTGTTGCCATTTCCATAACCTTCTATATTAATGTTATGTCAGCCATTGACTCTTTCCTCACTCATCGCTGCATTAAAATGTCTCGCTCACCTTAATGTCCCCAGCCCTTTACCTGGCACATCTTAGGTGCTCAGCATTTGTGTTGCTTACAAAAAAATAATTAATGAGGGCATGATCCAAGTTCAGCTGTAAGAAACTCTCACCGGCCACCCAGTTTTTGTCTTCTTTTCCTTTAACCCAGTTGCTTCTTAATTTTTAAAGATAAATTTATCTTGTTTCTCTTTAGGTTCCTCGGTAACATTTTGCTTTCTTCTCCCAACTCCACTTCTGGTATCTCTCCATAGCCCCCATTTCTTAATGATTCCCTTCTTGATCTTCTCTCACAGGCACAGCCAATCGATCCTTCATCCTGTCCTCAACTTCCCAGAAGACTATGAGTCCTTAGAGTATAGGAGCTCCCTGATGCTGCTCCCAGACCGTGACCCATGCTGGCAAAGCTTCTGCTCCCATGTGGCTGCATGTTTCATGAGGAGAGCTACTAAAATGCAGGCAAGCACAAAGTCTTAATTGCTTGCTAGTGGGCACTCAGCCAACATGCTGTTAGCAGAATGAAACCCAATCTTAAAGAAAAAGTGCTGAACCCCTGCTCTGGATCACCCAGCCCCATATGGAATGCACGTGTTTTTGGAGGAGATTTAGGCATGAAGATCTTTTTTTCCACTCTTTTGCATGGGGCTGTCAATCTATGGGTTGCTAAAACATTTTATTCTTAATGTAATAACCCTGTCTGCAGACAACTTTAAGAAGCAACTCTGTACTTCCTCTCCCAACTTATGACATGGGAAATTAATATATTCTCAAATTTGTGTTCCTTTCTGCAAACATTAGTTTCAGTGTTCCTTGCAACAAAGTTGTTACTTTTAAGAATGTCTACATTGACATTTTGAGATTGTCACTGCCTGGTTCTGATGATTTGACAAATATTTAGTCTTTGCTAATTAATCTCTCTAAAACTCAGTTTACTTATCTTTATAATGAAAAAATATATATTAATACCTTCCTGTTATGGTGCTTGTGACGATTCCTTGAGATTAAAACTCTTGCCAGTGCCTGGGACAAAGAAAATGTCCAGTAAATGTTGGCTGTTAATATTGTTAGTAAAAATAATAGTCTAGTTGGGGTGCCTGGGTGGCTCAGTTGGTTAGACGACCAACTTCAGCTCAGGTCATGATCTCACAGTTCGTGAGTTCAAGCCCCGCATTGGGCTCTGTGCTGACAGCTCAGAGTCTGGAGACTGCTTTGGATTCTGTGTCTCCCCCCCTCTCCACCTCTCCCCTGCTCACACTCTGTGTCTGTCTCTCAATAATAAATAAACATCAATTTTTTTAAATAATAGTCTAATAGTTTTCTCATTGTAAAAGCAGCTCAATATATAACATAAAATATTAACACATGCATTTTGGTGTTTGAGGGCTTCAGCCTTTTTTTGTTTTGTTTTGTTTTGTTTTGTTTTGTTTTGTTTTATTGTTCATGTCCAGGATTACATTTTGATATATTCTTACTGTGTCCTTTTTTCTAAAGAGATTAAAAACCTTTCTTCCCATTACAAGTAACAAAAAACAGGCAAGGAAGATAAAGAGAAATAATGGTCCCTAGACTTCCCCTTTAAATTTTAATATCACAATGTTAGGCTCCGAACCTTTCATTCTGTATTCCTCTCTAAATCCTAGAATACTGCAAATTTCCCATCACTGTTAAATGATTAAGATGAGGTCAGTATGAACTTTATTAAGTCTTATAGTACTTCAGAAAATGGGACATTCAAATTAATGGCTAAAACTTAGACAGTAAAGGTAAATTTGCCTTTCCATTTGAACAACATTTCCTTCCCCGATGCTTATAATAATCCTTTGTCACACATGGGTCTGGAAAGGATTGTTCTGAATGACCCAGAGCTGTACCACCAGTATCAAGGTCCTCATTCACATCTTTCTTAGGTGTTTTAGAACGCCTTAATGAGAATAGGATACCTGGTAGACCACTTTTATATTCCAGATAATGCTGCTAAGGTAGCATTAAGATTATACTCTTCCTAGGATGTGTTTTCCATGTGCTATAATACTAAATTACAACTCCAGAGAAGGAATGCCAGTGGTTTCTGTTGTCAGTTTCTATAATATTAATCTATTTGTTGACATATCAGTTTCTAGCACAGAAAGACTTCATCCCAGAACTCTCATTAATATCAGCAATTTATACATATAAGTACTACATCCAACATTAAAAATTACCTTTGTCATTTCCTTGGTAAACATTAAGAGCCAGATTTGATGAGAAAGACATCATCCATATGGTAATTTGATATCTTTGAAAATCAGGGTAGGCCATTTAAATTGCTAAGTTCAATAAAATGCCATTAAAGATATTTTATTCCCTTTCTCCCCAACCAATTCTGAACCCAGGAAAGGGTTACCCAGAAAGCTTGAATAGTGTCTTGTTTAACTTTAAATCAGATATGGCTCCATTTATTTCTTCAAAAAATGGTAAGAATTAATTAATATTAATCTATAATCACATTGATGGAAAAATTAATGGAAATTTTAATAAAAATATAACCTTAACAGGATTTGAAGTTGTCCTTTAGAATACAAAGCCAACACTTTATCCACCAAGCAACTGGTCCTCTGCTACCAGCTGATGAAATTATAAAAATCAACTGCAGGATGATTCTTCTTTTGTTCTCTATGCAAAAAGAAACATTTTTGCAAACTACAAAAAAAAAGACATTAAAAATTAAAATCAGCATAGAAATTGACCAAGCCTATTCAATGTAGAATGTATATTTGTTTGAGGAATTAAGGTGATTGTTCATCCAAACAAATCTTATTCTCTCTCCTAACCCATCAGGGCTTTGGTTTATATTTTTTACACTTTAGTTTCCAAGAAGACTGGATAATCCTAAATAAACAGGTCAAATTATGTTGGATAACTGAAGTCCAGAGAACTATAAAATGACAGCTTAGTCTTCGGCACATTAAATAATTTTGAATAAGGAGAAATGACATATATTCCGAAAATTGGTTCAATATTAAAATTATAATGTTAAACAAGTATTTCCTGAATATAGTCATACTAATTTTCTCTGTTTACTAAATGCTGTATAGTACTGAGCCAGCTAACCCATACATAGTGGTCACTTACTAGGAACCTACAGATGAGTGAAAGTTTTACTTTTTTCACTATTTGTTGAATATTTGTAACATTAGATACCGTATTATTAAAAATAATACAATGGTTTCTAAAATATAGACTATTATTTTTGCCATTGTATTTATTTAGTTCTTACCAATATTCCGGTGCCAATACTGAAAGTTAAAAGCTACCTTTTCTGGATTATATCATTCAGAGATCCATAGCAGAAGGCCCTTCTTCATAGCCACAGAATTACAGAAAAATAGCTTTATAGCAATAACTTTAAAGCAAACGAAATATCCTGAAAGCCTTTTTAAATTATCAAAGAAAGAACTAAGATGAGAAAAACATAATAATGAGTACACTTTGATTATATTCTAGCAATTTGAAAATTGATAATTTATGTATATATGGTTACTCTCTGAAAAGCCTCATTTTCGATTAACTAAGACAATGAATCCCTGACTACACCTAATGACAGAATTGACAGTTCTAGCATGATAATTAGACCCGCTGGTGGACAGCCAAAGTGAAGCAGAAGCAAAGATTCTGACTTCTTTTCTGTTTATTTTTACAATTCAAGTCATGTTTACAATCAGTGATGTGGTAAATAATCTTGTCTTATTCTTCCTTCCAACTACCTGATTTCTTGGAAACAGTGTCTTTATTCCAAAAGCATAAGGAGATGAGAAATGAAACTGAAAATCCCACTGATTTTAAAAGGGAGCAGCTTTTGTCATGAAGGATTCCTCAGTTTAAATATTTTCCCTAACATTAGGCAGGGATTCACCTAGAGCTGGAGGCCTCCAGGAAGTCTGTGACCCAATGGAGACTTCTAGGAGCCAATTCCCCTCCTCAATAAACACTCTTAAATATACCCCCTTATAGGGGCACCTGGGTGGCTCAGTCGGTTAAGTGTCCGACTTCAGCTCAGATCATGATCTCGTGGCTCATGAGTTTGAGCACCGAGTCAGGCTCTGTGCTCACAGCCCAGAGAGTGTGGAGCCTGCTTCAGATTCTTTGTCTCCTTCTCTCTCTGCCCCTCTCCTGCTCACGTGCTCTCTCCCTCCCTCTCTCTCTCTCTCTCTCTCTCTCAAAAAAAAAAAAAAAAACAAACATTAAAAATTTTTTTTAATGTCCCCCTGTATTATTTGACTCAATATTTCTCATTTTATTTTCTTGCTGTCAATATAAAATGTGTGAAATAATACTGCAGATACAAAATTCCTACTTACTCTAGCCATTACTGAAGGTAAAACGGAACAAACGAATAAACATAAATAAAGTATACTCTGAGAAAAAAATGTACATCTTCTATCTGGAGACTGATTAAACTCTGATATTGACAAAGCCAAGCCACATAATTTAATCAGTTCAAAGAGTGTGTGTGTGTTCAAGAGTTCATTCCCTGCGAAGAGACATTGTTGGTTGTCACAACTCTCTGGGGTTTGTGTACTGGCTTCTAGTCAATAGAGGTCAACAATACCGTTAAACATCCTGCAGTACACAGGAGAGCCCCACACAAGAATGATCCAACAAAAAAGATCAATACCACTGAGGCTAGAAACCCTGCCTCAGACCCAGTGAAATTTGGCTAAATCCCACTTAATGTAAGTCATCTTCAATTTTCCATCCCATTTATTTTTCTCCTAGATTCAAATGAATCAAAGAATATATGGTACAATATACTTCTCTGAAATGAAAGAACTTATGCACTGCTTATTTTGAATGTAAGATTGCTGTGCCTAAGAGTACACAAAAATAACAGGAAGAGTTGTTCAGTGTTTGCTACTGTCAGCACTCGACCACAGATACCCCATCTGGTGCAGTCTGATATGGATAATAACGGTGGAGTGTTCTTGCTGTCTTGACTGTAGTCATTACTGTGATGTTATTTTAGGACTAAGTAGTGTTTGCCCATTGGACCATAAAAGTGTGTCATGTAAATACAGGTTTTAGAACACACAATAGTCTGTCCATGTGTAGAAATATGCGCAGAAAAACACCTCATAAAATGCTTTTTAATAGTATTTGTTGGGCATGTGAAGTAATTCCTTTTCAAAGTGAAATCGCTTGGAAAAAAGGGGGCTCCTCTTTTCAAAGACCCCGTAAGTAATTATGCTGCATTATACATCATTCATATGTCAATGCAAATTTTGTTTTTAAATGGAAGGAGTTTTGAATGACACAGTACCAAGCAAATGTCCAACATTAACCAAACCTTTTATTTATTTATTTATTCTCACCTGACTTGCTCTTTGAAATTGAATTGGGGGTAGGGGGTTAGTATTTATGTCGCCAGCAACCTCATATTTGACACACCATCCTAGAATTAAATTCTGAACACCAAAATATCTCACAGGAAAGAAATTACAAATGACAACAACCTTCAAAAATATCCTTAACTACAGTTGAGGCACTTTGCTCAGTAGGTATTATACTTATGTTGACAGTAAAAACTAAAATGGGAAATCTAAAGGGCCAAAATAGTATTTAGAAATTCTATACTTTGAATCATACATAGAGTTGTATACTTAGAAGTGTTGTGATTATGTTGCTGGAAATATATACTGTGTTGAGCTTTTTCCTCCATCCCTTAACAATGATGAACATTTTCTTATTGAGATCAATTTATAATAATGACAGTTAGAGAGTAAAATTTATAGTTATATAAAATGAAACTGTCCAGATTGGACGGAGTGACTTGATGATACACAGAACAATCAGAGTTATTAAAATGGTGGGTCGCCTGTAGACCCTCAGATGCTTCTCAAAACAAATCATCTTGACAGGAAGAAAATCTTACAAAATGAAGCTTATGTGCCTTCTGCTATTTACAGACATGTTAAACTCGAGGAACAACTCTAGAGAATTATTGGAATGTGATTCTTCAAAAATAAAATGCCAAATATTTGCGAATGCTGTATTCTACTCAGATTTTATTTAATTCCAATATTTTAAGAAATGTGCGTGGAAGAGATATAGACAGATGATAGACGATAGATAGATAAATAGATAATAGACAGGACGTTTAGCTTTTTTTCCGAATTCCCTCCATCATTTATTTTTTTTTAACGTTTTATTTATTTTTGAGACAGGGAGAGACAGAGCATGAACAGGGGAGGGTCAGAGAGAGGGAGACACAGAATCGGAAACAGGCTCCAGGCTCTGAGCTGTCAGCACAGAGCCGGACGCGGGCCTCGAACTCACGGACCGCAAGATCATGACCTGAGCTGAAGTTTAACCTACTGAGCCACCCAGGCGCCCCTCCCTCCATCATTTAAAAGATAGTTAAACCTATTCTAGTAAGAGTCAGTTTTACATTTGACTTCATTAACAAATATTTAGGTCAAACCAGCAACAGCTTCAAATTCATTCCTCAGTTCTCTTCTGTAAGTTTCTAAATTGAAAAGAAAAAGGGATAAAAATATCATTTTATCTGTGCAGTGACATATTCCTAGTTTTAAGAAACATTGACCAGTTTCATCCATTTGTATAAAATGCCTAAATTTTCAGTTCTTTGACACTGCCACACAAGAAAATATCACTATAAGAATTTGACCTGAGACCTATTCAATAATATGATAGTTTACATGTCTCTGAATGGATCCTCCATTAAAGAAAAATAGCAACCAGTGAGAGCTGAGATGGTGAATTCTAAAGCAAGACTGTTGGGCTCACTTTGGCAGCACACATACCGAAATTGGAAAGATGCAGAGATTAGCATGGCCCCTGCGCAAGGGTGACATGCTAAAGCAAGGCTGTCGCATTGAATTTTCAGGCTGCAGGGTACTGCCTGTGCATCCTTAGACAAGTTAAGTAATGACCTGTGGTTGAGTTTCCTCATCTCTAAATGGTGATAATAAGAGTCACTTCCTCATAGGATTTTACAAGGGTTAAATGCTTTAATATGCATAAAGACTTTAAAACAGTGTCCCACGTATAGTAGCACTGTGTAAGAATTACCTATTTTTGAAAATATCTTTAAGATTCTTTCTTCACTTGAAGAATAACTGTATGAGCCTCGACTAGAGCTATAATTTGTTCCTTGGGTATTCGTTATGGGTACCACAGTAAGTAACCTCAGGCAACCTGACGTTTAGATGCGAACATTTTCCACTAAACTAGTAAAAGCACTAGCCTTCACACAAAGACTAGGATAACTAAATGTAGTGTTAAAATCCTAGTGAAAATGCCCAGTGTAAGCTTTCAGGAATATTCAGGACTTTATTCCCAATATTTCTACATGATAGGTTTGCTTTACATATGTAATAAGTCATAAAGAGAAAGGGTCCGTAAAGGAAAAACCAAAAAATAATTTCTAATCTATGAAGTTCACTTTAAGATCTAAGGATATACTAAATATTAGACCTGCATATTTTTGGTTTTCCATATGATTTGTCAAACATTCCAATCAATGTCCTTACCAAATAGTGCTTTAGTACAAAATAGAAGAGTCAATTGGCCCAAGTGTAAAATAATTTGAGCAATATTGAATTTCCCAATTTTATCTGATGTGCATGGGATAAGATCTAATAATGAAGCTTTTATGACAGTTGAGGTCATTTTAAGATTTGCATTAAAGTTAAGTTGCTTTATGTCTAGGTAGCAAATAGCACCCTAATAGAAACTAACAGACCCATTTTTAGCATAACCTAATAATCTGGTTTTCTGTCAACCTCAGCAATCTAATCTCATGCTACTTATTCCTTTGCTCACTAATATCAAGCCACACTGGCCAATTTTTAGTTTCTCAAATGAACTAATGTTCTTTTTTTCCACAGAGATCTAAGACAAATACAATTTCAACTGCCTAGAATATTCTTCTTTCTTCTTTTCACCTACTTAGCATGTCTCTATTGGGATATAATTTGAGCTGTCATTTCTCTCAACCTCTGAAATACATTGTCTTCTCTATATTATCTTAAACCTTCTTGAACTTTTATTGTGTAGCATTAATTTAACATTGTAGTTTATTATTTTTTTCATGATCTCTTCCCCTGTAGACCATAAACTTCATGAAGATTTGGACCTTGTTACATGCTCAGTTTTGTACTCTGTTGGAATGATATTGATACCCTTACCTCAACAAAATGTGTATTGATGTCCTACTCTTCTCTTCTGAATTTTGACTAATTTGCAATTGTCTGCTTGACAATTCCACTCAAGAAGTCTTGACATGCTCCCATTGCACCTAAATTCTCCACTACAGATGAGAATTCTCATCTTACAAAGGATACTTCCATTCACCTACTGGTCAAGCCAGTAACCTGGAAATCATCCTTGATTCATCCCTTTTCCTTACTCTCCATTTATAAATCATCACTAAATCCTGTCCTTTTTATGCACCACATGTATGCAAATGTGCCTAAGTCTCTTCTCCACAATTGCCACATGTATCATTCAGGATCCTTCCATGAAGGAGTGACCCACTTCAAGGGGGTAATATGAAGAAAACAATGAACAAAAGCATATTTAAAAGATAGGATGAGGTTTGTGGAAACCAACCAGAAATGCTTCAAGACCCCACAGGTAGGAGCAACAGGAAGCTGTTGACAATGCAGGCTCAAGGGATAAGAGGAAGGAACAGTTACTGGAAGCTAGAGAGGGTAGCTCCATAGTGAGACGTGTCTGAGATAAACCATGTCCTTTGACAGAAGAGCAGAAGTCAAGGTAAGGAGGGAGAAGGGGAATAAACACCGAATTTCATTCTGTTGCCAACCTCCAGTCTCAGGCTGGCATTTTCCCATTAGCTAAACCAAAGTGGAATTTAAAAGACAAAAGGAAAAAAAAACCTTAATATCATTCATAATCATTAACATTTTGAGGGTCATAAGGCATGGGCAGAATAAACGGAAAGTATTTTGCACACCATTTTTCTCCTAGCCTTTGTCGTTTCTTACCTGAACTATTGCAATGGTCCACTAACTGGTTCACCTGCTTTCTCTGTCACAAACACCTATCCTCAATCCATTGTTTTACTGCAGTAAGATTCTCTTCTTGGGATGAAACCTATATGAAGTTTTTCTGCTTAAAATATATCTGTCAGTATTTATCTTTTACTCCTGAACTCCTTGTTTTAAAATTGTATAACTTTTAGGGATGCCTGGGTGGTTGAATTGGTTGAGCATCTAACTCTTGATTTTGGTTCAGGTCATGAGCCCAGGGTTATGGCATCAAGCCCCACATCAGGCTCTGCACTGAGCATGGAACCTGCTTAAGATTCTCTCTCTCTCTCTCTCTCTCTCTCTCTCTGTCCCTCTCCCCCACTTGTGCTCTCTCTCTCTAAAATAGATAAAAAATAAAATAAAATAAAATAAAATAAAATAAAATAAAATAAAATTGTATAACTTTTTTTATAAAGGTTTATTTTCTTAACTTTTTCCACAGTAGGTTGAGTTCTACGAGGGAAGGCATTACCTATGCCTTCAATGTGACTACAACACAGTGATGCTAAATAAATATTGGATGAATTAATACATTTTAGAAGACAGATTTATATATTTTTAAAGTTTTATTTATTTACTTTGAGAGAGAGAGAGAGAGAGTGCATGCATGAGCAGGTGAGGGGCAGAGAGAGAAGGAGAGAGAGATTCCGAGGCAGGCTCTGTGCTGTCAGTGCAAAGCCCTGTGCTGGGCTCAGTCCCACGAACTGGGAGATCATGACCTGAACCCAAATCAAGAGTCAGAGGCTTAACTGACTGAGCCAACCAGGTGTCCCAGATTTGTAGTTTTAAAAGCTTCCCAGGTGATTCTAGTGTTCTAGATTAAAATAATAATAATAATAAATTATTGGAATAACTAATCTTCTAATACTCTAGATTATAAAGAGAATAATCAGTAAAATTAATCATCCATTTAATTAAGTTATTATATGTTAAACAGAAACTCACAATGTGTTCATGAAATGTGTTTCTTTGCTCAAGGTTTTTAAGTCTCCCCCTCACCCCCGGTTCTTTTTTCCCTTTCAGATATCATATTTAACCTTGATTAGGCAAACCAAGCTCTTCTCCTTTTTAAAAGCTCATACGTGAACAACCTCACGGTGAACCAGTTCACATCTCATCTTTGCATTTAAGGAGAGGAAATACTTCCCAAGGAAGTGCTTTAATGCCATCTCATTATCAGATAGTATAGAAGAAAAAATTCTTTTCTACAATTTAAACACTTAACATTTTTATATATTTAAGAACTGCCATAGGACTGAGGTCTGAATTTCACTGAGTATCTTAGTGTTAAATTGCTTTTTTAAATTTAGATCACAGGCCCTTAGGTTCTATGTACCTTGCTCTGACCTATTTCCATTTTATTCCTGATAATTTTTAAAAAATAAATTGTTTCTATCTCATTTGATATAAAGCCAATATTTTCTTATCTGTGTTGAGATATTTACGTACATTTGATATGCATCTGCCCATTGTAGTATTGAAGCAATTCCATTTCTGTGACACATTTTCTGACACCACTTTTGCCAAAGAAAGTTCATATTTCAAAATCTACTATTTTGATATATAAATAATAAATTAGTTAACTGCTATAGCCTTTGGGGACATGAATAACTCTCATGATATCTAAGTATTTTTAATAAAATTATTTCAATAAACTTGTGTGGTAATTAAGGAATGTATGTGTGTGTGTGTGCGTGTGTGTATGTATATATGTAAAATTACTTATTTTTAAGCATAGAGATGAATGATGGCTATACATTTTATCTCATTCCTCCACTTAAAAATGAAATGTAAGTAGAATCCCTAATTTGCTGAAAATAATTGTGTAAACAGCAATTTATTAGAGAAATTCTCTTATCTTTTGCATTTAATTTTGAAAAGGGCACAAGCTCTAACACCTAATCTCCAGCATTTCCATTAGCAGACTGCCGTCCCCTGTGTCTGTATGTATTAACATCCATCCTAGGTTGTAATCAAATATTTGTATAATTATTCTTGGCAAAGTTAGAGGTTGCAAACCACAAGATACATATGAAACTGTAGTGGCATGTTTTCATTAGTGAATTTATAAAACCTGAGGTATTTCTTTATTAGAGTCCCCAATAGGTGACTGTTATACTTAAGTTAATACCACTAAGATTTGCAGAAAAAGTATGCCCCCAAATTCTGATTCTGAATTATTTAATTTCTACCTCCTCCCAAATGCAGTCATTACTGATATTGCTGTTTCTTTTATCCCTGTTTATTCTACTATATATTTAAGGGTTAGATAATTTGCTTTATTCCACAGTTCCCTAATTGAAATGAAGTATATCCATCTAATCTTTCCAATATGATTATATTTTCCACAAAGGCAAAGCAATGTCTTATGTCCCTTGCATCTCTCATGATTTCTAGCACAGTTCTGGACATGAAAAAGTATCAATAATTACATATCATTTACTCCTTATATTTATTCAATCCTAACTGATTGTTAAATATTATACAATTTAGTTAACGATGATGGAGGTGATAAACTAAAATCAAACCTCTGGCATTTACTCCAGGAAAAACTTAAGAATCATTTACTTAGGGAATCTATTTTGCCAGGTCTTTACTTGGTGTTAGATGTGATCAATATATCCTGACTGCTAATGGGAGTAATAAGATTACTTTCATTATCAACCTCAAGACTTCAAGAATGAAAGGAAGTAGAATCTTGAAGGCAGGTGCTACAGGCCACGGGGTCAGGGGAAGCAGAAGATGGGCCTTCTGTCTTGCGATACTCACCTGCGTGGTATAGGTAATGATGGGCGACTAGGTCAACAACCTGCGGAGAAAACATTGCATTTCCAAAATGTGAGGGCTCTGACTTTTATTTCTACTTGTGTTATCATAGATTCGATTACAATCTCAAATAAATAAATAAATAAATATTTATTTATTGAGTATTGCTAACTTTATACACTGTGTTAAAATTTTATGGAGTATTATATTTTTTTTTCAATTTTAGATTCTTTGACCATCTGGATATTTGGTGGAGCAAATGCTTTTATCCTTAACCTGATTTTGATAATGACTGCGGAGTAAAAATTGATGTTCTAAAGACATATCTATCTATAGTGCCTTTTATTACAAAATCAACATCCCAGTCTTAGGTAATCTGCTCTGTTTTAAAAATGAATCTAAATATTAGGTCCTGGGGAAGAACAACATTTGGGGGGAAAATCCTAAAATATAGCAGCTCATGTTAATACCAATATTTGCTTATCTACAAGTCTTAAAAGGAAAAGGTTTTCCTACCATTATAAGATGTTACAGTGTTAATCTACATTTCAATAAGATATTTAAAGGCAATTCTAGAACTGTCAAGGAACTGCTCTTAAGCTTGAGAGAAACCTACAAAGAAATGCTGACAGTTTCATTTTATGTGACATGAAAGCATTATTTTATCAAGAAAATGTTATTAGTTCCTCAGACATTTGAGTACTTTACACTGCAGATTCTCAGAAAGTTCCACAGATGCTCTATAGTGCATGGTGCTAAAATATTACCTATGTAAAATATCCTGAGATATAAAATTTAAAAAGTGGTCTTAATAAGCAAGGTTTCCTTTATTTCACTTGGTTCTATCTCAAAATTATAGCAAAGTCAGAAGCTTTGAATAAAGCACTCATATTTGAAAATCCAAAACTTTGAAGGAGGGATTTAAAAGTACAGCAAAACCTTGGTTTGTGAGCATAATTCGTTCTGGAAACATGCTTGCAATTTAAAGCACTTGTGTATCAAAGCAAATTTTCCCATAAGAAATAATGGAAACTCAGATGATTTGTTCCACAACACAAAAATATTCATATAAAAATGATTAAATGTTGTAATATAATACAAAACAATAAAGAACATATAAAATATAAGGAAAAATAAACAAATTGATCTGTACTTACCTTTGAAAACCTTTGTGGCTGATGTAAGGGAGACAAGAGAGAGGAGCGTTATTATGTAGGACGAATTTCACTATCACTAACGGAATCACTGCTATCTGTTGGCTCAATGGAATCTTTTTCTCTTCATGCAGCTTTAACAAGGAACCTATCCTATGACCTAGAATGAAGCAAAACATTGCTAAACTTACTATTGTATAGAAAAGCAAAAACTGTCCATAGGTGCTTTGAAGTGACAAAAAATAGACTAGCGCCAGTTGTTAGCACCTTCCAATATTCTGAAAAATCACTGATTTCTGCCAAACACCATGGCCTGAGACCGAGCATTGAGTATGGGAGATGATCACCTACAATCCTGCAGCAATAGAGAGAGAGAGAGAGAGAGAGAGAGAGAGAGAGAGAAGATCCATTGGCTCAGTTGTGATCATGTGATGTTTGGCATCACGTACTACTCATATTGCAAGACATCGCTCGTTTATCAAGCTAAAATTTATTAGAAATGTTTGTTCATCTTGCGTAACACTCACAGAACGAGTTACTCACAATCCAAAGTTTTACTATATATGTGAAATTATGTTTAAATGTTTGTTAAAGATTTACAAACGAGGGGAGTCAAATCACAAGCAACGTGTGGATATTACTATATAGGCTTGTGTAATAAGGGAATGTACTGCATTCCTGGTTCTCATATGTTTCTGAAAATAAGAAGAGTTTTTCTGAGTCAGCAAAGAATTTTTGACCCAGATACCCCACAGTTCTATAGATTTAGTCACAAAGGAGCCAAGATAACCTTTATTTATTTTTTTTTATTGTTTTTATTTAAGAGAGAGAGACACAGAATCTGAAGTAGGCTCCAGGCTCTGAGCTGCCAGCACAGAGCCCAACGCGGGGCTCAAACTCATGAACAGTGAGATCATGACCTAAGCCGAAGTCGACACTCAACCGATTGAGCCACCCAGGTGCCCCAAAGATAACCTTTCATTTCGTATTATTTTGTACCTCTTTTCTTTTCCTATTCTATCCCTTATTGCACTATTTCCCAAAGTATAGCAAGCTTACCACTGATGGTTGACAAGATTAGTTGAAACAATGCATGAATAGATTTTATTATTTTAAAGTTGAAATAATTGCACATTCACTTTAACATGCATTATATAAAAGAGAATCAACATATTAAAAATACCTTAGATGCTATTGCTAGGGACTATAGGCAATATTTAAGTAATATTTAAGATTTTGAAAAGGAACTAATTTAAAGAAAGATATTAAATAAGAACTAGAATAGATGGCACATAGTTATGACAAAAAGTGAAGGTGGGACAGAAAAGTCTAAAATAGAGGAGACACTGTCCATGGTACTCATTGTTCTCATTCTTCTCAAAGATATATTATCTCATTCTGAACCCAAGTAAACCTTTCACCCTTTGAAAGGTTCTGATCTGCCCTAAAAATATCTTCAAGCATCCAGCAACACTGTATTCCAAAGCAAGCCTTATACTAAGTCATTAAGTCTGATGTCAACTGCTGTGTGATAGTAGGAACTAAATACCAGTAAAATATTTTGTCTTTCATCTTCTCCATCAATGAAAACTATTCATTTTCCTTTTTAAAGCACGTTCCTCTATATGTGCTATGTAAATCTTCCTTTCCACCTTGGTCTTGCAATTTTATTTTTAACTATTAATTAATCAAAAGTGCAAGGAAGAGGGGCTTTATTTATTTATTAAGGAAACTTACATCCCTAACTCATTTACATATTCTTCCATAACTTCTAATGATGCATTCTAACACCTATCAATGACTTCCATACAGATTAACCATTTTTAAAAAGCTCTTTTCCTGAAGCTCATTAAATATTTTAACATATCTGTTTAGAGCACTTGCTGTATCCCAGGCTTTATGCTAAATACATAGATTATCTCATTTATATCACCTCCTTATGCCAAGTCTACTAAATACAGATGAGAACAACGAGATAATAAAACATCAAAGGTCTTGTGCTCACTGTAGGAATCATACTGATTTCAGCTTCCTTGGCTTTTGCCACTGCATCACATTGTTTTTATATGCAAATCTGATATCAAGACTTACAGTGAATCTTCTTTCATATTTCTCTTCAGCATGTGACAGCATCAATCACTCTCTCAATTTTGAATGACTATTTTGCTTGATCTTGTCATGCTCCCCCCTATTGATTTCTTTTTAATTTTTCTCAAAAATTGCATTCTCCTTTGCTAATTCATCCTTTTTAATGCTCTTATGAATGAGACTTGCACAAGGTAGCATAATTGACCTATTTCTATGTTCTGCTTATATATTCATTATTTAGCATGTCTTTAATATCAACTCAACACTTGGGACAATAGAATGTAAATATTATGAAAACATAGCTATTACCCTTTGCAAATCACTAGTGTGTTTTTCTCTACTAGCTTGAGATACAAGATAATAGCCTATTTTGTTTTTAAATTAATGAATTGTGTTTATATATTTAGTAGAAACTATAGCTACTGCTTATCTTGTTTAACTGTGCTTTCAAATACCAGAATGGAGAAAGGGAGAAGACCATTCACAAAGAGAGAACAAAGATCATTTTTTCAATGGCAACTGTGTTATTACTAGCTCCGGTGCTTACTCAGGTCAAATGGCACTCCAATGTGTGCTACTGAAGTTAAGATTTAAATTAATATTAATATTAGTTTATGCTCAAAAGTTTACTATTCTTCCATAAATGTAAACACTAAGCAAGAGTCTCAGGGCCTTCTGCCTCACCCAATATGAACCTTTAAACTCAGGTAATCTCTTTAGATCGCAACTTCTCCTATGAATATTTCTTCTCGAAGGATTTAATATGCTTTCCAGGACAGCAAAAATTCATTAGAAATGTTATAGTCAATGTATAGAGAAGCTTAATGAGTATTGGTTCTAAAAAAAAGAATGGCTTAGGATCTTCGCCATTGCTTCTTAAGAAGCTCAGAGACCATTATGCAAATAAAACAAATTTACTTCCAAATAACACAGAGGATTGGTAAAGACAAACCGTATTTCTATGAGGCAATGGGATCCATCCCATGCTCCATGTTGAGGGAAGAATCAAAGAATCTCTGTTTCACTATGATACACTGTATTTGCTTAGTATCTCTTCGCATTTTCTCTTGAAAATAAAAAAATAGTCTCTTTTCATTAGGTATCCTATTAGAATCTGTACATTAAGTAAGGAGTGCTTGTATAAATAGAGAAAAACATTGTTATTTCACCTTCTGGCCCCAGACATTTTCTCTAATGTGGTAACAAGCTTTGATTAGGAAACACTTCACACACAAACTCTATTATGAACCAGGTAAAGAAGTAATAGATAAAATGCTCAGTTTGTGAAGTAAAAATGAATTAGAACAGGAAGGAGGAGAGTAAAAGAAGAGAGAGTTTTTGAGAGAAGAAGACAAGTCATGGAGCTTGCTGAAAAACTAGAGCCTGTGGAGGAATATTGCTCATTCAAAGTTTCTAGTCATAGAAGAATCTGAGTACTTTTAAGAAATGGGATGTCTAATTATTCAAACTTAATTGTTTTGAAATTCTTTCACATAAACTTCTACTCTCATCCCCATCCTTAAGACAATTCTCCTAACCCAGCCGCTTGTGCCAGGAGAATTTGGGAAAATGACTCAGTTTAGGTTCCTTCAAAAGTAAAGCCTACCTGGACAAATACTTGTGCCCAGGTAGTTTACTTACTTAAGATGTGATTCAAAGAGGGAGAAGTTGGCGCACCTGGGTGGCTCAGTCTGTTGGGCGTCCAACTTCGGGTCAGGTCATGATCTCTCTGTCCATGAGTTCGAGCCCCACATTGGGCTCTGTGATGACAGCTCAGACCCTGAAGCCCGCTTCTGATACTGTGTCTTTCTTTCTGCCTCTCCCTCATCGACACTTTATCTCTCTCTCTCCCTCAAAAAAATAAATAAACATTAAAAAATTTTAATAAAAAAAGGAGAGGTGAAGAAATGGGGAGAATGAGAAAAGGAAAGAGGACAACAGCATAATGGCACATCATCAAGATCCTTAGTAGGCCTTCATTCCTTCATGGTCTGGGAGAAATGTGCAAATTGCCCTGAAACACAGGAGTCTGGAGTCCTCTGACTACTGGTTCCTGATTCCCATCGGTTGAGGGTCATCCCCAGAGGTGTTAGGTCTGTTCTAATCATGGACTACACTTATGTCTGGGTGAGTGAATTCCAAAATTATCAAAGACGATCTTGCCACAGAAAGCAGAAAAACACAGTGAGTGCCTGGGATGGGAAAACGGCAGCTTCCAGCAAAGTAAAATATACTTTCAGTGGCTAAAATCTGACATGGGCTTCAGAGGTAAGTTAGAATGAGTGAAGTTATCATTGTGTGATACAATATGGAATAAAAGACCAAGCATCAGGACATGAAATGAGTTCATGCAAAAGCAAAAATTCAGAACTTTATGGGTCTAGAGGAAATATCAAGGTCACCACTATCTCCAAACATCTATGGAGAATTTTATTAAAATGCTGGATCTCCACCACCTTACCAAGCATGGTAGGCGATTATGAGCATCTCCTTTAGGTGACACTCAGGTTACCACGTTGAGTTCACAGGTAGTCGCTTTCTTCAGACAACTCTTGAGAGCAATAATCTCCTCTACTCAAAATAGATGAAAGACTGATTTGGGGGAATAAGGTTTCTAAATTTATTATATGTTTAAAATATTATTAATATAATTATAATTATTATAAATTATTAATAAATCTGAGTGCCAAGAACTATTTTTGACTCCTTATAGAATTACCACTACATATCTCACTAAAGCACACTATAAGCAGTTTATAGTATCGTTACTGTTTTTCTGAAATAATAATAAATAGCAATTATTGAGCCTTCCTCAAGTGCTACCAATCTTCTAAATGTTTTCCATGTGTTAACTCATTTAATTCTCACAACAATACTCTGAGGTAGATGCTATTATTACTCCCATGTTTCAGATATGAAAATTATGACACAATGATATTAAGTAATTTGCATATATTCATCAGTTAATCACTGACAGAGCTGGAATTTAGACCTGAGAGTCAGGGTAAAATCCAACCTTTAGAGCACTAAACATTATGCCTTTTGCGACAAGACACAAAGTTCTTAGAAATCAAGATCCAAAGTACTGTCTATAGCATAAGTTGATTACATTGCAACAAATTTTTTAAAGAAAAAACCTAGTAAATTTTGTTTCATAAATACAAATTAATTTTTAAAATGATCTAATATACTTCACCAGATATGCATGAAGAGCACACTTCAGATTTTATTCATTTTTTTAAATTTAATAATACAAACTAGGTCAAGCACCTTTGTTAATTAACGCTATTTCATTAAAATTATGACCTCTGGTTAAAAATGCCTTCATTCTTGTGTGTTAAATTTATGTGGATGGTCCATAAACAGTCCCTAATTAGTCACATGTGTATTCAGATGTGGGCTTGTGTGTTATAAACTAACACTGAAGTGTATAAGGAACTGTCAGTCAGATCAAAAGTCAACTGAAAATCATCCCGTTTGCAAAGCTGAGAGCCTGTCACAGTTAGTTAGTCATAAATGTTTAAAACAGCAACCAAACTTTTATTCTAATTGAGCATGAGTTGAAAGGCTACCCACTTTGATGTCTTTGCTTTTATCATTTGTATATAACTAAAAAACTACTATTATGCTTTTTTTTCAATCCCCCCTTGGAGTGGTAGACATTACTTAGTTCTGAAAATATACAGGTAGATCAATCTATAATTGCAGGGCCTTTGTACAGTTTCCAGTTAGGCCTATAATCATCCACGTGCAAGAGTTCAAAAGTAAAATCTTCCCTCCTTTTTCTCTATTTGATCTCTTTCTCCACGCATTTGTGATTCAGGACATAAGGAACACATCTTTGCAATAATATTTAGAGAACCATCATTTAAAGTGTAACAGTCTGCTTATCCCACTTTCTTCTGCCTTCCGCAGACACGAATCAAATAATAGATTTTTGTTAATATTACACATTTTATCAGTAAACTTTAATGGCATTAATGTTCCCATTCTAGGGATTCACATATTGAGACGCAGAAGTGAAATGACTATTAAGGCCCCAGAGCAAGCCATCTGGCAGTATGGCAAAGATTTCAAAGTGCCATGCCTATACCCATTTCCACTCTTATTTTTAATTTCAACAAAACTCCGGCATTCAGAGTCATTATCCTATAATTTTATGGCCAACACATTACTGGTTGGGATAGTTAATGCTGGAAACACTCTTTAGTCTCCCCAGAGGACTGTAACTGTTGCCATGCATTTCACTTTTTCTGCTGTAAGCTCCTCAATAAGTTATCATTTTTATTGAAATAGTCAAATATCCTTCAAAGATATTTAAATAATAAGAAAAATATGTATATTTACATACATAGTTACCATTTTCTCTTCTCTTTATTCTTTTGTGTAAGTTTCGATTTTCATCCACCATTTTCCTTCTAAAAGACTTACTGTAATATATCATGTAGGGCACGTCTGCTGGTGATGAATTTCTTCAGGTTTTACATGTCTGAATATGTCTTTATTTGCCTTCAGTTTGGGGAAATATATATGCCCCTTTTGAAATTTTATTTCTTTTAATGTTTACTTACTTTTTTGAGAGAGAGAGAGAGAAAGAGTGAACGCACAGGGGAGGGACAGAGACAAAGAGAGGGAGAGAGAATACCAAGTTAGGCTCTACACTGTAAGGACAGAGGACTCTATCCCAGGAACCCTCAGATCATGGCCTGAGCTGAAACCAGAGTCAGACTCTCAACGGACGGAGCCACTCAGGTGCCCACCACTTTTAAAATTCTAAATTGGCAATCTTTAGTTTTCAGTACTGCAAAATGTGGTTCCGTTATCTTCTCACTTGCTTTGTTCAGAAAAAAAAAATGTCATTTTTATCTTTGTTCCTCTCTGTGTAACATGTCTTTTTTTTTCCTGAATATTTTTAAGAGTTGCTTTTTATACAGATTTTGAAGAATTTTATTATGATATGCCTTAGTGTTTTTTTTTTTCATGTTTCTTATGTTTGGAGTTCTTTGAGCTTCCTTGATTTGTGAACTTACTGTTTTCATTAAGTTTGGAAAACTTGGGGCCATTATCTCTTTAAATACATTTTCTTTCTCTTCTTTCTCCTCCTTATGGGGCAACAGTTACCTTTATATTAGGCCACTGGAAGTTGTTCCACTGCTCACTAATAACCTCTTCATTTGTTTAAGTCCTTTTCCCCCTTTATTTTATTTTGGATAGTTTTCTTTGCTATATCTTCAAATTCACTGTTATTTCTTCTGTAATGTCCAATCTTGTAGTTAATTCCACCCAGTGTATTTTTTTTTCTCTCAGACATTACAGCTTTTACTCTGGAGATTTCATTCATATTTTCCACGTCTCAAACATAACTCTTTAAACATATGAAATAGTCATAATGATTGCTTGTTTTATGATAACTATTGTAATATTGGTTTTATCAATGATTTGATATCTGTGTCCATATGTGTCATTTCAATTGACTGATTATTTTCCTCATTATGGGTCATATTTTCTTGCCACCTTATTGCCTCTTGATTGAATGCCCAGCATTGTGAATTTTACCTTGTTGGATGTTGGCTATTTTTCATTCTTATGAATCTTCTTGTGCTTTGTTCTGGGATGCAATTTAGTTACCTGAAAAAAATAATCTGATTTTCTCAATTATTACCTTTATGATTTGTTATTCAAATCCAGAGGAGTGTTTAGATGGGGATAATTCTTCCACAATATTGAGGTGAGATCTTCCTGAGTATTCTCCCTAATGCTCTGTGAAGTAAGAGTTTTTCCAGCCCATTCTGTGGAAACAAGCACTGCTCCTGGCCTTGTGGGTACAGCCAGACAGTGTTCCCTCTAATTCTTTAAGACGGTAATTCTCCAGCCTTCGGTGGTTTTCTCACAAGCACATAGCACTCATTGCTCTGCTCAAGCTGAAGGACGACTCACTGCACATGCTCAGGGTACTCTTTTTATTCCACTTTCTTCTTCAGGTATTTTGTCCTGTGAACTCTAACTGCCTTGGTTTCCCTGAACTCTCGGTTATCTCTTTTCAGCTGAGCAATTTCTCTGGGCCCTGCCTCAGTTTCCCCTCCCTCTGTGGCCAGAAAATTACTAATTACTGGGCAAACTTAGGGCTTCTCGTGTGGTCTGCATCTCTCAGGGATCCCTGTTCTTCATCATCTGATAGCCAGTGTCTTGAAACTGTTGCTTCATTTATTTTATCTGACTTTGTTGTTATAGTATTTTTGAAATGGAAGGGTAATTCCAGTCCCTGTTACTCCGTCTTTGCCAGAATGATTTCTGTTTGGGGATGAAAAGGATAAGAACTTAATACATCCTATGTACTAATCTAAATGTTTTACATATACTAACTCATTGAATTCATACAGTAACTCATGAAGTAAGCATTATTATTACCTCCCAGTGATAGACATTGTTGGTTACCTGCACAGTATTATCATTACCTTCTTTTACATTGAAAAAAAGTGGTTCAGTTTAGTTCCCAGGACATCATTCTGTCTCTGATGTATAAATCCACCAGAAATTACACTTTTGATGAAATGTGTACCCTCTTCTCATCTCCTAAATTCGTTTAATTGTATATATTTCAGAATCTTGGTAAAGAGAGTAGGATTCTTTTTAAGACTTATTTTTTTTAAAGATACAACAAATTTCTCAAGAGGTAAAGTTCAGGAAACAGAATGACTGTTAAAGTGTAGTCCTCAGAGGCACCTGAGTGGCTCAGTCACTTAAGCATCTGATGCTTGATTTCAATGCAGGTCATGATCTCACAGTTCATGGAACTGAACCCCTAAACAGCTCTGCATTGTTAGTGGGATTCTCTCTCTCCCTCTCTCCCTGCCCCTCCCCTGCTCATGCTCTCTCTCTCTCAAAATAAATAAATAAATGTTGAAAAAATAAAGTGTAGTTCTCAAAAGCAATTTTAATTATATTTCCTAATTGTGTGTGGATGACACATACATATTGTTTTCCTATTTCCTGTTACACGTTATCAGCTATTGCCTTGTTTTCCTTTTTCTGTTTAAAAAAATTCAACAAAATACACTTTTTATCAAAAGATGATACTGAGAAATCATAAAATATTCAATGGGATAAGTAAGCTCCAAAAATGTACTGCTTTAATACTACAAAATCTATTCTCAGCTAATCCCACACTCAGCTAATATAACACTGAACCCTAAAAGAATAGAAAGTTATGTATTGAAACTTGCATTATACTAATAACTATTAAATAACAAAAATACAGAAACAGAGACAGCTAAAAAGTATTAAAAAAAGTACATCTGTTACTTGTTGATGATATTCTTCTGATTTGTTCCTTCTCGAAAACATCTATGAGAGGAAATATAAGATAGACTAAGAGTATCTCGAGAGAAAAAAAATACCATGAACGAGTAAAAGATTAATTTAAAAAAAGAATAATTTGCCATGACAATTAGACATATGGACAAAGATTTGACAAAAAACATAAGGTTGAAAATGTTAATAACTTAGAAGCATTGCCCACCAAGGTTTTTCTGTGATGTAAGTCCCCAGCATGAAAATATTTGTTGAAAGCTTTCATATTAGGACTATATATATTGTATTTAAGTAAAGCACACAGAGAAAATGATATATGATTCCTGGAACAAATTGGTAACTGCAGTTAAAATGGTACCCCAAACGGTACTTTTAGGAATCAAATGGTAGGCAGATACAACAGTCTTGTTTCGTTTGGAATTAAACTGAGAAGAATATAAAACTATGAAGTAATATAGAAGCAAAGATGAGAAAAGCAGAAATAAAGTTACTTTATTATAAGGCCATGATATTTATAAATGTCAACCTCTGGTCCTCTAACCTAGGAAATGATACACCATAACCTCACGTTGGATAGAAGTGATCATATTTCCCCACCTCCCTGCAATTTTTAAAGGTGGTTGCATTACCCAACCCAGATATATATATTCCCTTACTAGAATGTTTCATTTTGGTAAAACTGAAGGAAAAAAAAAATCTGTCTTTCATCTTTTAGCACCAAAGTATAAGGATATATGTAGAACTATTAGTACATTTTTCTACACCAGTTGGTAAAAATGGATAAAGAAATGAAGTGACAATATTTTTTTAAAAAGGAGAGATAGATTAAGAAAGAAAAATACTGAGAGAAAAAAGTAGTTTTAGCAGTATTGAATCTCTGCCTCCTGTTTCTGAGGTTGTTGGGGGTATTTTCTGAGTTCCCCTAGCTTTTTATTTGATTCAGTGAGCTGCCTCAATATTACTACAATAAACCTCTATTTGCCTTAAATTGGTCTGGTAAGAGTTGACCTTCTGTTACTTAAACTGAAATAATTTGGGACCAAGAGAAAATAGGAGCTGAGTTGATCATTTTTTGACTGAACAGCATGAAGCTTTCTATCACTTTACATTTAGGGGTTAGAGTTTAACAGTACACTCTGCATGGAATTGCACCTTTGCTCAAGTCAATTCCAAATGCCTAGATTCTAGTCTACTGATTTTCATTTACATGTTCCACTGAAATCTATATATTTAGTGAATGTAAAAAAATTGAGAAATCGGGGACTACAAATGTGATCTAGAAATACTATTTTGAGGTACCCTTATATTCTTAGCTTTATTAAAAATAAAATATTTACTCATATAGCCTATAAATAAAAGTATCACTTCTAAAGTGAACTGAGTTTTATACTAAATAATTATTAAAAATTTTTATGTCTCATGAGTAGTTAAATCTGGAGATTAAATATAATGGTTAAGACAATTCAAAACTGTATTGTTTTATTTTCTTTCTCTATGTCTCTCTTTTCTTATATATAAAAGGGCTCTATAAAAATTAGATATGGTAATTTATGACTCTCACATCATAATTTCCCATTGAATGTTATTTTCTCATTTCTATAATACTTTATATGGGAGTAGTCCCTATTGGAATATGGTAGTTGGTAGTGAGCAAGAAGAGGTTGATGAACTAGAAAAGATATTTCTGAACTCTGATACTAAATGTTTCATATGCTGAATTTTTTTTTCATAGTAATTTGTTAATAAAAAGAGTGTTCCACTACTAAAATTATGTTTGAGAACCTGTGGTTATAGTCCAATTTTGCTTCATCTTTGAGACTCCAGCTTTCACTTAAACTATCCGTCGTCATGACAGAGAGATTCTCTTCACCTCCCACTCAAGCCACATTCTTCCCATCAACTAAAGTGCAGCATAGACCTCAACCTTACGTGCCCTTCCTTGATCTTTCAACTGGCATATATAATACAGAAAAAGAAAATAACTCTCAAGAGGCACCCAAGTGTGTTCCAAAGACAATGGGTCAGTGTTAGGAGAGAGGGGAAATTGTGAATCCTGTATGGATTTGGGTATTGGTCACTCAGATTGTCCTCTGGCTCTGTTGGCCTCCTGCCTGGCTCCCAGGGAAAGGGGGGAAGTTTGCAAAGATTGACAAAAAGCTGAAAGAACTCTTTCATTAGAATCTCTAAAAGATTTTGGAAGCCCAAGGCAATTATACTTTGCAACCTCTGTCCTAGTGGGATCAAAGGGGGTGGGGGTGAGTAGAAGAGTGTGGGGTGCTTTTCCCTCTTCAAGGTTTCTATTGAGCATGAAAATGTCACAGCATCTGAGCAGTGGATCAGCTGACAACTGGAATGCAGCAGAATTGGAAATGGTATTTCTCTGTGGCGAGTCTTGGAGTTTTGGTTGCAGCATTGATGATTTGGGATAAAATCAAGAGGAGTTGGAGATGAGGGGAATGTTTACAGTGGCCTTAATATCACTGAAAGACCTAGGGCAGGAGAAGAAGCGAATGGTAGATGCACGCAGTAACTGTGAAGTCTGCCGCTCTAGCACAGCAAGACAATCTGGGACCTATTTTGCAAAGGTGATTACGTTGTAAAGGGTCTGAGATCCACTAATTCCCACAACAAGCTGAATTATGTGCTGTGAGAAAAAGAAGGAAACATCATGAATAATCAAAATCAGAAACTCATAGTAAGAATTTTCAGGGACCAGAATTAGAGGAATTCTGGATCCTTGGAAACTGTAAAGCCCTCATTTCAGGCATCTTCACTGAAAAGCTTCCCAATATGAATGATTGTGCACATTCTGAAGGCTTTCTTCTTTTTTTTTTAATTTTTTTAATTTTTTTTAATTTATTCATTTATTTAAAACTTTTTATTGTGGCAACACACATAAACAAAATATTTACCATTTTAGCCATTTTCAAGTGTACAGTTCAGTACTTTTAGGTACATTCATATTTTTGCCCACTCAATCTTCAGAACCCTTTTCATGTTGCAAAACTGAAACTCTTTTTTTTATTTAACTTCAATTTTCTAATTTGCATCCAAATTAGTTAGCATACAGTGCAACAATTTCAGGAGTAGATTCCTTAGCCCATCCCCCCTCCCATGAAGGGTTTCTTTTTTTTCTTAATTTTATTTTTCAGTTTTTTAAATTTACATCCAAATTAGTTAGCATATAATGAAACAATGATTTCAAGAGTAGATTCCTTAATGTTCCTTACCCATTTACCCCATCCCCCTCCCACAACCCCTCCCAGATGTTTGTTCTCCATATTTATGACTCTCTTCTGTTTTGTCTCCCTCCCTGTTTTTATATTATTTTGTTTCCCTTCCTTTATTATCATTTGTTTTGTCTCTTAAAGTCCTCATATGTGTGAAGTCATATGATTTTAGTCTCTCTCTGACTAATTTCACTTAGCATAATACCTTCCAGTTCCATCCACGTAGTTGCAAATGGCAAGATTGCATTCTTTTTGATTGCCGAGTAATACTCCATTGTATATACCACATCTTCTTTACCCATTCATCCATCGATGGACATTTGGGCTCTTTCCATACTTTGGCTATTGTTGATAGTGATGCTATAAACATGGGGGTTCATGTGTCCCTTCAAAACAGCACACCTGTACCCCTTGGATAAATGCCTAGTAGTGCAATTGATGGGTCATAGGGTAGTTCTATTTTTAGTTTTTTGAGGAACCTCCATACTGTTTTCCAGAGTGGCTGTACCAGCTTACATTCCCACCATGAAGCCTTTCTTATTTTTAACACATCACCAAATAGTTTCCTCTGATACAGAATGTTATAGGGGCGCCTGGGTGGCTCAGTCGGTTAAGCGTCTGGCTTCGCCTCAGGTCATGATCTCACAGTCCGTGAGTACGATCCCTGCGTGGGGCTCTGTGCTGATAGCGTGGAGCCTGGAGCCTGCTTCGGATTCTGTGTCTCCCTCTCTCTCTGCCCCTCCCCTGCTCATGCTCTGCCTCTCTCTGTCTCAAAAATAAACAGAATGTTATAGTTGGTCAAGAGGTCAGTGTTCTCATCAAGCAAATTAGATTTGAATCCCAGGTCTTTCACATGCTTTTGACCTTGAGCTAATCACTTCATTTCTGTGAGCATCTACTTCTTTATTTCTATAGATGGAATTGTAATTCTACCTAACTCATAAGAATCTGTGAGGAGCAAATAAGGCAGGGCACATAGTAAATGCTCAATAACTATCAACTAAGAGTAATTTTTTAAACAAATTTATAACTATAACCATGGTTAGCATGTGCTTTACTGGATTCTTTCTTACCCTTTCTATACCATGATATTTCAATGTATTTTCCAGTAATGAATGTCATAATTATTCTGTAATGTTTTATAGCCTTAAGAGAAATTGTTCTTGGCCTGAGTCATCTTTTCAAGATTCATAAATAACTTGTTTATGAATCAATTGGGTGAGTTTCTTAAACTCATGAAATTATATATAGGGGCAGTTAGCTAGTATATACAAAATGATACCTCACCTTGACGGTCAGCACGCTGGCCAGATAACATATGTAAGGACCAACTTTCTATTAAGCAAAATATCAAGTTCAAGGGATGTAGCTCTGAGCATAAAATACAGTGTGTTTTCTCCTGGGCCCCCAGAACTATTTGGAAGAAATGTTTATGTGGACTAAAGCTCCCATAGGTCAGGTGGGGATATGTATTTGGAAGTACATCTAACTCCTGTTATTTTGATCTTATAACCCTCCAGGCACTATTGGCCTGGGGAAACATGGATTTCACTTCGCTGGCTGAGGAATAGAAAATCCTCAAGAAAGCAAACCTGTGTCTGGAAAATCAAGGTGGGAACACAGAAGAATCTGGTTGCACCTTTTGCACTGAATGGAGACAGGGACCAAATGAGGCACAAGAAGCATGAATCTCAGGAGCAAGTGATGAAATTGAAAACTACAATGAGTACTATAGAATACCATTAATACTTACGTGTGTGTAAGTCTCTAAAACAGCATTAGTGTCTAAGGACTAGAAAAAGGTTTGTGTTTTATTATTGTTTAATATATTACACAAGTTATTATTAAAACAAAAAATATACTAGCATAATGATTTTTTAGAATACACTAGAATGAAAAACAACTTCACCTAATTGATGCATGAATTTTGCCAAAAAAACTAAGCTAAGTTCTGTTCGGTTAGTAATTTAAAAGAAAAAAAAATAAAAAGAATCTCTTAGCAACTTTAATAGTATTATTAGAAGGATGACTAGAATTTCATGTGGTAAAGTTAGGGAAAAAAGAAATATATCAAGATTTCAAAGAACTTAAAAAAACCTCAAGATATAATATACTTAAATTTGAGGGTCTGGTTTGTTTTATTCTACAGAATGTATATCTGTCATGCATAAGAAAATTCAATTTACAAAATGAAAAGAGACTAAAATCACAAAACCAAAAAAAATATCAGGATAACTTAAATGCCAAATGTTGATATTGTCTAGAGCAGTGCTCTTCAAAAATTTATGTGCGCATCAATTGACAAAGGGTTTTGTAAAAATGCAATTTCTAATTCAGCAGGTTTGGGATATGCCCTGAGATTCTGCCATTATGAGCATACTGCCAAGTGATGCTGATGTTACTGGTCCGTTGATCATAATTTTGTTTTATTAAAGTTTTAAATTCTAGATTCACATGCAGTTGTAAGAAATAATACAAAGTGATACCACATACCTTTTATTCAGGTTATCCCAATGGTAATATCTTGTAACTTGGCAAAAAATCAGTTGGGGATATATATGTGGGTCTATTTCTGGATTCTATGTTATCTTCTTTTAATCTTTGCATCTATCCCTCACCAATACCACATGGTCTTGCTTGCTATAACTATGTAATAAGTCTTCAAATTGGGAAGACTGATTTCTTCCACTTTTATCTTGTTTTTCAAAATTATCTTTAGCCATTTTATTTACTTTGCCTTTCTATATATATTTAGTATGTAGCATCCAGTGTGAACATAGGGAGAGGAAGGAGAAGGAAACTTGCTTTTTAAAAGCTTTGGCCAGGAAATGACAATGCATTCCTTCTAAACATATTCCTTTGGCTGATACTCAGCTACTTGATCATATATATATCCACAAAGGAAACTAAAAAATACATTTAACTGTATGTCCAAGGGGACAGGAGGCAGACACAGAGTTTGGTAAGAAGTATTTGGTAAGATGTCTTTGCCATAAAAAAATAAAGTCAGACAATTGTCTAGAAAATGTAAATCCATAAAACACTAAAGAGTTACTGTTTTAGCACATATATTTGCTTCCTGTGCCTTCTGTAACAAATTACCACAAACGTGGTGGCTTAGAAAAACACAAATTTATTACCTTATAGTTCTGGAGTTTAGATATTAAAAATGGGTCTCACCGGACTCAAATCAAGGAGTCAGCAGAGGGTTTTGTTTTGTTTTGTTTTGTTTTGTTTTGTTTTGCTTTGTAGGCTCTGGAGAGAATCTATTTCCTTACTTTTTCCCTTGTACGGGCCACCCACATTCTTTGACTCATAGTCCATCTTCAAATCCAGCAATGGCTGGTGAAGTCTTTCTCATAATATTATTGCTCTGATTTGGACACTTCTGCCTTCCTCTTACATTTTAAATAACTCATGTGATTACATTGAGCACGTTAGGATAATCTAAAATAATGTCCTTATTTTAATTTTTTTAAATTTCTTAATGTTTATATTTGAGAGAGAGAGAGAGAGAGAGAGAGAGAGAGAAAGCATGAGTGGTGGAGGGGAGAGAGTTAGAGGGAGACAAAATCTGAAGCAGGCTCCAGGATCTGAGCTGTCAGCACAGAGTCCAATACAGGACTAGAATGCACGAACCGTGAGATCATGACCTGAACCGAAATCGGACACTCAACCGACTGAGCCACCCAGGTGCCCCAATAATGTCTTTATTTTACAGTTAAGTGATTATCAACCTTAATTCTATCTAAAGCTTCCAGCTCCTCTTGCCATGTAACATATAACACAGTCACAGATTCTGGGGATAAGGATATTGGGGGAGGGTGGGGATCATTACTCTAATTACTGCAGTATAGTAGAGTTTTGTAGACAAATGTGAATGGATATTATCACTTTATTATCTTTTCTATTAAATTAAGAAATGCAGACTTGTGGAAAAGAAGAGTTAAGTAGCTCTCCAATCAAATCAGTACTGTCGCTTAGTAACTGTATGAGCTTATTAGTTCAGCCTAGCTACAGAACATCTGTATGTCTATTTACTAAGGTGTAAAACTTGAAATAAGTAATACTTTCACCATAGACCTGTTGTTAGGTTTGAGAGAGATATGATATGTTTAAGATACTCTCTGAAAATTGTTCATTAAGAATAAGCTGGTTTAGGGGCGCCTGGGTGGCGCAGTCGGTTAAGCGTCCGACTTCAGCCAGGTCACGATCTCGTGGTCCGTGAGTTCGAGCCCCGCATCGGGCTCTGGGCTGATGGCTCGGAGCCTGGAGCCTGTTTCCGATTCTGTGTCTCCCTCTCTCTCTGCCCCTCCCCCATTCATGCTCTGTCTCTCTCTGTCCCAAAAATAAATAAACGTTGAAAAAAAAAATTTAAAAAAAAAAAAAAAGAATAAACTGGTTTAAAGACAATCTGTTCAACACATGGTGTTGGGAAAACTGGACAGCTACATGTAAAAGAATGAAAATGGACCACTTTCTTACACCATACACAAAAATAAACTCAAAATGGATTAAAGACCTAAATGTGAGGTCTGAAACTATAACACTCTTAAAAGAAAACATAGGCAGAAATCTCTTGGACATCAACCTTAGCAATGTTATTTATGTATATGTCTCCCAAGGCAAGGGAAACAAAGGCAAAAATAAGCTATTTAGACTACCTCAAAATAAAAAGCTCTTGCACAGTGAAGGAAACCATAAAAAAAAAAAAAGCAGCCTATTGAATAGAAGAAGATATTTGCAAATGATATGTCTGATAAGGGGTTAATATCCAGGGGATGCCTGCATGGCTCAGTCAATTAAGTATCTGACTTCAGCTCAAGTCATGATCTCATGGTTTGTGCGTTCAAGCCCCACGTTGGGCTCTGTGCTGACAGTTCAGAGCCTGGAGCTTGCTTCAGATTGTGTGTCTTCCCCTCTCTGCCCCTACCCTGCTCACACTCTGCCTCTCTCTCTCTAATAAACATTTTCAAAAATGTTTTAAAAGGGGTTAATATCCAGAATAAAGAACCTATATAACTCAATAGCAAAACAAACAAACAAAAAACAGTCTGATTAAAAAATGTGCAGAGGACCTGAAAAGACTTTTTTTCCAAAGAAGACATGCAGATGGCCAACAGACATATAAAAAGATGCTCAACATGATTAATAATCAGGGAAATATAAATCAAAACCACAATGAGGTATTATCTCATAGCAGTCAGAATGGCTAGTATCAAAAAGGAAAGAAATAATAAGTGTTGGTGAGGATGTGGAGAAAGGGAAACCTTAGGCACTGTTGATGGGGATGTAAACTGGTGCAGCCACTATGAAAAATAGTAAGGAGGTTCCTGAAAAAAAATGAAAAATAGAGATACCAATACTGTATGGACCAGTAATTCTAGAACTGGGTATTATCCAAAGGAAAAGAAAATACTAGTTTAAAAAGATATATGCATACTCATGTTTATTGCAGCATTATGTACAATAGGCAAGTTATGGAAGCAACCTAAGCACCCCTCAATAGATGAATGGATAATGAAAATGTGGTGTGGCAGGGGGGAGGGTTTGAGTGGGGGTGGAATATTACTCAGCCATAAAAAAGAATGAGATCTTGCCATTTGCATCAACATGGATGGACCTAGAGAGTATTATGCTAAGTGAGATCATTCAGATGGAGAAAGACAAACACCATATGATTTCACTCATATGTGGAATCTAAAAACAAACAAACAAAGCATGAAGAACAAACAAATAAAAAACAAACAGACTCTTAAATATAGAAAATAAACTGGCGGTGGCCAGAAGGGAGATGGATGGGGGAGATGACTGAAATAGATAAAGGGGATTAAGATGTATAAACTCCCAGTTTGTAAAATAAATAAGTCACAGAAATGAAAAGTACAGCATAGGGAATATAGTCAACAATACTGTAATAATGTATGCTGACAGATGGTGACTACACTTATCATGATGCACATTAAGTAACATATAGAATGGCTAATCACTATGTTGTACATCTGAAACTATGTCAGCTATACATCAATAATACAAAGAAAAAAAAAGAAAAAACAACCTGGTTTATTTCAAGGCACTTATTTTATCTAGGGTTAGAGAAGATCAGTACAGCCTTGGACACAGGCATTATTTTTTCAAACTTGAGTTTCAAATCTGACTGTTTTTGAGTCTGTAGTTAAACGATGATTGTAAAAGTCAATATCTGTCAGGAGAGGGGCTAGCATCTAAATTCCAAAAATAACCTTTACCTGTAAAAAGCTTGGGGTCCTAAATGTAGAAATTGAGAAACTCAGCAAGGAAAGTTCTGCCTACTAGGAAGAGAGTTAGAGTGTTTAGAGCTCAGAGTAGGATGAGGGACTATGTCCTATGCGAAGAAAGGTTTGGAGTAATAAAGAGTCAGGTGAAGATGTTACTAGAGCCCTTCTGAGATTGCCTCTAGTAGAAAAAACTAAAATAAAAAAGAAAATGGACAGTTCTAGGAGAATGTAGAAAGTGTGTCTCTCACTGAATGCATTTGGAACTCTGACATGAAATAGTCTGGGAGAGCATCCTTACATGTATACAGGTGCAGAGAGTAATAATCACAGTAAAAAGTTATGAGAAATTATATCCTTATTCTCGTTCCCTCTGGGATATAGACACTGAGCAATTCTGCACCTCCCATAGGGGCATGGAGGTAATACTGAGATTCACCAGTATTCCAGGAGATCTTCATGGCAAGAGATAAATTAACAGGCTCATGCCAGAGATTAGCTGGAAGTCTCAATGCCAATAAGAGTGGGGATGAAAGCAGCAAAGTGGGGTCCCGGCTCTCCAATCATGCTAAGAAAACAGACCTCTAGATACTGTCCCAGTGGACATTAAGCAATGGATACAATAAGAACAAGGCCAATACCAGAGGCCAGGGTAGTGTAGTCACATCTAAAGTAGAAATCAGTGGGGAGTATTTGTGTGGCTCAGTTGGTTAAGCATCCAACTTCCACTCAGGTCATGATCTCACAGCTCAAGAGTTTGAGCCCCACATTAGGCTCTGTGCTGACAGCTCAGAGCCTGGAGCCTGCTTCAGAATCTGTCTCTCTCTCTCTCTCTCTCTCTCTCCCCCCTCCCCCAGCTTGAACTCTGTCTTTCTCTCTCAAAAATAAATAAACATTAAAATAATTTTTAAGTAGAAGTTGGTGGAAGCCATCAGAGAATGACTTGTTAGGGTTGAAATCATTGTCCTCATACAAACATAAAATGCACATGTGTCAATGTTTTATTTAATATTAATGAAGGAGTGAAGAACATGTTACATATATTTAAAAGAAGAATTCAAAAAGCACACACTTATTAATGTAATCAGGTCTGCTAAAATAAATTTACAATAAATGCCAAACTCTTTAATACCAGGGCAGTAATCAATTGCATTCCACTAGACAAAATTCATTTACAGGTCTATGGAGAAGAACCATTGGCATTGCTATAGCTTTTCTGCAATTTTCATAGTTGTCAAACAAAACAATTCAAAAGTAATGGATGGGTGGATGGGTGGAGGCATGTCATAGAATCATGTGACCCAGAGGGTGTGCTAGATGGAGCAGATACTCAATATTTTTGCCCATTTTGAAGTGGGCAAATGTTACAGAGAAATAATGCAATTTAGAGATTTTCTACATTTGGATGGAGACATTTTTAGACCTAATAAATATGCCAAAGCATTAATACAGTTTCTGTCACAAAATAAAGTACTCAATCAAGAGTATCCTATCATATGGATTCAGGAAGGGCTGGTTTTGCTCCTTTGTGGGGAAGTAGGCAGAATGAGTAGCACTATGCTTGAAAAACTAATGAAAACTATTTTATTTTTAAAAAATCAGATCTCTTCTTACCACATCAAAATAATGGTACTTTACATCATAATGCAGCATGATCAAATTTTCTCTACTGTGCATCAAGAAGTGGAGTCATGGTTCTTAGCAATCTAGAAAGAACCATGACTAGGTGAAATCTGAAAGCCCTTGAAGGATTTTTCTTCTCCTTCTTTGATAGCCTCTTTTCTTCTCTGATTCTACCTTTCCTGTCCCTGAAGTATCAAGTGTCTACATAGCTTTCAGTTGTAGAATTAACCGGTGGTATTAACCATCCAAGCCTGCCAGTTACTCATGCTTTTAATTTCCCCACTCATCACTTCCCTCTACAATATGCCCCACAGCAGGGCACATTAGTTTACTTTCAGTTTGTAAATAATGTACAAAATTAATCCATTAAAATAAGAAGCATGAGCAACGGAGCTTGAAGGATTGTTCTAAACTGGTACGAGATTTAGGGAGAAGAAAATAGATTATTCCAAAGAAATGAAACCTTGATGGTGCATGTCCTTGAAGACAGAGGGTGGGGCAGTGTTTGAGAGATGTTTATAGTGTTACATAAACTCTACAGACGGCACTTAAATTGTGAGTAGGCCCTGCTCATTCTCCAGTGTGTGAGAATGATGCTTGGTGTGTTTATTTAAGTATCACACATTACACAGCAATATTGCCCATTCACTGGACCATGTATTATATGTGGGGAAACTATAGCTATACCTCTCTAAAGAACAAAATTCAGGAGCAAAGTTTGTATGTACTCTAAAAGTATTTGCCAGATAATTAGAAAATGTTCCACTGCTTCAAAGAACTCTCATATAATACACAGTTAAATGATTATTTTGGAGGTTATTTTGGAGTATTATTACCTTTGAGAAAGCATTGTTATTGGGCACTTTTTTCTAGGAGACATTAATGTGTATAATTAAAAACATACAATTCAACCTCTCTGCAGGACATCTATGAAACCATTTATGGGTTGTTTTTTCTTGTCCTTCTAGGTGTTGCTGACTGTGGGTTCAAAGTAATGAGAAGAAAGTTATTTTTAGGTTGGCATAAGTGTTTTGGTTGCTCTAAACTAAAAAGCCTTATTTAGAGTTTGCATATACCACTATGGTACATTGTGTTTTATACAAAGCTAATTGCTTTCCTTAGTTCTTCCATTATCCATTTTTTTTTCTAATAGGCCTTTCCCCCCTAAAGAAATGAAAATGGAGTAGATTTGTATTGCTGGTTGGGAAAAAAAAATCAAACGTTCAAAGTAAAACAATATATTAAAAACATTTCCCTGCCACTATACTCCAGTTTATAAGGAGTTTACTTTTTCATCTGTTTTGAAATATAGAATAAAATATAAGGGAAAATATAATGTTCCATATAAGTTCATATGACTAGGTGCACAAAATTATCATTATCTGCCTGCATGTTTGCAAAGATCATGGATGAGAGAAATTTTTGTGTAACCCTTCTGCTCACAGGTAACCCAATATTCATAATCATTATTGCATACTTGTATAAGCACTTACTTTTGCCCTTATCTTTGTTGGTTGCTGAAAAAGGCAATGTAACTCCTCATGGACCTTGAACTTAAGAGCTCACTATCTACAATTGTAAAATGAGAGACCATTGCCTAAATAGTTGCTTAAAGTCTCACCATTGAGTTTTAAGCCCAATTTATTCTGACAAATGAGTACTAACTTGGATATAAAATCCAAACCACTGTCCCCAGACCATTGAACATTTGATAATATATAGAGCTGTGGTTCTAAATGGCTAATTCAGGATATGATTGCCCCAGCCACTCAAAAATGAAAATGGTTGTGATCTATTTGAACATGCAGCTTTCCTAGGCCCAGTCATAGGCAGGAGAGAACCGTGTTGGCCAGAAGGCAGGCACATAGATTTTTATCAGACTAGGTTGGAGTACTTCTGGGTGAGCTGAGTAACCAAGTACAGACAAACAAGCTTACCCCTGAAGAGTGTATGCATTCAGGGACAGGGGAGAGGAAATAAGGGGAAGATTAAGAAATGTGTTCCTGCTGCCCATCATCCCTTTGTCAATTTTCTGACACTAATTAATTTGAAAAGATCATTCAAAATGTGCTTTCTGGATGTTTTGGATGCTTTCAAAGTTTCCCCCTAGGTTTATAACCTCCAAATGATCAGCCGTGTGTCAGCATAAGTGACACTGAACCTAGACAGAACAGGATAGCCAGAGGGGATCTTTGTAAGCAGCTGCCCTCTCTCACCTCTTCCCCTGGCTACCTGTCACTCCGCCAAGACCAGGTAACCCATGCTGCCATTCTCTCCTCTCCCAGGCTCTCTTTGGTACTTTGCTACAGCCTCTTTCTCAGTCTGAACCTTCCATAGCTTCATGAACTCTCAGAGCTGGTCACAGGGCCAGATCTGTCCACCATCCATTCTCTGAGCCCAGCCTTGCATTGCCTTCCAAAGGATCTTCATTCCTCCAGTGGAAGAAAACAAAATTCTATTTCCAGCCACTCAACCCAGCCCTAGCTGAAATGTAGCAAGCCTGCTGTATTTAAAGTGTTAACGAAAGAGAACAAGAGTGGTTCAAGAACCAGGAAAAAGTGTCTTAGGAAAATGGGTCTCTATCTGCTCTACTCTCTTTGAAAATACATTTAAAGAGCCTAAGAGTATTTCATAAGCACAGCAATCGAGAGAACTAGACATGTACGAACTCTGGTTATTCTTTGATCTACTCTCCCTTCCTAATATGTACTATTTGTTCAGTTACAAAAAAATACATTTATTAAAACAATTTGAACCAGACACCAGAAAAGCCATTGCACTTACTCTTTACATACATACTGACATGATTTCCTGAAGTTATCAGTGGAGGGGAGTCTTGATATAAAAAGTTCTTATTCCATGTTATTGTAGGCAAAAGTTTCATCCTCATGATCTTTCCTCTTTGGCCCACAACCATGGTTAAGTTATATTATGTGGCAAAAAAAAAATTGCATATGTAGCTAAGGTTATTCATCTGCTGACCTTAAGATAGGATGATTATCCTGTATGGGCCCAATCTAATCACACGAGGCTTAAAATGCAGAGAACTTTCTTTGGCTGGAGGCAGAAGAGATGCAACAGAACAGAAAGTCAGAGATTCAAAGCATGAATGTGCCTTGGAGGCTTGAAATGGAGAGGACAACATGACAAGGAATGGAAGTGGCCTTCGGGAGTGAGAGAAGCTCCTGGCTGACAGCCAGCCAGGAGATGAGGACCCCGGCCTGAGGAGCTGAGGTTCCATGAGGAACTGAATTCTGCTAATAAGTACATCCTGCCCTATCTCAAGGGCCTCCAGACAAAAGCCTGGGCCAGCTGATACCCCATTTCATCCTTGTCAGACTCAAAGCAGAGGAATCAGTCAAGCCTACCCAGACTTCTGACCTACAGAACTGTGAGAAAACAAATCTGGGTTGTTTTACCTCCTAAATTTGTTGAATCTGTTGCATCATTGATACAAAGTTAGTAATACACATGGAATGAACCATCTTCTCCAGAAACTAACACACATACACATACACATACACAATGATGACTGTAGACGTCCTGTCAATCTGTGTTTAGATTTTATAGCAAAGTAAGCACAAGATAGATTATGGGAAAGCCTTTACAAATTCATCTCACTTCGAATTTAAGTAGAGAAAATAATGGCAGCAAAAAACTTCCCATCATTAAAATGAAGTGCTAGATCTACTTTTAAGCACTTTGTGAGAATTAAATGTGAGTACAAAAATAAAGCACCTAGCACAAAGTACCCTATGCGTGAGATTCTCAGTGCCTGTAACCGGAGTTTCACACCTTGAAAAAATGCCATAATGTAAACCGGGCACCGTCAAGGTTGGCAGTGCATCAGTATCCTCTGCAGGGCTTGTTAACTACGGACTCCCACAACCCACACTACACTTACTGACTGAGAGTCTCCTGAGTTGGGCTATTGGGGATGTGAATTTCTCACATGTTCCCAGAGTGAGGTGAGTCTTGGGCAGTTGCAGGGCCTAAACTCAAGAATCCTGCAGCTTGGGGATGGTCAGACTTGATTAGAATGGAGTTGTCAACAGCTGAGCTATGGGAATCTGCCAGATGGGTAATGTGGCCCCACGACATTGTCTACGGCAGCGTCATTGCTTCCTCTGGCAGCGGGGCGGTCGGCTCCATCTGCTCCTCACAGATTTCACCAGCAAGCTAAGGGAGGACAAAGAAGCTATGTTCTTCCTATCTCTTTGTTGAAGAAGGCTAGGTAGGAGGGCACTGATATAAAAGAAGAAGAAAAAAGAATGTCAGAGTGTGACTACACATAATCATACTTAGAGCTGCTGAGTTGAGAGCTGCCCTTGTAACTCAGCTATGGTTGAAGTTGGAAAATCTGCCAGGTTTGTAGGCACTGACCTCTAGTAGCAACTGTGACTGTTATTTTTCTCTTTTACGGTGTTTCCTTTTAAACTATGTTTGAGATCTTTGTTGTAGGCATATACCCTGGGGCAGCAGCCTGGTGTGTGGAGACTTCAGTGAGATAGAGCACATAAAAGACAGAATATAAGTGTGACGAATTGCAATGACAAGGCTGAGTTGGAGGTAACTTGTGCATGATAAACTGAAGACTCTTTTCCTACGACAATGCAGGGGGGATATGAGGAGTAACCTGAGGATATGGACCGCAATGTCCTCCCTAGAAAGTGTGCCCACACATGCTCTGTCCCACTATGCCTTGATCAAACATCCAAGGTCTGCATTCACCCTGTCCAAAATAAATATCATCTGCCATCAAGTGCACACATTATTAGCAACAGGCTACATGAGTTAATCATTCATGAAGGTGGGGAATTTGGCATTGACCCAAAGTTAAGCGATGTGTGAGTAAGATGAAAGAGCCTTGCCTAGGTATTCGGAAGAAAGACCAATGCAAACATGGTCATGCCATCAACAAAGCAGTGCAGTTATTAAAGCCCTCCCATGGTGAATAAATAAAACCTCACCAATGACAGCTTAAAAAAAACTTTCCCCTGTAGTGACCTCTTTGTACCCCTTCCTCTTTTTGACTTAAGAAACAAACTTAAAGTTTATAACAGTTAAAGGATAAAACCAAACCATATTACAAATAATAGCAAAACTAATTCACATAACACATTGCGTTTCACTCTTGGCTTATGCTTGATATTAAGAAATGGTCATGGCTGTTTTTTTGGCGTCTTCCCAACTGGACTTCCTTATAGGACTGCCAGGATACTGTTGATTAGGAAAAGAGTTACAAAATAAAGGGGATTTGGAGAAAAGGAAGTACAATTACAGTGCAAATATATTGAAATTTTCTAAGATGTGCTTTGTGTCCACTCTCAACTGTATCACTTGTCTGGAACATCTCTTATGAGCCAGGTACCAAAAACATGTAGTAACTGGATAGATGATATGGTGAGTTCTTTCGTTTTATAGTTGGGAACACACGTTTGTACTTCTCTCCTTATCTTGTACAAGCTTAACTTGATTAGCAACTTTCTGTTGCACAGATAAAAAGAGAAATGCCCTTCCAGACTTGTCAAACTCTCTGATACAATATTTCAGAATTGTGAAAAAAATGATATATTCATATATTAAATTCTATTAGATGTACAGTGTTCATTGAATTACCAGAAGCATTGCAACATCCCATGATGCTCAAAGAACAACGGTGAGCAAAGCCCTGAATCTTGCACAGCCACGAGAGCTGACATAGGATTCCTTCAGACTCTGGAAGCCTGAGGATATCTTTCATTGTTATCCCTACTGCATGCTGCTCTCCAATTTCCATCATTTCCTCAGCTGGGATCTTCGGATGTCTTCTCAATAGCTAGTGCAGTTTTTTGCTTGCTTTTAGCCAAGCGAGACATTCCAAACTATTTCTTAATACCTGTTCAGGAGATATTTCTCAGTTCTGCATTAGCAATTCCTTCCATTTTATTTTTGTTTTTTGAAGACCCTAGCACTGCTAGAATTCAGAGAGAAATTTTTCACCAAATGTGCTGATCCTTTCTCTATTTCCATTTCTAATGTTAGCCCCTATATTAATATCAGTATCAATCAATATCGGTCAGGATTTTCCAACGAAACAAGAATATATATATATATATATATATATATATATATATATATACATACACACACACACACACACACACAAACCTTCAGATGTTTCCTTTAATGGACCTTATTTTGCAGTTTCTAACACTTTGCTCTAGATTAAAGATAAGAAATGGGACATTCTCCACTTTATTTGGGAAAGTGTTCTTTCACCATGTGAGCTAAATGTGAATTAATTTTATGTTTTTTTAATTTTTTTTAAGTTTATTTATTTTTGACAGGGACAGAGTGCAAGCATGAGCTGGGGAGGGGCAGAGAGAGAGGGAGACACAGAATCCGAAGCAGGCTCCAGGCTCCATGCTGTCTGCACAGAGCCTGACACGGGGCTCGAACTCACTGACCGCAAGATCATGACCTAAGCCAAAGTCGGACGCTTAACCAACTGAGCCACCCAGGCGCCCCACAAATTAATTTTAAAATAGACAACGTTGGTTGAAGCAACAAGCAAGGCTTAGTCTGTATCACTGTAGATAATTTAAGATGGGAAGTCAATTAATTTAAAAGGAAACACATTCTCAAAAAGTTGTGTTTGCCTCCTGAGGCCCATAAGAAATGTTTTACTATCACTGTCACATGCATAAAGGAGAATCTTATTTAATGTATCATAGGGAACACGTAATTTTTAAAAGGGCCTCTTTTTAAATCTGAAATCTCATCTATACCTGAAATCACTAGGTATTTCAGTTGACTGCCATGTCCTAGCTTAAGAGTGTAGATACTGCTGTCAGCTGGATCATTGCTAATTGTTTGCATTAATGTTGTTATTACTGTGAAGACAATATATGTCTTTGTATGATAGCATATCACACTGTTTATAATGAACTAAATATGTAATCTTAAATATTAGAGAATCTTCCACCTGAATTCAAGAGTGATTTTATGCCAAATACTGTTTTAATAATTTTAGTTCCACTCAGTATAAGATTTTTATGAATAAAATAGTGTTTATGAAAGTCATATCTGTATAGGTACCATCTGAATAAGACCTGTACCGAATAACCATGGTATCATCTAAGAAACACAGGGAATTTAAATGAGAGATCCACAGAGTCTGTATTTTTGAATATAGTGCACAGTTTGGGGTACTGAGATTAAGAAAGTCATGGAAAAAGAAATAGAAGTCAGTGGTCAAGGCAGCGGGAAAGATGAATAGATGGCTAGAGAAAGGATAGAGAAGTATAGATAGACATACATACATATGTAGATATATAGTAGAGAAACTGAGGATATTTGTTGCTATGGCAGTAATCCGAACCCTGAAATATTTAAATAAGTTTCATGTTAAATTCCAGTTGTAGGAGAGTATGCATAGTATGTTACAACTTGCATCAAACAGGAATATGTGCATGTGAGTACATTTGTATGTACATGGACAATCTCTATTCGTCACACACAAAAAAGCATGATGATAGCGGTCTTTCACAGAAAAGTTTACTTCTCACTGAATATGTTTTGTAGTGTTTGAATTTTTAACCAGTGCATAGATTACCTAATTAAAAATGTTAATTAAAATAAAATTTCTATAATGTGGATAAGAAATACCAATTCCAGAAATTTGTTGTAGGATTTACTCCTGCAATGAGAATAATGAGAGGGAAATAAATATTTATTAATTATGTTCTATGTGTCAGAAAGTTTAATACATTATTTCATGTTAAGGTAGGATCTCCTAGTCTCATTTAAAATAGTTATGTTGTGGGGTGCCCAGGTGGCTCAGTCGGTTAAGCTTCTGACTTCAGCTCAGGTCATGATCTCATGGTTCATGGGTTCAAGCCCCGTGTCAGGCTCTGTGCTGACAGCTCAGAGCCTGGAGCCTGCTTTGGATTCTGTGTCTCCTCTCTCTCTGCCCCTCCCCTGCTTGCACTCTGTCTCTTTCTGTCTCTGTCTCTCAAAATAAATAAACATTAAAATATTTTTTTAATAATAAAAAATGAAATAAAATGGTTATGTTGAGACCCGCAAACTTAAGAACCTGTTCAATGTCACTCCGATAATGTAAAATGGAAGTAGAAATTGATTTCAGGTCTGTTTGACTCTGAGCCTCCTGCTTAAAGCTCCCATCTGGTGGAAAGTTGTAGCAGATGATCCCTAGGGTCTATTCCAGTCCTATTGCACCATGACTTCTGAAAGACGAGCTGAGAAATGAGTGGTTTCCAGTCTTTTTAGATATTATTATAAAGTAAAAAAGACCATCTGGTAAATAAGCAAGTAGTTCTTTGCTTCTGAAATTTGAATGTTGAAAATGCTAAGGCTAATAAGCAGGGAAGTTCGAAAAGGGGCTCAATAAGGAGGTTACAGAGAATATTACAGGCGTGTAAGGATCTTTTGACAAATAGCTGGTACGGCATTTAGAGCAAAGACAAAAGTATAGAGTTACTTGAAAGACACAGGGCCAGTGAAGATAGAGAACAGGATGAAATCATTACAGCTGGGAAATAGAGAGATGAGCTCAGGCTCTTGTTTTGGACATCAGAAAAGAAGGGAGCTGAGAAAAGCAACAATTTCTATGGCTCACATGACCAGTCCCAACGTTCTTCCCAAGCCTTTCCCAGTTTCATTCACATTCTCACGATTTCTTCCAACCACTTGGCTGATTTCAGAAGAAATGACACATATTTCACTGAACTCCCAAAACGCTCTTATTAAAGATATTCCCTCAACAATAACTGTTTTAGTTTTTGTTGGAAAAATAACAGCTACACAAGCGAGCCAATTACTATATCTGATAGCAGACATGACTGACCAGTGGGTAACATGCTGAACCACAACAGAATTAACATTTTGCCTCATATTTCTTTGTTGTACAAATTATAGCATAGTTTGCAAGGCTTTGTTTAGACTAAGAGATACTAATAAGCGCTGGGTGATAGCGGCATAAAAACATTATAAACTTATCTGAAACTCTGGTTAATGCAATGTTTATTAGGTTTATACAATAAAATTAATTAACTTAGACTATATCAATTTGGAATTTGAGATAAATCACTCTGAGTCTGGGCTAACTGAGTTTCCATGTATTAGGAAGAAGTATGTTTGCTGAGTCAATTAATAAAGTAAACCCTATATAGAGGAGCATTAAAATATTTAATGTGGAATGAAAGCTATTTCCAAGCCCTTTTTACACCGGTGGATCTCAATCAGGAACGATTTTGTACCCCGGCGAACATTTGGCAATGCTGGAGGCATTTTTGGTTTTTACAATGAGTCCTGGGGATGCTACTGGTATCCAGTGAGTAGGGGCTAAGGAGGCTGCTAAACATCCTATGGTGTTTACAATGCACAGAACTGTCTACCACAACAAAGAATTATCCAGCCCCAAATGTCAATAGTGGTGAGGTTCAGAAACCTCTAAAAGCATCTGTTTAGCTTATGTCAGTATGCTCACTGCAAACTATGTTTACCCAATCATTAAAATAGGTCCCCTAAAACTTCCACTGGGAAGTCTTTGGTTAGTCCAGGTTAGTTAATGGCATAAAAATCACTTGATGTGATTTTTGTATATTAGGACTCTAGTGGGAGACGCTGGTGTTAGTTTATGGTAGTGTATAGCAGCTGTCACAACATCAACTCTAATATGACAACCAAAGATATTTGAAAACAGTCAAACTGAACCTCTTTGTAAAAATCTGTATTGTGGGGGTGGGAGGGAGGGGAGGGTGGGGGATGGGTATTGAGGAGGGCACCTTTTGGGATGAGCACTGGGTGTTGTATGGAAACCAATTTGACAATAGACTTCATATATTGAAAAAAATAAAAATAAAAATAAATTAAAAAATGAAAATAAAATAAAAATAAAAAAAATAAAAATCTGTATTGTGACACAACTCACAAACGTAGACATGTCTTTCCTTCCTTGTACTACATAGAATCCAGGAGAAAACTCAATTCATTTTTTTCTCTTTATACAAATATTTAGTCTTGAATTTGCAGGAGTAGAAATATTTAAGAAAACAACACTTGATGAAATTGACCATTCTAGTAGTTGGGTTTAAACTAACTTTATATTGTATAATATATACTAGTAGAAAAAATATGCCTTAATGATAGAACCGCAGCTATTGTGATTGTTTTTGACTATTATTATTTATTATTTAGTAACCTGACTTACATTGTCTAAACTAATTGTGCACATTTCCAAAATGTATTTTGTGTTAAGTTACAAAATTAAAATTGAAGAAAGAAATCAACATGTTAAGACAAAGGAGAGAAGGAGTCTCTAAGTAGTTTTGCTGGGGCCTCCACAAGCTACTAGACCCTGGGGCAGCTTTGTATTAATTAATATAGCTTTGCTTTAATGATATACATTTGTAATTATGTACTCTTAAGTATCTAAAGAACTTAATGTGTTTTAGATAAAAAAATATTCAAACCTAACAGAACACTTTATAAGATGAAATTTAATTCTATTTGTTATAAGGAAATGAGAAAAATAAGCAAAGGTACCAGACACAGAAAATTTTCCTCTGTTTCCCAAATTTCTTTGGAATTTCTCTTAGAAAGAAATAATTATTTATAACTATTCAGGAAAGTTAAGAAAAAAATTTTAAAAATCCTTATAAAGTGCATGCAGGAATCAGAAAGTACAACCACAGTGACATTATCTAATCACTTCCACCACAAAAATCAATGGGCATGAGGCAGGGACTCAAAAAATCTCCTCCTCTCTCAATCCTAGAGACTATGAATCAGTTCTAAAAAGCATAAAAACACCTAGGCATTAATCAAACTATCTGTGACCTACAAAGATGCTGGACATCAAAGTAAAGAAAATGATTTACATGATCAATTTAAGACCTTGTCCTTAACCCTTCAAACCTTTTCTTCTAGGTGCTCTTGGTTCAGTAATAATAATAAAACATGGGACTTTTGACCCAGTTCTGCTACCGGCTTTCTGAGTAAACTTAGAAAATCACTTTACTTTTTGCCAGTTTCCTGTGCACAGGGATAGCATTTGCGTCTTGGTTCTTCAAAGGGGAACATCATTCATCAGCCAGAGAAACACTAAGCAAACAGTACATCCAGTGGTTGCCTAACATGTGATACTGCATGTGGTTTTTCCTGAACACCAGTCTGCATTCTCTGTAGTTCGAATGAGCACAGTCATTTTCTGTTGTAGTCAGAATGACTCTCTGATGCAAGTGATGCTTATCTGGGCAGTGCCACGCAGGTTTTGTAGTACAAGAGATTTGTTGATTTTTATGAACCACGTTTTAGAGGTAAGTATAAGTACAAAATGGATGTCTTACTAGAGACTTTTTCAAACCGCAGCTTTTCAAATAAATTTAATAGCAGAGCTCCTGAAATTCTTTGAACTTTACTTTCTCTTTATAAAGATATTATCTGCAGCCCTCCTAGTTTGTTACTTTTCCACACAAGTACCTATCTTCTCATAGCCCAGAACTGTCCTATCTTGCGGTGCACGAGCAAATACAAACTCTAGGACTTTGCGTGATCTCTCACTGGCTCAGGAAGATTACTAGAAGTATAAATAATAGTGAAGTCCTCAAATTGCTTACCAGATTTGCATGACTAACACACTTGGCTTTATACCCGTATTCAGAGACTATATTTGACTTAAGAAGCCTCCTCTTACAATACCAGTGTTCAAACGAAGAAGGAAGTATCTTTAAAAGCAAACAACTTCCATTTCTGAAGTATTATCCAGTTTGCCTAAGTGTCCCCCACAAAGTGATGAAAAACATGATCAGATGTCTGTCTAAATTTGATGGCTCTGGCTTCCACTCTCTTTGAATACTAGGAGACAGACCCAACCAATCATCTCTGCCAACATCTAAGAGAGGTGTGTTATGTAACAAAGTGTTTGGTTTTTGTTCTGGGTTCCTGCTATGGAACATCTACAACTCTTGAAACTTCCTGGGTGATAGAAATGTCTGTTACACATGAGTTCTGTTATTGACGTTCACATCGGACTTTATGCTAATAAGATGAGTCATAGCAGACTCCTAGGTAGTTTCAGATTGGGGTCTGTTCACTAGAAAGACCAACCACTAATAACAGAGTTGAGATTTTGAACCAGCCCAAACTTTGGAGAGAAGAGAGGGGCTGGAGATTGAATTCAATCATGTGGCAGTTGATTTGATCGATCTTACCTATGTAATCAAACCTACATAAAAACTCAGGACATTGACATTCAGTGGAGTTTCCTGACTGGTGAATGCAATGATGTTCTGGGAAGATGGTATGCCCAGATTATCAAGGAGAAAGCATGGAATCCTGGACCTTCCCAGACGTTACCCTATGTGTCTCTTCACTTGTCTATTCCAGAATTGCATCCTTTACAATAAAACTGTTATCATAAGCATAGCACTTTACTGAGTTCAATGAGTCATTCCAGTGAATTATCCAATTTAAGGGTGCTGTGTATGAGTAGCATGAGGACATCCTGAACTTGCACTGAGATTTGCAGCAAGGAAAGTATTGTGGGGGATTGAGCCCTTAACTGGCAGGGTTGATGCTAACTTTAGATGGTTAGTACCAGGATTGAATCACAGTAAACTGCAAATGGGGTTAAAACAGAATATGTACCGCTGGGGCTGCCAGCTGCACACAAGAATAAATTAATGATGTAATGCATCTCTTGTACTTCTTTAGCCTCGCTCTGATATTTCTGCTAAATCCTCTAGAGATAATTCTCTGGGAGATGCTGAGTTATGCTACTGTCTGGGTTTAAGGGATGATCTTCTGTTCTCCTCTTTGCTACTCCGTTCAAGACTGAAAGGCATTCTCTTTACCAAGGTGGACTTCTCTAAATGCATAAAACCAATGGAAGGAAGTACAACGTGGGGAGCCTTGGGATAGTCCTATTTTCTAGACCATCACCTAATTGCAAGGCCAATGGAAATGCCTTCAAACAAGGCTTGCTCTTTCCATTGATTGAGCCCTAACCCTATGAGGTTCCAATAAGAGGAAAAGTGACTCCTAACTCCAGTGTGAGGTCTGCCTCTCAAGTCCTTATTTCCTATCCTCAGGTAGAACTTTTGCAAAAGTGATTAGAAGTGTGACCATTCACTCGTTTGATGCAGAGTGGTAAGGTTACGTGGCCCCAGAAATACTTTAAAAATTAGAATATATATCTAAATTCATCAATCTTGAGCTCCACCTGCAGGGCATCTGTAGCTCAGCCAGTGCCAGCCTGGACCAATCTTATCCCAGATCTTTCTCTCCCAAATCCTTCTTTCAGTTTGTGGCAAAGTTCAATCCCTCAGGTTTTGAACAAGAATACAACAAAATAAGCAATACCACATAGGCTCAGGAAAATCTAAATCCACACAGAGTACAGACACATTTTCCTAAAAGTTACAAAGACTAAAGGAGTCTGTTAAACCTATATCCAGTTTTCATTATCATTATCCAGTTGAACATGTACATTCAGTTCAGTCATCACTTCAAAGTTTTTGCAAGAACAATGTATGTGTCCATGCCTTCTTTATAATTCTGTAACTAAAGAATACACTCGAATGCTTTTCTCAGAACAAAATAATTCTGCCCCTTAACCAAACTAAAATCTGAAATCTTCACCTTTTAGGAAGTTGAAACTGTGTTCGGTATTTTTTTAATTGTTCTTAATGTTTTATTTATTTTTGAAAGAGAGAGAAAGCATGAATGGGGGAGTGGCAGAGAGAGAGGGAGACAGAATCTGAAGCAGGCTCCAGGCTCTGAGCTGTCAGCACAGAGCCCGATGAGGGGCTCAAACCCACAGTGAGGTCATGACCTGAGCTGAAGTTGGACACCCAACCTACTGAGACACCCAGGTGTTTCTATGCTTTCAGTATTTTTAAATGATTTTTTGTTTATATTTTATAAGTATATATTTATTTATCTATTTATTTTTATATATACACATACACAAACACTATGTATATATATATGTAAGACATAAATATATATATACATATACATGTGTTTTATTTAATATACTGTGGTTTAAGAAATATAAGTGTCATGGACCAAATTATTAAATATATTATTAGAAGACAATGTGATCAGGGAACCTGGGTGGCTCAGTTGGTTAAGCATCCAACTCTAAAAAAATTTATTTTAATGTATCTTTATTTTTGAGAGAGAGAGAGAGAGAGAGAGAGAGAGAGAGACAGAGCATGAGCATGAGCATGAGCAGGGGAAGGGAAGAGAGAGAGGGAGACACAGAATTGGAAGCAGGCTCCATGCTTTGAGCTGTCTGCACAGAACGGACCGTGAGATCATGACCTGAGTCAAAGTCAGATGCTTAACCAACTGAGCCAACCCGGGTGCCCCAAGCTTTTGACCCTTCATTTCAGTTCAGGTCATGATCTTGTGTGTCATAAGAGGTTGTGAGATGGAACCCAGCATCAGGTTCCCCACTGGGTGTGAAGCCTGCTTAAGATTCTCTCTCCACTCTCCCTCCACCCCTCCCCCACTCACATTTTCTATCTCTCTCAAAAATAAAAATAAAAAAAGAGAGAGACATTGTGATTACATGGTTTATAAACATGATATCTTTTACCTCATAGAGAAGTATCATGCATAACTTTCAGGACCTCTTGCTCCTTAGATATTCTGAATTCTATGCAGAAAAATTATTCTCATGCTCTGGACTGAAAAAGAACACCACTGTATGGATTTAAGGCCACTAGTGCAGAAATGAGAGTTTGTTTTAAAATTGATCTTGCTTCACAGTCATAAAGGAAATAAACCTCAAAATATGCTCAATTACTCTTTACTTGTAGGTAATGATGGACAACATCTTTACCTTTTCAACTCTCATATATTTTCATTAGTTGTTTATTTAACAAAGTACAGCAGCATTTCAATAACTTGCATCTAAAATTTTATTGTTTATTTGCTTGCAACTACAGACCCTGGGGGTTCTACATACCTGGCCCTGATCTTTTTCCACTCCATTTCTGATAAATGCTTCTTGCCTATCTTTGCTTCCATCTCATTTGAAGCAAGGCCAATATTTTCTTATCTGCTTTCAGATGTTTATGTACATTTGATACGCATCTGCCTGTCCCTAGCTTTAAAGCAATCATATCTCTCCTGCATATCCTTTGCTTGACAATAATCTCATCAAATAACATTAATACACACATTCTGATGTGCAGATACTACTAATAAAAAAATAACTGGATAGTTCCTTAGTTCTTATTTGGTTAGGAACCATGACATTTCCTGTGCTGTAAACCACATTTATGTTTAATGACTAATTTCAAAAGGCGGTTTTATTCCTCACTAAAAGAAAACAAAACAAAACAAAAAACTAGTAGCAATGCCCTTTCCTATCTGAGAGGGAGCTAGAAGCATAGTCTTCCGGATATGATGGAAGAAATCCTGCTGCTTTCCCACCCACTTCCACTTGTTCTCATGGCCAGAGAATGAGCTTGGCTCTCAGTCTAAGGGTGGTGACATGGCTGACAGGAAAGGAATATTTTTGTGATTCAGCAATGGCCTAAACAATGCTGCTTCTGTGGCAGCACTGAAGCCCTTAAGGGAATAGACTAGAATGACCGCTCAGAGTGGGCCAGCTCTGTCCTGGGACTCCTTAGCTGCCCCTCCCTTCAGGGAAAGTCTCTTCTTGGGTGAGCTTCAGATGTGCTGCATGTGGACAAAGCAGGGGAGAGTTTGTCGCTGCCACGCTGAGCCAACAGGGAGGCCAAATATACGATGTTGCCACACCATAAAACCTGCTGTCCCTTAGGTCACACTTCTGCTTTTCTTGCCCCCCAGTACGGGAGTCCACCAGGCTAACTGCCCAACTCTTACTGAAAACATTGGCAGAGCCAAATGGACATTGACCCCTTTACTCATGTGTTTGCTTGTTTGTTTGTTTAACCCATTATTATCTTGTTTACTGTCTTTTGCACTTCCTCACAGAGACCAAAAGAGAAAAAAGAGGTTACAAAAGAACATAGAATGTTTTTATTGCATTTGTTATTTAAACAAAATTATAAAAATCTGTAAGTCCTTCAAGAAAAACATTTCTCTCATCTAAGAGATTCAACTATGTGTCAAAGGGGCACCTGGGTGGCTCAGTAGGTTAAGCGTCCAACTCTTGATTTCGGCTCAGGTCATGAGCTCACGGTTTGTGACTTGGAGCACTACATGGGGCTCTGTGCTGACAGTGTGAGCCTGCTTGGGATTCTTTCTCTCCCTCTCTCTTTGTTCCTCCCCCACTTGTGCTCTCTCTCTCTCTCTCTCTCTTTCTCTCAAAATAAATAAATAAACTTTTTGAAAAAGGAATCTTTTCTTACATTATTTTATGGACAAAATAGTTTTCTCCTTTGAATCCTATCAATTTATATATCTATATCCATGAAAGTGTATATATATATATATATATATATATATACACACATATATATATATCCTTTATATGTTTACACTTTTTATATGTATATGTTATTTAATATATAATATATGCTGTGTATATACATTTATGCATTTATAATATTCTTTCTCAAATGATCCTATAAGTCAATATATTCATTTACATCCTGAATTTTGAATAAATAAATGAATATTCACTACATACTAAATAATGATCGCCCTTTTGTGTGTAACCTGAGATAATCACTAGCTATTTTTCTCTGAGTTATCGAAACTGTACCTTCCCCGTTAGAGAAAATGGTCAAAAATTCCATAACTCTATGTAGTAGATGTGTTCGGAATCGTGATTTGCCACGAGACAGAAAAAAAGAGCAGGCCCTCCCGTTTTCACTTTGCCAAAATGATGAAAAGCACTGCTTTGAGTTTTGCCCTGTGTTTGTCTGTGAATTTTTGCAACTTCTCTAATCATTTTTCATAAGGGTTTTCATGACTTCAGTGAGTTTTGGGAGAAAATAACAATCCTGAAAACGGTGCACATTATTAGCCTCCCTTTGAAACCCTTGCTGCAAATGTCTCAGTCCAGCTAGTGGACCATGGGAAGTATGAGGATGGGAGGCAGCTTCTTATCAGAGAAATGAGTGGGAGAGCATTTCCTTGTAGTGACTGTAACAGCAGTGGTAATTCTGGGCAAAAAGGCCATAATGATAACATCTACAAAACGGTGAGCTGTTCTCTGAAATGCACCATGAGTATTCCCAAGAATGGAAGATAACTAGCTGCAAACAAAATATACTAATTCACAAAACCATGGAGAAGCTGGTTTTTACTCCCCTTCCCTACCATCCCTGCCACCCATTGCTTAAAAGAACAATGTCAGAAAGAGGAGAAAAGCAGTTCAAATCACTTTTCTTTTTCTTTACTGACAATTCTATGAGAAAACAAGAGAAAGGACAGCTCCTGCAAACCCCAGGGTTGGGAAGAGAGAAGGGGAGGAGTAGATGGGTTAGCCGATTGGATTCTAACAATCAAAGATCAAATAGAAACATTATTGAATGTGTGGGGAAAAAAGTTGGGGGCTAGCTAATCGAGGGCTATGAAAATGAGTAGGGGGCATAGACGTGCAGCTATTTTCCATGAGGGGAAGGAGAGAGAAACAGTAGTTGGAAACAAACAGAAGGCTGCATAGAAAGGACTTGAGGATATGTGTCTATCTAGAGAAGCAACAAGGAAGACACAAGAGAGTCACTTGCAGTTGACTAATTCCAAATAAGCCACTCACACATGAGGCATTGTGCTCAGGTCCGCGTCCTACGTCTAGGTCAGCCATGACCAGAGGAGAACCATCAATCACTCCCACTCACAAAATGGAGTGAGAGTGATTGATTGTTCAGGGCTGAATTAGCCCTGCCTGATTCACGGGCAATCTTAATGGAATCCAGGAGCCCTGAACTGGAAACTGGGGTTTTGGCCTGGAAATGGACCCCAAACCTTGGGGCTAAGTCCAGGTGTGCCCTAGTCAATCCAAATCCATAGCTTCAGGAGGAAGTATCTGGACACTGAGCACACACACATTGCTTGTTTTGTGTTAACATTTTCAGATTTTCTTTCTGAAAAACATGATAAAAATAACATGGCATTTTCTTGATATTATAGGAGTAGCTGCCATTAATATTTTCCTTAAGAACACGCTTACTTCTCCAATCCCAATCTTAATAATTATACTCTCTTTTAAATAGCTATTTTTAGACAATAGTTTCATGCACAGAGCTATGACATAGAGAACAATGTTTCTCAATAAATACACATTCAACTACAGGGGAGTGTCCAGTGCTCAAGAACATTAACATGGCATCAGATAACAGCCACCCCAAGAGACTTCTTTTCCTCTCGTAAATTATTCCACACCTTTCTCTGTTATTTTAAACCCAAAGGCAAATTGATATTTTGCTGAAAGTCTAAATTGTGTGAACATGAGTTTTGTTCCTAGGACTCTTTCTTGGTTGGGAAGAGGAAATGCCTGACATTTCTTAAACAGACCAATGATGACGAGCTATATATGGCTTGGATGTGACAATCACTCCTCTCCCTTCAAACCTCTGACCCTCGAGGTTTACTGACCAGCTTGAGCTTCAGTCTGAACCCTTGCAAGACCTAGTAAGGACATTTATTTTCAGTGGAGAGCCCCCTCATTGTTGAAATTCCTTTCTTCAAATCTGACAGAATCTAAGTTTTAAGCCTCTGAGTAAATTATCAGGAAATGTTTTAGAGCAGCTTTTTCATTGCTTGTGGGTTGTACTATTTTTATTAGCTGTGCAAGTCTCTTCTTTTTTATTCTTTCTATTTAGCTATATCATCACATCCATTTGAGTACACACCTTAAACAGAGAAGTGATAAAGAAAAAGATTCCAAGCAGTTTATCTAATTCAGATTACAATCTCTAGAGATGGCAAGCTGAAATCAAACTCCAGACCATTTCAGGCCAGCCCAAATTTAACTTCTCTCTAATGAGGCCATCTGAGATTGCTCCCTGAAGAATCAAGTCTGGGATGGAGCTGGTGTGAAAAGTTTTCCCTATCAAACACACATGCTTTGACATAGACGAAACACCTTACAAAGTCTCCTTTACTTCGAAATATATTCAGCATTCTTTTTGATATTTCACTGAACATTGTATTTAATAAAAATGATTTTTGGAATAAAACTACTAGTGTATATTGATGAGACAGGTAACTTGTTTAAGAGGAAATGAGGTGGTCGTCTGTAGGTCCGGATCAGGTGGAAGGCGAAAAAAAAAGCCCCACATCCAGATGGAGTAGCCGGCTGCACGGGGGCATGACTGGAGGTTCTATGAGAAGCCAATCACTCCCACCACTGCCTACCTTTCCCACCTAAACTTCTTGCTATTTGTTCAATTTAAATTTTCTTTAAATAATTTATAAAATGGAGCTCTGAATGAAGACAACTCACACATTTTATCTATCCATTATCTCAACAATTTTAATTAACACTAACTAGCCAACAGAGTTGAGGGCAAGATACTGCAATAAAGATATGGACGTCATGTTCATGTTGATCCTAGGGAGAATAAAAAGAGTTCCATAGCATTGCTTCTAACAGAGAGTACAGGTAGTAGGTCATCTTAGGAGAGCTTCTGCCCCAGAAGATGGCTACTAAAATATGAAATGAAAGTAAGCAGCAGAAGACATTTTCTATAATCAAGAAAATACTAGATTTTAAAAATTCACACACCAAATATAAAAATTGGCCCAAGTCTTTTTCTTTGGGCTGTGATACTACTATCCCCGTTTTTCTCCTCGGATTATCTTGGAGTACATTCTGTTTCTCCAATTATCCCCATTTTGTTTCTCATTAGACCCCTAATTGCACATCTGAGATTGCTGATGCGTGTCAAAGCTCTTTACTTGCCACATCTCACCTCACTAAGTCTACCATGGTTTTGCCTCAATTCCTGTCCTAAAGATGACGTTTAGCACACATCTTTTAGCCACATCTTCCAGTATGGCTGTGCTGTCTGTCCCATACACCATCTGGAATGTGGTTAGTGATCACATTCTAGACTAGATCACATGTCAAGACTAGAGATAAAGCTAGGGAGGTTGTGGAAGGGTGGTGCCAACTAGAAGATCCTACAGTTGGGAAATGGTGTTTTTGGAGCCATCCTCCTCCATCTCTTATTTCCAGTGTCAAAGATTTCAATCCATCAAGCAAGTATATTTAAATAAAGGACTGTAGACTGAGAACAGAGATACAACTAGGAAAATGGGTGGGGGGCGCCTGGGTGGCTCAGTCGGTTAAGCAGCCGACTTTGGCTCAGGTCATGATCTCGAGGTCCATGAGTTTGAGCCCCATGTTGGGCTCTGTGCTGACAGCTCAGAGCCTGGAGGCTGCTTTGAATTCTGTGTACCCCCTCTCTCTCCCCCTCCCCGACTTGTGCTCTGTCTCGCTCTCTCTCTCTCTCAAAAAAAAAAATAAATGTTAAAGAAAAAAAACAAACAACTATGAGAATGGGACTTTGAACCAGTTTCATCATAAAGACAGAGAAGAGCATCCAAACAACATTTGAGATTTCTGGTGAGGCAGGAAAAGAGCCTTAGTGGTGAAAGATTCTTTCTGTTCTAAGGCAAAATAAGATTGCCAAACACCATTTTTTTTCTGTATTTTTGGGAACAGAAGCCCAAATTTGAGAGTGACTTCTTCTTAGCAATGGGTACACTTGAGTATCATCAGTTATCAAGGGCTTGTTAGTTTAATTTTTTTTTTTCAACGTTTATTTATTTTTGGGACAGCGAGAGAGACAGAGCATGAACAGGGGAGGGGCAGAGAGAGAGGGAGACACAGAATCGGAAACAGGCTCCAGGCTCTGAGCCATCAGCCCAGAGCCTGACGCGGGGCTTGAACTCACACCGCGAGATCGTGACCTGGCTGAAGTCGGACGCCTAACCGACTGCGCCACCCAGGCGAAGGGCTTGTTAGTTTAAAACTGGATTGGGAAGCCATGATTCCCAGGGAATAGGAGTTGCACACTTAGTAGGGAAAGTTTTCTCTCTGAACTGTCTTTAAAAGCACAGAGTGAGAGGGGTACCTGGTTGGTTCAGTTGGTTAAGTGTCCAATTCTTGATTTCAACTCAGGTCATGATCTCATCGTTCATGGGTTCAAGCCCCTCATCAGGCTCTGCACTGACCGCATGGAGCCTGCTTGGGATTCTCTGTCTCCCTCTCTCTCTGCCTCCCTGCCTCATTCTCTATTTCTCTCTCTCTCTAAAAATAAATAAACATTTAAAAAACATAGAGTGGGAAGCGGCTATGTTTGTATTATGAATGTAAGTCAGAGTAGAGCCTTCTCTGCAATAAGTAATTTCAACCATCTTTTGCCACATCAAATACCAAAGTTGATTTCCTAGGATATTTGCTGAGTGTATTTTATTGGACACCAATGATGGGTGTTTCCCACCCAATAGGAGAGAGACAGAGAGAGAGAAGAAGGGAGGGGATTAGAGGGGAAAGGAAGGCAAGAAGGAAGGGAAGCCTAGGAAAGAGAAAAGAGGAGAGAAGGATGGGGCAGGGGAGGAAAGAGAGGAGGGGAGGAGTGAGGAAGGAAGGGAAGGAAAGAAAGACGTAGTCAGTCTCTTTCAATTAAGAGGCCAGATTTCCTGTGTCCATGAGTCATCACTTAAGAGCATTTGATGACCATTTCAAAAGAATTCTTGATTTTAACAAGGCAGATGCAACAAAGCTATGTATGCTGCATGCACAGGACAGCATTGTGCCATAAAAATGACAAAAATAGTGACTGGTTTTGTGACTCAGTCACATTGTGAAAGAATGAATCCCTTGGTGTATTAACACCCTAGAGGCTATTTCACTTTTTGAGTTTTATTAAACAAGGCCTTTATTTCCAGGGTGAAGTAGCACTTCTTTGTGGTTACAGCATCATAGACGTAATGACACATTCAAAAGATTATTCTTTCAATTGATTCTATAAATACAGCCATGGGTTGGAATGTATACGGTACCTACAAACACATATGTGATAATAATTTAGTATCAGCCCACGTCTTATTTTCCTCATTTGACTTTAGTTTGATGACAATGATGGATATGAATTCCAAAATGTTAGCTTTGTTATTTTTTTTCTCGGTTTAAAATAAATATTTTTTAAGTACTCTCCTCCTTGGGCAATGTGTTTCTCATTTGCTATGGCACTAAGTGTATAGGTATGGCTGACCGCTAACCTGACATGTGCCTGTCACCGGGGACTGCTGGTTCTTTCATCTTCTTAATGGACATTTCTCTACAGATGTCTGTGGCCTACCTGACTACAATCCTTTAAATTTTAATTCACTTTACATTTAGCCTGGTCATAAATACCATTTAGGTACCAATACTCTGCTTTATGCAATCCCTAAGGTGGTGCTTTTATTTTAATGAGGCCATTTGCAACTTAAGAGCAAAAAAATTCCATCTTTGATTGAATATATTTGTCAGTTTTATTCCCGATTGGCATTTTCATGGGAAAACTTGGATACAACTAAAGGATGGCCGCTTACCAAGTGGGATAAAAGTTTCAGTATGTTTCTACTTTCAAAATTTACTGAATAAATGGCCTTTGCAATTCATTTTGAAAACATCAAAGTAAACCCTGGCTGTAATCAAAAGTAAAATCCAGAATTAAGTTATGTTACAAATGAAATTTCCACTAGCATTTTTTTTCTATTTGAAAGGGGAAAAAAAAGACTCCAGTTACCGTACTCAAATAACGGACTGGCATAATAACACATAGAAGTGAATGTAGAAGAATATGTGCAAAGAGGGGCTAATTGTCAATTTTGCAGTCATGGTCTCCCATTTTTATTCCAACGTTAATCTTTTTTGGCAATTAACACAATTTTCTAGCCTCCCCCACCGCCCTAGTATTTGGAAGTAGGTAAATTGCCATTGACTTTTTAATTTAAAGTTTACTATGAAATGAATTTATTAAAAATATATCCCTAAGAACTATATGCACAGTTCTGTGAGCCTGAGGCCTAATTCTCCACTAGAGTCCACACACTTTCCTGAACACTCTTCCAGAAGCCCTCCGCATTCTTAGAACCTAATTTCTATGCATAGGAGATGAGAAATATTCAACTACATTTTTTCTCTGTACAAGTCAATGGTGATTTTATACAGTTTCATTTGAAGGGAGGAGAAACAGAGTCTAATTTGAGAATCAACAATATTGGAATATTTTCTTCATGACAAATGAGACCTTGTCTATTTTTTTAAATGTATTTATTTATTTTGAGACAGAAGGCAGGGGGAGGGGCAGAGAGAAAGGGAGAGAGAATCCCAAGCAGGCTCCGTGCGGTCAGCACAGAGCCAGACATCGGGCTCCATCTCACAAACCATGAGATCATGACCTGAGTCAAAATCAAGAGCTGGTAGCTTAACTGACTGAGTCACCCAGGTGCTCGAGACTATTTAAAATACTACAGCAAACACATTAGTTAACATGAATATTCATTTAATTGTTAGGTCTAGTTTTCCACCTTTGGTTTGCAATATTCCTTAAATAAGAATCATGGTAGTCATTTCCCTAAATAAGGTTGAATGATGGTTCAACATTCAGTACGACAGACTAAAACTTCCTACAGATATTTCAATTTTTTTTTCCATTTAGTCCTTTCATCCGATTTTAATATAATTATTTAACAAATATGAAAAACAAATCTCAGAAAGAGTAAATAACTTTCAAATGTCACATAATAAGTAATGAAGTTGGAATCCAAGCCCACATCATTCAGAATCCTAGCATTGTTTTAATTCAATCCTCTACATGGCCTCTCCACTGTTTGCTAAGTACAATTTTTGTTTGTTTGTTTGTTTAATATATTAAAGATAAGTTAGTATCCTAATATGACTAGGCCAAGATCAAGTGTTGAGGTTGATATTCTGACTGATCTTTAGTAATCTTTGTATCAAAGGCCCTCTATTTTACCCTGGACCATATGAAGTTGGGAAATGACCACATATTTCAGCAAATGCCTGTGTAATTTATTTTCATACTTGCATGTTTTTGTCCTTAAAATTCCTTTGAATAAGTGAATCTCAATACAAATAATGCACATTATGACCCTAAATAATATTTTGTTCCAAAACATAAAGTTTATAAGTGAAAATAACACCACTATATCTTATAATGTGTGATGACACAAATATTTAGTTATTCTATGAGAAATTTCAACTTTTTTTCTATTTTATCAAGTAATTAAACCACCAAAGAGACTGTTTGCATTGAGAAATAAGTCAGTCTATTTATCGCTATTTATGACTCAGGATACCAATTGCAAATTGATACATGACAAGTTTGTGAGAAAGGAGAGAGAGAAGGAAGTTCTGTAAAAATAAATGTATATACAAGCTATTCTTTAGAAAATCAGAAACCTGTTTCCTATTTACTGCAACCATCTTGCCTTTATCCTTCTCTCTCCTCCTTCCTTCCTTTTTTCTTTTCAAAATTCCTTGTCCTAGAAGTCAGCAGTCATATACCCACCTCTAATGCTTAAAACAAAAAATGCAAAACAACAAACATAAGTAATGCTTAACCTATTGCAAAGGACTGCATTTTCAGTGAGTGAAAATACAGCAAGAAAATGTTTTTGAATAATCCAGGACTCCTTGTTTTTTGGAGGCTGAATAAACTATTAGATCATAATCTTTGTAGAGCCAAGGCTAATACATCGCAGACTACATATTCCTGGAAGTCTTTTGAAATGAGCATTATTTTTCATAAATTAAAGGCAATACGTTTGCAGTGCACTTACTTTTCTTGATAATTGATAATAATAGCCACATCAAATATTTATTTCACATTTACAATTTGTGAGGCATTTTGTTCACTGCTTTTTGTTCATTATATCTTTTATTCTGTACACTCTCATGATTGGTGCTATTATATCTATTTTAAAATTGAGAACAATAAGGTATACAGAAATTAAATGATGATCTATGCCCACTCACTTACTAAATTTCAGAGCCAACATTATATCTCATGTATGTGTGTCTTACTTCAAAAATCCCAAAGTGGTGCTTAATCATGACTATACAAATTTCAATAAGTAAAAGGAAATTCTGGATTCTGCTCTCCCCATTGCCACATCTACCTGTTGATAGTTGCTGTATATTGAGAGGGAACCAGTGCATTTCTTATATATTAGTAGATGTCTCAAACTTTACGTATCCAACATTTTATGTGTATAAAACTTAGCAACTGATATGTATTTGCCTCCTCAAAAAAAAATCCTATCCCTCTATTAGTCTTTTCCATCCATCCCAGCTGCCGACAACAAAACTCTCATCCATCACTTCACTTTTCTCTCACACTACACGTCCAAACCATGAGTAGATCCTGTTATCAATACTTTGCAAATCCATCCAGAACTCAACTGCTTCTCATCAATGAAACTGCACCCTCTCTGGGTTAAGACCCCATCTTGTCCCATCCCAAGTACTGTGATCACTGCCTCATCATTCCTGTTGCCTCTTGTCTCCCATGAGTCTATGCATACAGGTGCCAGATAAATGATTTTAAAACAGAAGACATACATATGTCTTCTCTTATTCACACATAATAAAACCTATCATTCTTACTCTGTTCTATAAGGTCTTGCATATCTGACCACATCTCCTGTTCCATACCTACTCACTCCAGCCCACTCTACAAACAACACTGGTCTACTTGTTGACCTTTGCACACACAAGGCAAACTTCTGTCTCAATGCCTTTGCACTTCCTGTTTCCTCCTCCTGGAGGCTTTTTCCTCTTTACCCACATGACTAAGCTCTGTTAGCTTTTAAGATTATGTCAGAACATGGCCACTCCCATTTGTTTACATATTGTCTCTAGCTGTTTACATATTGTCTCTAGCTGTTACATATTGTCTCTAGGGCATAGCTGAGTAGCTATGACAGGGACCATCTAACCCATAAAGTCTGAAATATTTATTATCTGTCCCTTTATAGAAAAATTTGGACTACCTCTGTTTCTTTTCTCCATATTTATCATTATGTAGCCTGCAATACATCTTATATTTATCTCATTTTTGTCTCTTTTAACTTGATGTAAGCTCTCTGAGGGCAGATAAAGTTTTATTTGGGACAATAAACAAAATATTGCTGTCTTCCTAGTACCTAGAATAGTACAGGCACATAGTGTGTCCAATAACTATTTGTGAATATGTGAAGAAAATTGCTGGATGGCATATTCTGACCCTAAATTCTCAACTCATGTTTCTTGGAGATGCTAATGTTCTCTATAACTAACTCTGTGACTTACTTTATTGTCCCAAATAAAACTTTATCTCATTAATAACAGTAATATTCATTGGTGGTCATCAACTTTGGATTAAGTCTAAATGAAAATAGTTTTTCTCTACAGCAATTTGAATGTTTAAAATTAGAGTCATGAAGAATTTGGTAAGGAAATGTACTGTGTGCAACACTCAAAAGCAAAGTTGGGAGAGAAAAGATAGGAGACGTTCTTGCTCTATTCATTACTCAAAGCAAATATTTTGAAAGAGCTCATAATGTTTTTCAAAATTCCTAGGTAAATTATAGACTCAAGGTGTTCTAGTTTATTGAAAGTAGTCCTGACCATGAAATCAGAAGTCAGTGGCAGTCCTGGCTCTATTATGTACCAGTGTATGAACCTGAGATAGAGATTACTAAAATATCCATATTAAAGGGTTATTTTGAGCATTAGATGAAAGGAATGTGATACATATATAATCTACCTTACCATAAGTATTCAAGACATGTAAGCTGAGTCTGGAAAATCTGAGCTAATTTTACTAAAATCCAACAAATGTTACAACTTAATGGGCAAATCTGGGAAATATTCTGGTGGACATAAAGTTGAATTGGTGTCTTTGCAACCACAGGTAGAGTCTTTCTTCCCACATATCTTGATGTGGTTTCCTAAAAATTTGAGGTAAACCTACCTGGATTAACTCAGTTTACCAAGTGACTAGCTGTGTTGTCTTAAAAAAGTTATTTGACATCTTTGAGACTTCATTTCTTCTTATGTAAAATGAAGATGACAATTATCTGCTTAACAGTGTTCTTAGGAGGATTAAAGGGTTATATGTAAAATACTTAGTAGAGCATCTAGCATATTGTAAATTCTAAAATTTTAGTTCACCAAGGTTCTCCTCCTTCTCCCCGTGACTCTTACTTCCTAGGGTCAATCATATAGGGGGTGGTCATGCTAGGTGAAGAAAAGAAAATGTCAATAATAAATAAATAAATTACATAAATAAATAAATAAATAAATAAAGCTCCTTAGCAACTTTATCAAGTAAAACAAATCTACTAAGGAATCTGACATAATGCATTAATACACTGTGTCCTGGGTATTTTTATCTTATTGGAAATTTGAAATTTCATATACATACATACATAGGAGGACACAAATAAATTATTCTTTGATGATAAATTTTAGACCCCTGGGGAAAAATAATCCAGGAAAAACAATACTTTCCTTATCTTTCAAATGATACTTTTTCACATCATGTTAGTATCAGGCAGTTATTCCCTTGAAACACATCTTCTGTAGCATCCTGTTTTGCCTCAGCATTACTTCAGTTTACAGAGTTGTTTTTTTTTTTTTCCTTGAGAGAGAAGGGCGACTTTCTAGGTTACTTTTGTTTTACGTCCTGAGTTAAAAAGGAAGTTGTGTTACTGTAAAATCCAATATGCAGCTCAAAGAGAAAAATGAAACCATCCCCATAACTCTACTCTGAGCTCTGACGTTCAGTGTAAGTTGGCCTCTTTTAAAATTGAATCTCAGTATCTGCATTTTTTTTATTTGTTTTCTTTGCTGCTGCTGTGTATGGACAGGCATGAGTAAAGGCCTTGGCACAGGACGTCTGAGAACTCTTTCCTAGTGGTGCAGCCGCACCTAGCCACTTACAAAAGCATTTCTCTTTTTATTGGTGTCTCCGGTACTCATTATTTTACCTTTATCTACATTCTTCTGCATTTCATCTGTGTCTTTGATCAGGCTGTACTTTGACCTCTTTCCAGTTTGAAAAGGTTTTATTCATAGACTTTTCCCACCTTTCCTAACCTTTCTCAGAGTCCGTTATTTTTCCAAAGGGTCAACAGCGATGGAATTCAGTATGCTAACTTCAGATGGTGACCTCTTTAAATAAACATTGCTAAAAGGACTTGTTCAAAGGCCATTGTATGGTCTAAATAAAGCTGGGCTTAGTCAACCCTGTGAAGCAGTTGGAGTTTATCTTTCTCTTCCTCCTCTTCTATCAAAACATGACTATCCCATGATCCATTTCCTTAGGGCTCTTTGAATGGTTGACACCAATGCTTAAATGTCTGTTAATCTTATGGTTTTCACTCCAAATGCTCTCTCATTACCAGAATGCTCATTTACCATATTTCAAGGATACAAATATATTTTCAATGTAATTTAACATCTCTGGGATAAATCTTACAATTAAAGAGTATTCTGGTTATGTTGACAGGTTTTTTTTCTTTTATAGTTGTATGCAAAAAAATGCTGCATCTTATAATTGATGACGTCTTAAATATAGACAAAATTAAGGATTCTTAGGAAGTACAAGACATTTATTTGTGGGAGTTAATCCCTACTAATGGAATTTTAGCCAAAATAAAATCTTTTTTTTTTTAATGGTTATTTTTGGGAGAGAGAGACAGAGAGCAAGTGGAGGAGAAATAGAGAAGGGTGGGGAGGGGGCACAGAATCCAAAGCAGGCTCCGGGCTCTGAACTGTCAGCACAGAGCCCAATGTGGGGCTCGAACCCAAGAACTATGAGATCATGACCTGAGCCAAAGTTTAACTGACTCAGCCACCAGGCACCCTAGGCACAATAGAATCTTTTTTTTTTAATTTTTTTTAATGTTTATTCTTAAGAGAGACAGAGTGTGAATGTGGGAGGGGCAGAGAGAGAGGGAGACACAGAATCTGAAACAGGCTCCAGGCTCTGAACTGTCAGCACAGAGCCTGACACGGGGCTCGAACTCAGGAATGGCGAGATCATGACCTAGGCTGAAGTCGGAGGCTTAACCAACTGAGCCACCCAGGTGCCCCACAATAGAATCTTAATGCCAGTGTTAATTTTGGCCAGGAAGTAATATCTTTACTCTCTCTAAGCTCTCCTTGTCATGTAGATTACTGCTGACTCCTGCTAAAAACCTCCTTCCCCACAGTCCACAAGAAGCATCTCAAACTTTAGCTGATGCTTGCAGCTTGTATTGCCATGATTGGAAAGGCTGACATTATTTCCATAGGACAAGTTTCTGTCATTCAGGAAGATTCTAAGATAGTTTAAAGGAACCTATGTAAAGAGAAGAAGTGGATATAGAGTGTGCTCCAGGGGGATTCTCTCTACCCAGTTCTGCAGGAGGTAAGCAGAACTCGCACAACGTGTCAATGAAAGGTTCTGCAGTGATGTAGCCATTGTCCTAGCATTCGTTCCTTTTTCCTTATGGCCGCTTCGTGTAATTTCTCTAATAGTAGTATTGTGACACTTTGTCAATGTGAAGGAGATAGAATGAAGAGAAAGTGAAACCTGTCCTTTAATGATTTGATTTAATTGTGTGGCATGTGTCCTCTGCTCTTTTCCCGGCTATTACTTCATGATTCATAAATCTAGGAGGGATATTACCACTTGCACAATGCTACCCGGTATGGTCAAAATCACCTTGTCGCATCTTGTGTCTAAGATGGATTGGCGTGGCCATGAAATCTTCAGACACCCTTCTTGGTCTGTAGGGACCGCGTGCTTGCAATGGGAAGAATCTGCCACTAGATGGTGATCTTGCAAATTAGTAAGCGCAGAAGCTCACTTCTCTTCAGTTTAACTGTATAGTGAGAAACCAGAAACGTTTGCTACTTTTGCCCAACATTTTGAATACCGTTTGTGCCAAAGTGTAACTATCTTACATCATTAAAGCTTAGTAATTTAAGATCGTTATCGAAATTAGAGAATTAGAATATAGGTTGAACTGTAGGTAGTTATCCTAAATTCTGGTTAAGACATCCAACTGAGGGTTACTTTCTAGGCAATCACAAAATATGTACTGAATCCTCTATCAGCTATAAGGCCAAAATTTTCTGAATTTCATGGTTTTCATATCTCTCTGGTGAGGCTGATCCATGTACCACATTTAGGTATGATTAAACTTGATCTTTATGGTTCTTCTGAATTTTAAGGGTAAATATTTTTTTACTCACCTGAATTTAAATACTGTTTGTAAATATATCCTTTCATATTATCTCTAAGTTTTTATATAACGTACTAAAAACCTCTTGGCCAGATTAGAAACTTTCCACTACATCTCGTTACATTTCACTAAGCTTTGAAAATCAAGTTTGAACTTTTAGGCAAGTTGAGTGACGGAGGGTCCCTCCATTAACAAACCAGGAACTTTTAGCTCTGCAAACAGTTATGGTTCTTCATGCCAAAGGAGAGAGGGATGTCACAATAATATTTTAAAACCTCCATTTGATGTATTATTCTCCTTATGTGTTTTGCTCTTAAACTAGCTTCAAGAAGAAAAACCCCAACTTCTGTTTAAATCTTCTCTTTTAAAAAAAATATGACACTTAGCAGTAACTTTTTTATGTAAATAACATAGCATATTTTATGCATGAAGCCTGAACATTAGGTTGATTGGGCAACACAGTTAAAGAATGCTTATCTAATCCATAATTGTTTCCAGAGACTTGAGCCTAAGAAAAGTTGTACCCATTTTTCTTTCAATTTTGCCTTAATATTATCAAATATTTTTCTAGGTACTCAAAGATTAGATTTTCTCCTCAGATACATAAGTGTCCAATGTTGGCTAATACCAAACAGTGTCTAGGGCCAACAGGAGAAATTGAATTACACATAAACAGAAAAAGTAGTCTTTAAAAGTCATTATAACCATTACTTATGCCATGTCTTACTTATTTCTGCCTTCTCTGTGTATTACAGCTTCTACCCAACCATTTGGTTACTTTAATCTCTTGTCCTATCAGTCTACCATGGCCTTCACCCTCATAGTCTATCCTTTTGATTCCATTTGATTTTGTCACTCAGAAAACCACCTTTAGTCATGTAAGCCAGAAGACAGGTAGACCTTAACCAGTCATTGTATTTAATAACTTGAAACCCATGTAATTTTCTCTTGCTTTCTCTTTCTTTTTTTTTTTTTTGTACACATTTCTTTTAATGTTCATTTATTTTTCAGAGAGTGACGGGGACAGAGAGTGAATGGGGGGAGGGGCAGAGAGAGAGGGAGACCCAAAATCTGCAGCAAGTTCCAGGTTCTGAGCTGTCAGCACAGAGCCCAAGCAGGGGCTTGAACTCAGGAACTGTGAGATCATGACCTGAGCCGAAGTCAGATGCTTAACCGACTGAGCCACCCAGGTGCCCCTCTTGCTTTCTTTTTCTTTTTCTTTTTAATGAGTGAGAGAGAGAGAGAGAGAGAGAGAGAGAGAGAGAGAGAAAGCAGGGAAGAGGGCAGAAGGAGAGAGAGACAGAAGCTTAAGTATGCTCCACACTCATCACAGGGCCTGACGCAGGGCTCGATCCCATGATCCTCGGGTCATGACCTGAGCTGAAATGAAGAAAGCCACCCTCATTCTCTTGCTTTCAATTACAACTTCTGAAACAATTTCTACAGATTTCAAATTTTTCAAAAGAGATCCTACCCAACAGTCAATAACATAAATCATAAGAAGCATTTTTTATTTAAACTAAAATGCTCTCTCAAAAATTATAGTCTAGGTGATATAAATAGATAACTTCATAAGGAGAAAATTTTCAATTTTGAGTGTCACCTTAATGGGACTTAGTAGATGCTGGGATTCTTTTAAAACTATTTTTGTCTCTGGGACACATGGATGGCTCAGTCCATAAAGCATGCAGCTCTTGCTTTTGGCTCAGGTCATGATCTCATGGTTCATGAGTTCAAGCTCTGCATCACCTCCTTGCTGACAGCACAGAGACTGCTTGGTATTTTCTCTCCCTCTCTCTCTCCCCTTCCCCTGCTCATGCTCTACTTCTCTCTCTCTTTCTCTCCTGTCTCTCAAAATAAATAAATAAACTTGAAAAAATATTTTTCTCTCTAGTCTTATAGACTTAAAAGTCTCTCTAGTCTTATAGAGATCTTGTTTCTGCTTCAGGATATGGAAAGCTAGGAGTAGTGCTTCTACACCTCCAGAAATAAAAAATCTAGACAAATTACCAATTGGCACGGTTTTTTGAACCCAGTAGAAAGCTAAGATCGCAAAACAAACAATTAACCAGAAAACTGGAGAGCGACAGGTAACTACAGCTGGAGACAAGATGCACTTGCTTACCTACGGTAGACATCACTGGACACCAGTGGGACTTAGCTAGAATAACTGTTAAATTGGAAGCAGAATGCAGAATGACTGGAGAAGGTGGCGTTTTGGAGGGTCACAGATGCAAGGAGGGGCATTCACACGCTAGCACCTTTTTCTCCTTGAAACCCACTAAGTGCTAACAGGGAAAAATGAAGAGGGGTCTGGAGACAGCTTCCCTCACATAGGACCAGGAAGCAAAGCAGACACTGAAAACGGGACATGAAACAATTCCTCACATCTTCCCCCTATCCTCCCCCTCCATCTCCTAGAACAAAGGCCTTAATCTACAGAGTGAAGAACAATAAAACCTGTTCTAATGTTTTTATGTTTTAGGGCACCGATGAAAATCTATTGCACCTGGCAAAGGGCACAATGACAAAAATCCTCTAGCCCTATAGAGGGGACAGGGATATAGTCTTAACCAGAACTACAGCTGGAGGAGGAGCAGGAACACCTTGAAAGCCAATCTGGGAGACCCGAGGATGCTTTCCTTCACTTCCTGCTTCCAGGCTAAAAAGCAAGTAAAAGTGATGATGAAGTATTTCTGGATAACCTGTGAGAGGTCCTCTCTGTGTACAGCACAAAAGGGAAGCTTGAGTGTGAAAGTAGAGAAGAAATCGGGGAAAAACTTTGGGAAGTCAGCCTCCCTTTCAAACCCAAGTTATGGCTACAGAAATATGAAAACTGTGGTCCACCAAAGGCAAACACAGTGACACAATTTCAAAAGTGTCCAACTCTTGGCTAGAGTGCCACGAACCTCCATACTAGAAACCTAGCTGAAGGAGAGATATGCCTATTTACAAGCACAAAAACTTTTAGTTCAGTCTCTACTTTCCTACGCAAGTTGTTTGGCTTTCTATGAAAAATTACAAAGGCTATGAAAAGGCAAAACACACACACACACACACACACACACACACACACTTGAAGAGACAACACAACCAACAGAACCTTCAGACTAGATATGGCACAGATGTTGAAACTATCTGACAGAGAGTTTAAAATAACTATGATTAATGTATTACATGCTCTGAAATGGAAAAAAAGTAGACACCATGCAAGATTAGATGGCTAGATTCATCAGAGGGAAGGAAACCATAAAGAAGAATCAAATGGAAATGCGAGAAATAAATAGCATAGTAATACAGACACAGGTTGCCTTTGACTGGCCAAGTGGTAAACTCAACACAGTGGAGAAATCAGGAAACTTGAGAATCGTTCAACAGAAATTATCCAGATTGAGCCAGAAAAGAGAAGAAAAATGAGAAAAACAAAGAAACAAATAAAAACACAAAGCAAAGCATCCGATAGCTGTGAGACAATATCAACAAATCTAACAATTGTCTAACTGGAATCTTAGAAGGAGAATCAGGGCAGAACAAAACAGGAGAAATGTTTAAAAACAATAATGGCCAAGAATTTTCTGCAATTAATCATAGACTCCAAAGCACAGATCCACAAAGCTCAAAAACAGCAAACAGAATGAAAAATCAATCCCCCCTCAGGACTGGGGTGGGTGTATATGAATGAACACACCTAGGCATATCATATTAAAAATTGCTGAAAACAGAAGACAGAGAAAATGTCTAAAGCAGCCACATGACAATCAGAGAAACAAATGTACTATAGTTGATTTCTCATGAGAATCTACAAAGAAAAAAGTGTAAATACTGGCCTTCCATCATTCTCTACCCAGCAAAAAAATCATTTTCAAATAAGAAGTACAAATAAGAGCTTTCTAAGAAGAACAAAAAGAGAGAATCCATTGCAAGCAGACCTTGACTGCAAGAAATATTAAGGGAAGTTTAGCAGGCAGAAGGAATAGGATATCAAACTGAAATTTGAATCTTTACCAGGAAGCAAACAGGGAATGGAATAAATGAAAGTAAAATCATTTTTTAAATTGCTCTTAGAGATAACTGAATGTCAAAAGAAAAAAATAGCAGCAATGTATTGTGTGTTTATAGCAGGTATAAAATAAAATATATGACAGCAGTAGAACAGAGGGCTGGGGAGAAGAATTGAAATACACAGTCATAAGGTCCTCACACGACTTACGAAATAGTGTATAATACTGTTCAAAGTAAGATACTGGTTAACTAAAGATATACTAATATAGATCAACTACCAAAATATGAAAGAGTATAAATAGCATTGTAACAATGGAGATAAAATGGATTAATACAAAATATTTAATAACCCAAGACAAAGCAGAAAAACAGGGGAAAATGAACAAATAACATACCCGGTGAGTAAGACACCATATAAGAAGATGGTACATTTCAATCCCCTGGTCTTTTGTCTTTTTGTTTCTTCTAGAATTATTCTGATAAAACTTAATGCATATGCATAACTAGAATAACTTAGAGGCAATCTTATCTGGAAGCAAAGTGCATTTCTATAGCTTATGTATGGTTTTCTTTATACAAAACAAACACCTGAATTTATCCACCCATTCATCAAGTATTCACTGAGTAAAGGCATTCTTTGTGTCAAGGACTGTCTTTAGGACTATGGACACAATGTCAAACAAAACAGGCATAGATTCAGTTCTCTCTTCCCAACACATACTAGCTTAAAAGTTCTAAAGGTCAACTGCAAGTTCCCTAAACTGTCTTCACTCATTTCTCATTTCAAACAGCAACTTTCTGATACAATAAGAAATTGGTCTTTTAAAAAGATTTTATTTTGATGTTTGTTATACTGCTGAGAATAAAATATTTGAACACAGGGTGAAATAAAAAATATAGATATAATGGACAATGTCAGCTACCACACAGTGTTCATTATCTCCTTACATCTTCAGGTTTCCAGTCTTCCTCCATCCATTTCCAGCCCTAGATGTTAATCCTGATCAATCTAAACTAATCATCGAATCCCATTTCCTCACCCAAACCAGTCACTGGTTCAGGAACTGAGAATTAATCTAATCAATGTGTGGAGTTCCAACAGCGGTTATTTTTATTGCATGGGCCCACCCATGACCTAATGCAGCCCAAAGACACTGGAAGAGAGGAGTGTTATTCCACAAATGAAAGGGTGGTTTTCTCCCTCTTCCACTGCAAAGAGAAGGAGACATGCGACCCTAGAGGCTATTGATAATCACGCTTTGGCCAGAGGAAAGGCCAGTTTGAGAACTGAGTGATACATGTATAAGAATTCACCTGAAAGAATCATAAAGGACCAAGTTGAAGTCACAGTTTTCATTTTCTGTGATCTTGCCCTCCCCTGAGACATCCAGTTATGCGAGATTCACATAGTCATTCAATAAATATTTATTGAGCATGTACTGTGTGAGTCATTCTTACACTAAGAATGTAGTATGAACAAAAGAGGAAAAGGTTCTGCCTTTGCAGAGCTTATGTGTATCTCAAAAGCAGAAAGTAAATAAGAAAAGAAGGAAATCTACAATAGGTCAGATGGTGATCAATGCTACAGTTTTACTTTGATTGATGCTCCTTATTACTTCCTGTGCCTCTAACTTTCCATCTGAAGCCATGTTTCTTTAGCCTCTTTTCTTCAGAAACCCAGACCCCAAATTGCCAGCCACTCTACTCAGTAGCCTTGAACTCTGCTCTCTCCCCCTCATCTCTCAGCTCCTCTTCTTTCTGCTAAGGTAGTAAAATGCCCCTGAGCAGAAAACTGGAGTGATCTTGGGGCTCGCTGTATATTTCTCCTCTCTTTGGGATCACATTCTATCGGCCCATGTTTAAAAACAGCTGCCTTGTATATTTTTGGTTGGAGGGAAAGTCTTGTACCAATCTCCATCAGAAGTGGGGGGAAAAACATGAGATTTACATCGGGGAACAGGCTTTGGAAAGATGGACCTTCTAAGTATAAAAAAATAGAGTGAATGTAGATATGGAAGGATGAAATCTATTTTTGATGCAGTATTTGAGTATGGTTACAAAAGGACAACAGTTTATTTCTAAGAATCATGAGCAAGCACAGATGTGACTAGAGGGGAAAGCAAGGGCTACATCAAGAAGGGACTTGTAGCTAAATCAACGTATATTGGGATATATTTCCCTTCCCAATTAATTTTTCCCTATTATTTTGGCACTGTATATTGCTTACTAAAACTTTGTCCTTGTATATTCCCACTATACTATAAGGTTGATGAGAACAAAGCCCCAACTGGCTTGTTCACTGTTACATTTCCAATTCCTATTTCATAGTAGACACTCAAAAATATTTGTTGAATTTATGTACATATATGTCTGTGTATATGCCAAATGTGTTCCTATGTATACATGGGCTTGCTTTATGCATTAAATTATTTAAAATTTTTGCTGATTATCTCAAAGCAAAAGTTATTGCCTATAATTAAGTGAGTTATTTTGGGAAACAGATTTATTCTTCCAGGAAAGTACTATGTTTCTAAGAAAATTTATTTATTTCATTTAAAGTTTCAGATTTGGGCCTTCACATTAAAACTACCTCAGGGCAAAAGTTCAAAGGAATTATAATTAAGCAAAATAAATACAGGCATAAATGTCCAACATATGTTAAATCAATGAAATACCCATTTAAAAAAAATAGCTACTACACTCTCTTGGTAGGTCAACAGCCTGGAGAGTGTGAAAAATAATTTAGAGGAAGAAAGTCCATTTTGTGACCACAAATGGTTATGGTGTTATGTGAGAGGCTTCCTCTGAGAAGTACTTTTGTTAATTTTGTCTGCCATTGAAAAATTATTGCTAGCTCCCTAGTCAAGAGTCGTTTCTGCCATGTGTTTTCCAATGCAGTATGAATTTGTGAGAGATGTTTCAAAAAAGCCACCTGGAATACAGCATAGTAAATGACCAATTTGGAAACCCAAAACTTCAATGGAAAAAAATAATAAATATTTTAATTCTCCTCAAGTTTTCATTTAGATATATTTCCTAGAGCCTTTAAGCACAAAAATAAATAACCAAACTTCTGAGCTATCTCATCTGACTTGAATTTGAATGTGTCGCACACATAGTTAAATTCTACCTAGTTTCCCCAAAGTGATGCTTCTAGGCTCCATGTTTTATTTTTGAAGTAAAAGTATTTGACATATCAAACTTCGGTCACCCCTCAATCAGCTGCATGTGGAATAATCCCATTGTGGGCTAGATCGAGTTCATTTTAAATTTCACAAAACTTTATCTTCCACACATATTTATGACATGTCTTATAGATTGCAGGCATTTGGTATATAGACTACTGAATAAGTGTTTCTCCCATCTATTTTGTTAGAACAAAGATCCCTTTTTATTTCAGCATGAGAAAACTTTGCTAAAGGTTTATCTTGCAGATTTGAGGTGAATTTGTCAAAACCATATGGGCAAATAATTTTATATAATAAAGTAAATAAATGAGATTCTTTCCTGACTCCTGAAGGAACGTTTTCACACTGTGCAGAGGCAGAAGGTAGATGTCCAGGCTAAAGTAATTTAGAAGGACATGCTAGAGTCATAACCTATTGAATGCAGGTAAAATATAATAATAACCTAAGCTAAATTAAACAAAGATTTTATTGTATTTTTTAAATTTATTATTTTTTTTCTTTATTTTGAGAGAGAGAGAGAGAGCACGTGTGTGTGCCAGAGAGGGGTGGAGAGAGAGGGAGAGAGAGAATCCCAAGCAGCCTCTGCACTGTCAGTGCAGAGCATGATGTGGGGCTCATTCCCAGGAACCGTGAGATCATGACCTGAGCCAAAATGAAGAGTCAGATACTTAACAGAGTGAGCCACCCAGGCAGTCCAGTTAAGTGAAGATTTTAAAGAAGATGTAGGTTAAGGATTATTTATAAGAATAATGTAAATTTTGTATTCCAAGAGTAATAATTTTAAATCCAAGGATTTTATATTCCAAGCTTCTCTAGAGTGACTAGAAGTTAGGTGCAAATTATTATATACCTGTATATATGTAGTTTTCTCTATAACACCATCAGACCTAGGGCAAATCTCCTGGTCTATTCTCCTCTGTCTTCTCTTTCTTTCTCTCCCTCTGTTTCTGTCTCTGTCTCTCTGCTTTTCTGACCCTGCAAGTTGGTTTTCCTTGCTTTTCAGTGTCGTTAAAGTACATTACACTACCTTCTCAAGTGTTCATATTTCAGTGAACTGTCATTCATTGTATTACTTTGTGTCATTTGCAAGATAATAAAGAGTGTCATATACCATGGATCATTTACAATATTTGAGAAACCGGTAATAAATTGATAACAGAAGAACCATTACAACACAGGACATTGAGAAGAAAGGTTCGATTCATCCTATCAAGCAAAAAAACTTCTACCATCCCAAATTCAGGCTGAGAATAAAGAAAACATGAAATTGGTAAACAGAGGAAGGAAGTTGTAAATATTAACTCCAGCATAATGACAGAAATAATTGTGCGTGTTCTCTTCCTCTATCCCTCTATTAAATTTTCCCTATTATTTTTTTATCAGAAATGTTAGTGAAAGTTAAAACTGAAATTTAGACTTTAGAACATACAACCAGATAGGGCTGTGATAGAACAAAAAGCAAAATTAGTTTCAACCTGTGAAGACTATGATAAATAAGAGAACTTTTTATCTTCTCTTTTTGGAAGATGAGAACATTTTCATTCAGATGAAAGATGTAGTATATTGAGCAGAATCAAACCACCATCACTATTTTGTAGTATAATGGTCAATTACAAAAAGAATGTGAAGTGGACGCTTCAAAGCAAATACACTTCTTGTAATGAATGTGTTGCTTGAAGAATGTGGAAGCATGATCTTTTCCCATATTTTTGCTCTCATTTAGTGGGGCAAACACTACGTTTTGACTTCTTAGTAGTCACTAGCCTTCTTTATTCACAAAACAATGGTTTCGAGAGTCAAGGGGGGCATCTCATGACCACAATAAAACAAACTTGAGGCAAAATGAATATGTTGAAAATGAAAGTTCCAAAGCATGGAGATTAATGTTCTTGGATGAAAAACTTGAGCCATTCGATCAACCCTGGGATAACTTACTTCCAGACCTCTTATAGGAGATAATAAAACCCCATTATTTTTAGGCCACTTGGGGTTGAGTATTCAAGTTCTTGTAGCCAAACATATTCCACCTTAACTAAGTAAAATTTCCTACCCCAAATTGGCCTCCACACTAGGAACATTTATTCTTTTCTAATTTATTATCATATTATCAGTGAGGCTTTCCCAGATGACTCAATATAACTAGGAAACTTTCCTGGCTCTTTCCATAGCAATTTTATTTAAAACACCCAAAATACGTATATATATATATATGTATGACATATATGTATATGTATATGACACGTATATACATGTAGATATATACATGTATATACGTGTCATATATATACGTATATATATATACATATATATATACGTATATATAATTAAATTAAATTAAATCAAATATATATATATATACATATATATACATATATACATATATATACATATGTGTGTGTGTGTGTGTATATATATATATATATATATATATAATTAAATCAGATGTTTTTAACTGCCCAGGTTCTCCCTGACAAAAGCATGAACACTTTTAATTACAAGGGGAAAAAACAGCTTCACAGAAAAGAGACCTAGAAAGCAGCTTCTTAACCAAGTGGTCAAATGCTAGAACAAGTGGACATCACAGGCTTTCTGGGAAGGGCATATTATCACTCCTCTGGTGATCCTACAAAAAATCATGATCTGAATTTAATCATGTAAAATAGCAAATGAATGCAAACTGAATTACAAAATAACTGTCCTATACTTCTCAAAAATATCATGGTCAAGATAGAGACTGAGTAAAAGAAGATAAAGAGATTTGGCAACTAATTGCAGCAAGTGATTCCAGAATAGACCTTGGACTGGGGGAAAAGAACAAGTACAGTACATTATTAGGACAATTGAAAAATTCTGAATATGGATCACGGATTGGATAATAGTACTGTATCACTGTCTCAGTGTTAAATTTCCTGACTTTGATCATTGCAGTGCTGTTATGTAAGAGATGTCCCTGTTTTCAGGAAATACACAAACAGATAATGATGTAGAGATACATGACATCTTCAATTTACTGCCAGATGATTCAGAGTAACTTTTCTTGAAATTACATAAAAATGGAAGTTAAAAAAAAAACATGCACAAATGAAAGCCTTGTCTCGAGCACAACTTGCCCAGCTTTCCTGATGGCCCAGTGTGATGTAGACAATGTGTCTCCCACAGGACACACAACTCTACATCTTTCTACCACTGCCCTAGCATCTTTCACACTTTACAGTAATCACTGATTTGTTTTACTTTTCCAGGGAAATCAAGACTATTCAATGGGAAAACCAGCATCATATTGATTTTGAATCTTAAATGTTTTTAATGTTTATTTACTTTTGAGAGAGAGAGAGAGAGAGAGAGAGAGAGAATGAGTGGGGCAGGACAGAGAGAGATAGAGACACAGAATCAGCAGCAGGCTCCAGGCTCTGAGCTGTTGGCACAGAGCCCAACGCAGGGCCCAAACCCACGACCGTGAGATCATGACCTGAGCAGAAATTGGACATTTAACCAACTGAGCCACTCAGGTGCCCCTTGAATCTTAGATTATAGCACAGACAGAGCAGTTATAACTATGGCCTAATAAACAGTTACTGAGTAAGGATATCGAGATGTGTAAGTTTGAAGAAATATACACTGCACGTAGAAAATGAAAATTAGTCACTATCAATGCCATGATTTTTAAATCTGTGGTCTTATGCATTTTTAAAAATCATCCATCTGACTTCAATTTAAGATGACACTTTGATTAATTTTAGACAACCCAATAGTCTAAGCTGAAACACATTTAATAGTCAGACTTTCACAACCACTAATTTGCATACGGGTGATCCCTCTGAAATATTTGAGGAAAGAATAAATGTGGTGAAAACAAACACAACAAAACAAAAAGCACGGTGCATCAATCCTAGCAAAACACATACCACTTGATGCCATTGTTGCAATATCAGTGCATTTCTGGTAGGAAAGGAGGATAAACTCATTACATATCTGTCTGCATGGAAGTTCTTTGTCTTTTCTTCTCTCGTCCAGCTAGAGGCAAGTTTACATAATGTACTTGTCCACTTAACTAATTTCTGTCAGCTCTGTCTTGTTGGAAGAGTATACTGTGCTTAAATTTTACTGGTCTTTTTTTTCTTTTTAATGTTCACTTTAGGTCTTATATTTCAGCTGTCTCACTTCTAGAAATAGCATAATAGTGTGTCGGAAGGAAATTATTATTCCCTGTTCCCGACTATTCCTTCTACATAGTGGAAGAAGACTTTCTCTCACCTCTTCACTCATTCCGTCTCAGATAGAGGTCCTTCACTTGAGGAATAGAGCAGGCATTCCTAGGACGGCTCCATCACTTTCTTCCCACAAGGAGAACACAGTTCTTCATGTTCCGGCGGCTGCCTTTTCCCCCACCTACCCAGTCCAATCTGCTGGGCCCAGCTGGGGAATTCAACCTAAATTCAAAGGTTCATTTGGCAGGTTCAAGTGGCTGTCCCTCTAATCAAGAGGCTCCCAACTGGTCAGTGAATAAGGTGATCATTGGGTTTTTTCCATTACTGCTTTATTTTATTTAGCAATTGTTTCTCAGAACGCTGATGAGGAAGACGGGTGATATTTCTTGGTTACTCCCTTTGATCCCAGAACAGTAGGATGTGACTGATTCTGTATATTTTAACTCTAACAAAGTTTTGTGACAGAACCATCCTGACTGATGTTCTATAGCTACCCTAAATACTGTATTCCGGATTCTTTGTTGAGAACAAACCCTCTTACAAAAAAAAAGCTGACAGAAATGTCAGGTGAAGACACTGCCAAGTACTAGTATAAAGCAGATCTATCCAGCTTCCACCTGAAACTAGCTTGATTATTACCGTGTCAGACGTTATTATCTTTGAGGTTTGTATGCTGAAACATTTTCCTTTCTATCTTGATGCAAACAAGTTAGAAATTCATGATGAGAAGCTATAGTGCCAAGTATTCTCAGGATGACTAGAACTATATTATCACCCAAAGAGAGTTTTCCATAGTATATTCCCAGAAAGTTTAATATGGGCCACATGCAAAAAATTGAGGTATCAAGAAATAGCTGTATTTGTAACGCTCATCAGACTTACCTTATATAATCATTATATAAAACACATCGTGAGTCTCTGAGAGATAGGTATGGGAAGTACTAGGCCTGTTCACTTTTGGAGACTTCATCCTAAGAGTTTGTCTCACTTGTAATTACCAGGAGTAAAGAGAGAAGCTGGCTGAATTTCTGTTTCCGGTAGAAACACATGGCATATAAATACTATTTGCTGGAGTTACTTCAGACTCAGGGTGTGGGCCTTGGCTATGCCTAGCCAGGAACGCTATTTTATCAGTTTTCCCAGGGATGGTCAGACTCTAGAGGACTCATTAATGCTAAATAAGCTTACAAGAAACAGATTTATAAACCAGAATGCCAATTTATTCACTTACACGGAATAGCACACTGCATTATGTAACAGAGTACTCACATTAGCTGAAAAGTACATGCTCCTTCCCAGTAAAAAAGTCTTCTTGGGAAATCACCATAAGATCAGATAGTTTTCATGGTGAGTCAAGATGGGAAACTAAGGGAACTCGATGATACTAGGGAATACTGTGTTCAATTAGTGGTAGACTGATGCATCCTTCTGCATTTCACATTTATACCTACCGAGAAGCTAAGGACATAACCAAGCCAACCACCCTCTTTCGGAGTCATTGTTTAGTAAACACTGAAAAATTTCAGTATTTACTTTTTTAAAAAACAAAACCAAACAAAATATTCCTTACCATTTAATAAAAGATTCTGTGATAACCTTTCTTTATGATAAGTACTTCACACAATTAATTCCTTTCTAGTTTGTCTTTCATTACTTACATTCCTGATCGCTGTGTCCCCTGTTGGGTTTGGGGAAAGTTCCATAGGCTCTGCTGAATTTTCGGAAACCCATTTATCTCACCATCAAGACATGTAAAATAGCCTCTTAGGGAGGGTTACTACTACAAATGGCTAATCTCATTTGTTTTATGTTGAATGATGTCAGCTTCATGAGGTGACATTTATGACCATATTCATACATTTTGGGGTACTTTGTATTTATGAAGCATAATATAAAAGTACAGACTATGTAACTGAAATACACTTTCTGTTGCTGCCTGGTGTAGAGATATTACACACACACACACACACACACACAGGCGTGCGTGGTTTAAAAATTAAAAAAGACACACCTGGGGTGTAAACAACTACAAACACTGGCCTATTTCAAAAATGTTCAGATTCAATGATTCAGTACAGGACATGTTGATAAGGTCTGCACCCTATGCCGAGGCTTTGTAGTTGGCTCAAGAACATAAAGGCAAACAAGATTCAGAATGCTACTCCAAGTGTACATTGAAAGGATTAAATATAGATCAGAACTTCTCAGATTGAGCAAAAAAACATCTATGTATTTACTCATCCATTTTAGAGAGTACCAGAAATGAATTGATTTTCCTTGAAAAATTCTCCCTTAGGGATGGGTGATTCTTCATATTCCACTAAAATCTTATCATTTTATAATAACAACTTCATTTTATTGAATGCAAATCTCCCTCAAAGAATTCACTGTGCTGTCAGCCATGTAAAAGCTGAAAGAAAAATAGGGGAGAACCCTAATGCAACGGGACAGTGTCTGGACAAGGGCTGCACAGGAGTCTCCTGATCCTAGCTCTCTACCATGTTACCTTGGACAAGTCATTTATCCTATGTAGATCTCATTATCCTTATCTAATTACGATGGGTATGAAGTCAGATGGCTGTGGGTACTAGACATATAACCAAATGATTGAACAGCGCTGGGGTTAAGAGGCTAAAAAGTTGTGGGAGATTGTGACATTAAAAAGGCAAAAATAAATCTTGATGCCTCACAAGTTTGTGTTAGTGGACTCTGTTGCAGCTGTTCATTTGGGGTCATATTTTAAGCAACATATTCTAAACTTTCAGGAATAGATTGGTATACTAAATATAAATTCCACAAAGAACGATGAGTACTCTATGTGATTCAGTGCCTTGTCCAATATCACCAAGTAAAATTTGATAACGCAAAGAAAGGATTAGAGAATAAAAATCCCTAAAACTTTATGTTTTTAATTAACTTATTTTTTTGAAAGAGAGAGAGAGAGCATGAACAGGGGAGGGGCAGAGAGAGAGAGGGGGACAGAGGATCTGAAGCAGGCTCCCTGCTGACGGCAGAGAGCCCAACACAGGGCTCAAACTCACAAGCAGTGAAATCATGACCTGAGCTGAAAGCAAGAGTTCGACACTCAACCAGCTGAGCCACCCAGACACCCGAAAGCCATAAAATTTAGATCTCAGGATGTTTTAGAGATCAGAAATTATTTTGCCTTGTTTTATAGGAAGGCAAACTAACTCCTAAAGCAAAAAAAAAACAAGGCTAATTTAGGTCTCTCAGATTGTTAATAGCCAAGCAAAGACCAATACCCCAGACTCTTGTTGGATTTCTTTTTCCAACACTCTGCTATTTTTTTTATATATATATAACACACAGATGTTGAGAATGGTAGAGAATCTTAATGATTGTCTTGTTTCAGCCCTTCATTTTTTTAGATAAGAAAACCTACACTTCAAGGGCTGGAGTTGCCAAACACAGCAAAGCTCCAGCTACAACACAAATCTCCTAACAAGCAACAGGTATTCATATTTCCACATCGTTGATATATTGTTTTTAATTTATGACGATAAGTATGCAAAAGAAAGCAATAGTCATGAAGTCTAAAATGCCTGCACAATTACATTTTTAAAAATTGTGCAAATAGTGATATAACATAAACCCTCAGTCATGAAATATTCTGGTAACTTCTAAACATCTAAGATAACATAAAGATCTAAGACTAATCTCTTTTTGGGGGGGCATCTGGGTGGATCAGTCAGTTAAGCCTCCGACTCTTAATTCAGCTCAGGTCATGATCTCACAGTTCGTGAGTCTGAACCCCACGTCGTGGCTCTGCACTGACAATGTGGAACCTGCTTCGGATTCTCTGCCCCACCCCCTCTCTCTCTCTGCCCTGCTCATGCTTGCTCTTACTCTATCTCTCTCAAAATAAATAAACTTCAAAATAAATAAATAAATAAATAAAATTTATTTCTATTCCTTTTTTTTTTCCTATTCAAATTGTTTTTATCACTAAGAAATGATCTTGAGAAAAGAGTATGTTTGTGCTATTACATGATTTCATCTCATAATGAACGTGTTTATTCCTCTATTTCTATATATGAGCATATTACATTAGGCATATACTTTGCTTTTTTCTTTTGGTTGAATATAAAAGAAAATTCTCCTAAGGGTACTGGTTTTCAATGGCAACATTGATCCTGCTATCACATATGCCTGGCTTCTGTCTCTGGTGACTAACTATACTCTTGACAAATGCACAATTTGATCATTGTAAAAGGTGATAAAAATGTTTCATGAAATCTTGGATTGAAACATGTAAGTCAGAATAGGAGACAATAAGCTTTTGTCTGTCATCAGGAAAAGCTTTTGTTATCATGACAGAACTATCAATATTCACAATATTTGTCACAGGATCATTTACTTTTGAGAGGTTACCCGCATTTTTGCACAAGGACGTAACTAGTGAGACTATAATAGAAAAGGACAGTGCCATGTTACCAGTGAGGATTATTTAAAGGTATTATGGAGTCCAGAGGCCATCTACCTGTCAACATAAACCAACTAACCAACCGAACTCCTGAGGCATTCAATATACTCACTTTACCCTTCGTTCCTTGCAGGCTATCTCAAAATGTAGTATTTGCCGTCATTCGTGTATTTTCAGAGGTTAAATTGTTAATGCTTTACTTTCAGTTCCTTAAATTTTTTTTAATCAAACTTTGCTTTTTCTCTCCCTGGGGAACAACAAATGGACAGCTTTCCTCTCTTGTACTCCTCCTTCCATTACCATCACAGCAGAATGCATCTGAGACTGTAATAATTCAGTGATGAAATACAAAATGTCGCAAAGCCATCTCTCTTAAAGTGAACTGAGATTTTGTTATGCCATTTTAGGTGCACTAATAGCAACTCAAGTCCCATGGAGTATCCTAATGTGAATTTAATGAGCTGATAGCATATAAATGACAGTACTGTGAGGGTGAAGGTGACATAACCTTTTTCTTTCTATTTGATGTTTGTCTTTGAAAAACTACAGATCTGTTCAAAATGTACTGCATTATTACTAAGTGGCGCATCACTCACCAGAGGAGCTACTATTGTTTTAGTGTTTGAGAATTCTTCTCTCTTTTACTGGAACAAGTAGCAAGAGCAATTTTTTTTTCTTTTATCATTAGGACAATAAAAATCTGAATAGTCTTTCTCTGAACGAACACAAATTATGAAGCCCTCTGGTGTCTATTTTGCCATAGGCTGATGGTCTCCAGTGACAAATATTTACTTATAGGCCCTTTGAATGTCACAGTCAGTGATACAACATCACTAAAAGAAACGTTAAAGATAGTGAAACTATTTACCCTTCTTTGACGTATTGTTTGAGAATGCAATTTTGATGCTTTATAAAGATGGTATTTATAGATTTGCCAATCGCAATCAGTTGATTCCTCAGCTTAGTTCAGTCTTTCAGGGTAATCCACTGTTTGTAAAAATCCAGGTAACCCCATTAAATTGGATAGTGTGGTTTATCCCTAGCTCATATTGGAAATGGAATAGGGGAGGGGGATTTTAAAAACAAGAAAAGAAAACTAAGTTGATTATCTTTGATGATAAGCAGTAATAATGAATATAGAATCACTTTTTAAAAGCTTATGACACTTCTAATGCATTTTTAAACCAGACTTAGAGCCTAGAAGTAGTCAGTATACTACAGGAGCATGATGGAGGGTTTGAGGATGGAAATGTGGGGGTCAAGAATTGACTGGGTAAGACTAAAAGGCCTATGTACTCATGTGTCACTAGACTGAAAATCTTCTATGTTCCTCCCATTTATAAAAACCTGAAATCCTTTTTAGGTCTCTTTAAGCTTTTTCAATGAACCTTAATTAACAAATGAAGAAACTGGGACCAGAAGGATTCCATGATTTTCTGAAGCCTCAAGGCTGATTTAAATACTAGAGCTGAGGGCTGCCTGGGTGGCTAAGTCAGTTAAGCTTCCAACTCTTGGTTTTGGCTCAGGTCATTTATCTCCCAGTTCGTGAGTTCAAACCCCACATGGAGATCCACACTGACAGTGCAGAGCTTGCTTGGGATTCTCTCTCCATCTCTCATTGCCCCTCCCCTGCTCACTCTCTCTGTCTCTCTCTCTCAAAATTAAATAAATAAACTTAATTCTTTTAAAATAAATAAATAAATAACAGAGCTGAGCAGGATTTGGATACTCATCTTCTGATCCCTTTCTCTGCTAGCTACAACAAGACACAATAAAGACCTGAAATCTGTGAGATTTTTAAGGGTCATCAACCATCCATGTGGGGCTAAATAACTAACAGGGACTCTGATCTGACTTGAAGTTGTCATGCCTAACAATAAAGTTCAACAAACTAGGTTAAACAAAATCTATCAAAATTCAAGAAGTCAAGTAGCCTTCCAAATGAAAATATACCTTGGGTTACATTCTATGAACATAAAAATTAAGCAGCTTAAGAGTCTCAAAAGTTTGGATTTTGGCAAAGTTCAAAAATCTTCTGGTTGCCAGGTGACAAAGCAAAACACATCACATATGCTTAACAACCAACATGTACATATTTTGTCTTTCCAAGGTTTCTAGGGCTGGTCAGGCATAATGATGCATTACTGCTGAAGGAGATTCCAGCAGGGACAAATGTTTATCTGTATCCAAAAGCGTTTTCTTAATCCATAACAAAAACAGTCCAATATTTCTCATTGTTTAATGATTGAGTAAAGGTTAATGCTACCCAGTAGAGATTATATTCCTCTTTATATTTATATTGTCTCAGAGACAGTATTTGTTAAGCGAAAATCACTAGTTATGTTGTAATTAAAAAGCATTCAATAAATAAAGGGTATTTTTTTTCCTATGGAGTTAAAAGCATTATAATATTTGGCATATCTATTTTCATTAAAATGTCAAATTATTTTGGTAAGTTATGCAATTACATTGAAGTCAGAATACTGTATCGCATTTTACATGTATTTAAATATATTTTTGAGGCTTATAAAATCCCTTTGAGGCAAAAGACCAGTCAAAACATTTTTTATTATATTTAATGTCTGGCTGAAAAAAAAGGTAGAATGATGTGTTACTCAGAAATTCCAGGGAGAATATTAATTGTACATTGAATCTATACCTACTGAAGAACTACTGAATAATGACCTCCACCCACTTAAAAGTCAACAACTGATTTATCAGGTGTCAATGCAATTTTAGGGAGAGTGAAATAAAAATAATCTTTGATTTTTCAAAAACACAGATATGTTTTAAATTCAATTTTTTTTTTACTATTTAGAGTAAAATGTGATTAAAATACAGTGAGTCCCCAAAGAGAGTAACTATTATAAAAGATTTGAAAAACAGTAACATTGGCCTTTTCTTGGATCTTTTTTTAATAGTTATTTTAATCATTTTTCTGGGGGCATAAGGTTTTATCATAGGATAGAGTACATTTCTAGCTTCACTTCACACTCAGTGGGAGAAATAATCTTTAAAAATTTTATCAGAAGAGATCTTTAATAATTTTATAAGAAGAGAGTTTAGTTATACCTTATTGATTTTTAAAGGAAGGTACTAAATGTTAAAATTATAAACAGTAATTATTCTGTTGAATTTTTAATAATCCTGCAAGGATTAATGCCCTGAAAAGTATGGATTAAATTACTAATATTCATCAAATACACATAAAGTTAGTTTTCAAGTAAATTTCTCTTGTAATTAGTACCAATTTGAATATTACCAGTACTTTGTCAGACAGATATTATTTAAATTCTTTGAACAAATGCATATTTTGTTTTCAGACTAAAACAAATAATATAAATGTGTGCAAAACTCAAGCAACAGAGGAATATAGTCTAAAGTTGAATGTCTTCGGGGTGCCTGGGTGGCTCAGTTGGTTAAGCTTCCAACTTGGGGTCAGGTCATGATCTACTGGTTTGTAAGTTCGAGCCCCATAATGAATTCTGTGCTGACAGCGTGGAGCCTGGAGCTCACTTATAGTTCTGTGTCTCCCTCTCTCTGACCGTCCCCTACTCACTACTCACTCTCTCTCTCTCAAAAATAAATAAACATTAAAAAAATTAAAGTTGAATGTCTTCAATAATTCTACTTCATGAGATCTGTCTTCAAAAGCTTTATGCATATTCCTTTAATTTTTTGTCTACATACATTAATAACTTCCAGATTTTTATATAAAAGATCATGCAATTCATATTATTCTTCAACATACTGTCTTCATATATCAACATATTGAATTTATTTAGCTTATTCCATAAGATAAAATTAAGGTATCCACATATTCTCATATTATATCCATGTATCAGCATGCATATGTGATGAAGTATTTTAATCCTCTCCTTTGATAGACACTTGAGTTTTTCAAAAATTTATATTATTACACATAATACTATGGTAAATTTTTATAAATGTATTTGTATTGTGGGGGCATTTTTAGAATAAATTCTCAGAAGTAGAAATCCTGAGTCGAAGTTCATACAGAGATTCAACTGCAAGATTTATTGTCAATGTAAAGGTGACCAAAACTACATCAACTCTAGATATTTAACAGTATTTAATTTGATAGTTAAATAGCAGCTTTAATAGCAGTCAACTTATTTTATTACAGAAATAGGTTGCTTTTTCATATATATATTGACAATTTGTAACATTTCAGTTAATTTCCTATTGATATTTGGTTAACTTCAAAATATTTTTTCTTGTTGATCTATAGAAACTTTATTTTTATATTTTTTATTTTTTTAATTATTTATTTTTCAGAGAGACAGAGACAGAGACAGAGTATGAGCAGGGGAGGGACAGAGAGAGGGAGAGAGAGAGAGAGAGAGCGAGAGACAGAATCTGAAGCTCCAAGCTGTCAGCGCAAAGCCCAACATGGGGCTCAAACTCACGAACCACGATATCGTGACCTGAATGGAAGTCAGATACTTAACCAACTCAATCACCCAAGAGCCCTGTCTGTAGAAACTCTTTATATGAAAAATTATATGACTCTCAGTTATCCATGTAGAAAATATTTTAACCCATTAAGTTGTCTTGTCATTTTTTGTATGAGTTAAAAAGACTTTCAATATTTAGTCAATATAGTATCAATCTTTTCCCTTATCATATTTTAGACTTTATTTATTTTCTTAGAACCATCTGAACAATTTCCAAGGAATAGAGGCTTCAGCAAAATTTCAAATTAAGACTGTGATAGGTCCCAAATTCAAGTGGCCAAGATGACTAATAGTATAACTAATTTTCTTTATACTTTAATAGGGTGGACCTCTGTTAATGCTGTCCTTCTCTAACCTAAGATATTGTAAAAATAAAATAAACCTTTGTTTCTGAGAGCCCTGGTGGTGACTCACTAGGTAAGTCCTGCCAAAATTAGTGATCACAGGGAAGATTTCTCTGAGGAGCAAAGGTCACCACTTGTATTCTTAACCATATGAGTATTCTGGGCATTACTGGTTTTAGGGGATCCATTTTTATATAAATGGAAATCCTGGTTATAATTTCACCATTTAGCCTGTGGCTGATTCTCTGTTACCTGAGATAGCTCAGGAGACTGTAGACTTACTTTGTAGAAATACCTGAATGGCTGGGGTTAGATTCTGCTGTCATTGCACATCTGATGGAATCCCAGGGAACTTTCAAAGTAGCTCTGGAGTCTAAGGAAAACAGAAAATAAAACTAAGTGATTCTCAATTCAAAAGGAGCCAGCTTTTAATTTCAGGTCAGAATCTGAGGTTGGAGCAGGATATAACACCTTAAAGAACAAATTGTTGGGGCACCTGGGTGGCCCGGTCCGTTAAGCCTCTGACTTAGGCTCAGGTCATGATCTCACGGTTAGTGAGTTCGAGTCCCATATGAGGCCCTCTGCTGACAGACCCTGCGTTGCATCCTCTGTCTCCCTCTTTCTCTGCCCCCCGCCCCCAGCTTGTTACTCTCTCTCTCTCCCTCTCTCTCCCCCTCAAAAACAAACATTAAAAAATGTTTAAAAAGAGCAAATTGTTTCCCTTATTTAGATTGGAAACACAATGCTAAGAAGTGCAATAGAAATGTTGTTTCACTGTAACAAGTGTTATATATCTTCCCTTCGTGTACTAAAAAAAATACACATTAAGTATCTACACTATTCAAAGTATTGTGCTAAGCATGTGTAAAATAAAAAAAAAAAAAAAGATGAATAAGATGATGATGATGTCAAGAAACTTTTTGACTTCAGACAAAGCTGTATCAATAGTTAAAGTCCTTCACCAACAGAGTAGGCCCAATATCCTAATATCACGTGATTGCCTACACTATGGAGACTCTCTCCATATGTATATATACACATATATATTTACATATACACATACATATACATATATTCTTTCAACTCTTGGATACCACCACAAGCTCAAACTCTTTTAGTAAATTTCTTAAATAAAAACTAAAGATAAACTGGTTGACTTTTATCTGTGATATTGGTAAATAGTTTGACATTTTTCCCGTGTTAATAGATATTCTTCTTATGCAAATAAGAGGTCTGATAAAAGGCAGGCTAAAAGACTTGATATTTTTCATATATACCTTTTTCATATATGTATTTTATGTTAGAGGCAGTCCATTTTTTTCCTAATTCAAATGTTTAAAGAAGGGTTGGATTTGCAGATGAGGAAGCGACTCAAAGGCCTTTGATTTTCTGCTTGTAGACCTAGATGAAAGCATGTCTGAAAATCAGCATTCTTTTGCTTCTGTGTCCTAATAGGTCAGAGATACTAGAATCCTCACTGATATAGCCTAAAACATGGGTGGGGGGGAATCAATCAAACACTTCAGCATATACCAAAAAGGAGTGTGTGGGAAGGACTGTCATTTCATCTGGTAGCTGCCCTAAGTAGAGGCTCTTGCGAAGACTGTGACCTACCGCACAAAAACAACAGACGAAGCTGATGCTTTGAGCTCCCCAGTTATGTGCAACAACAGTGTAACATTCACAGAGTGTACAGATTGTCTCCAAGAAAATGTTCATTATCAGAAAATGTGAACACGTGTCGGCCTAAGTCCCCCATGTGTAACATGGGACAAAGTGACAGGAGTGAGGAAGCTTGCTTCCTCTTTGCCTCCAACCCAGGCCTGTCATTCTGTGAGGTCCAACATCTCTGACCATCATTTGGGTGCTGTGAATAAGTAAATAGGGGCATCCTGTTAAAACGATCAGTTCCAAGGAAACTGGATTGTTTCACTGAAATAAAGATAGGACAGCTTTGAGAAACTCACTCCTCTGTTCAAGAGTATGTGGGTGTGAAGGCAGGAATATGGCTTGGATGACCTTCCAAAGAATCTTTAAGCCTGAATATTCTCTCAAATATATGGAGATCATTATCCTACAAGAGCTGTATGGAAAGAAATAGCACGCCCTAGAATCAGAATATGCCAAATATCATTGGCGTTAACATGAATTAAAATCCATTTTACCTTAAAAGGAGAAAGACTAAGAGGAATGCAAGTGGCTTAGATACAAAGAACGCATCTCATGCAGTTTGCTCAAGAGGGAGACAGATTGGGAAACCCTCAAGGAAACAAAGCTTGAGCCATAGAAGCAAATGGTCATTGCCGCAAAGCCCAATAAATTCCAGCTTTGTGTATACAAGTGGATTGAGTAGCTTTGGAAAGCACACCTCTGTCAGTTTATACTCATGGATCTGGTCCTGCTGTTACCAGTCAGATTTTAAGCTTTGATTTATGCAGCTTTTGGCATTTGAGGTTTTGTTTGGTTTGGGAACCAGCACCCCCCGCTCCCCACGGCCACTGGTCTTTTTTTTTCTTTTTTCTTTTTTTTAATTGCAGCAACACCATTTGTCCAAAACCACACACCAGAATGTTTAATTATATGTACATATAATGTCATTTCATACAACATGCATATTTAATATAATCTGAATGCTCTAAATCAATGTTGAGCAGACCTTCTGCAACTGAAATAATATGGAAATTTGTGTAACCTACAATTATAAACAGCACAGTTACAGGAAAGAAATGTTTTCCTGTCTCTTCTGGGAACCCTACATAGCTTGTTTATTCACCCTACATTTGATTTATAACAAATGAAATGAATTACCATCAAACTCCTCAAAATGAAATTATTTCTATAGGTCACAGGTTGAAAATTATGCCATAAGAAGTTCAAGTTAGAAGGGACTAAGCCCTTCAGTGTTGTCCAAGCCCTTTAGTGGACAGATGCAGGCACTGTCAGAAAAGCTGGTTAACTGATGTGTTCAAGATCGTACAACTTGTTAACTCAAGAGTTGTGTGTATGCCCCTAGCCCTTGGGCTCCTACTGCAGATTTCTCTTCTCTACAACATATGTGAGGCAGAGGGGCCTTAAATCTTAAATCTAACATTTCCTTACCTTGGGAATGAGAAATTTGAATATCAAGGTGCCCACAGTAACAAATAAACTGAATTTCTGTAGGACAGAATAGCTTCTATTGATCCCATGTCCCCTATCACCAGGCATCCTTACAAGAGTCATCCATCTAAACACCAAACCAAACAAAAACAGCAGTTGAGGGAAAAGGAGAGAGAAAATTTTGGTTTTCCAATAAATCAGGTGCTTTAAAAGATGATGTTGAAAAGATTCCCTCTCCCTGTGACATTATGGAAAGGGGTGGTGGTTGATCTAGGATTTGGGAGAATTTAATGATTATTACTGTTAAAAACTTTATTTTTATTTTCTTTCAGATTTTATAGTACTGAATCAACTAGAAAATCACTAGCTGCTCACAAGTGTATAGTTAAAAGCTTAAGTTTTTGAGTATTAATGCATTTTTTCTTGGAGAATATGGGAGATCTTTTCACATATCTAAGTTTTTTTAATGTTTATTTATTTTTGAGACAGAGAGAGACAGGATGTGAGCGGGGGAGGGGCAGAGAGAGAGGGAGACACAGAATCAGAAGCAGACTCCAGGCTCTGAGCTGTCAGCACAGAGCCCGACCTGGGGCTCGAACTCACTGACCGCGAGATCATGACCTAAGCCGAAGTCGGATGCTCCACCGAATGAGCCACCCAGGCGCCCCTCTTTTAACATATATAAATTGGTACATGAAATAAAGATTGATTTAGAAGTAAAAGAATGATATGCATGAATACATTCTGTTTTTCAAAGCAAATACATAACAACTCACTATATATTTACAGTAGTTTTTTTTTTTTAAACTTCCATTTTCTACATTATAGGATGTCGATAAAACCTTTAAACTCTGCAAGAACAGGCAAAATCTTAGATTAGTGCTTTCAACACTGGCTGCTTATTGGGATTACCTTGGGTGGTTTAAAAAATACTGATGCTTGGTTCTCACTTTCAGATTATGAATTTATTAATTAGTCTGGGGGTGTGGCTTGGGTATCAAGTTAAAAAAAAATTCCGAGGCGATTGTAATTGCAGGCAAAGTTGGGAACTACTTCGTAGACCTTTTCAGGGCCATGACTTCGGTATCCTTAGTCCTTGTCTGCTCCTGTCCAATTGACCTGGAGCTACAAAAGCCTCTATGATCAGGTACTGCTGGCTAAAGTCTTGGCCTGGAAAGGATTTGATGGACAGTTTATCAAAAAGATGAGTGGGGTCTGTAAAGAGAGAGCTGGGACACTTCCCCTTTTTGCATACTCCCTGAAATCGCTGGAAAACAGCAAAAACACCCTCTCCACAGATGTCTAACAAAATTAAAATGAAAGAAAATATCACATAACTGTCCTTGAAGTATGACGATCGCATACAAACACTAAAGCTTCCTAGGTTAAAATGCATAATCCATTGACATCCTTCACAACCCCTTAAGCTTTATTTATTTTCTTGAATGGGCATGCAAGGCCTTGGAGTTCTATTTGCTTCTATGTTCAGCCTCCTGGCACTCTTAGGGACTCCACTGCATATGATAAAAGTCAGCCTCACCCCAGGCTAATGGATATCTCACTTCCACAGAGACATCAGCTCTATTTCTCTGGTTTGGTATCATAGTGATCCTCTTACTTCCACCTTTAAGAAGTCACTGACACTGGTATGGAGGGAAGGGGATTAATATCTTTCACTACTAATCAGCACCTCACTTTATTTCTTTCTCTCTTTCCTCTCTTAACCAAGGAGTGTTTTTCCATGTGAAATCTTAAAAGTCTATTCTGTTTCCTCTGACCCTCGAAGATACATCCCTGTATAGCTCTGTGTCACCATCACAGGATACTCTTATTTATTCTCTTTGCAGTTGCATATTCATGCATTGTTTTGCCCTGCAGAGTTGAAGACATATTTCTGACAATTCAGAAAAATAAATTCTTTTACTCAGAGAATGGTATGCTTGATGCATTGTCTTTACAACTAGGGTTTTGTTTGTTTGTTTGCTTGCTTGCTTTCAGCACACTAGAATGAGACTTTACTCTCTAAGAGGCAGCACAGCCTGTTGCTGAGATTGGCAAAATTCATTGGTTAGAAGAATCACACGGAAAGCTTATTAAAAATACAGAATCCAGGGGCGCCTGGGTGGCGCAATCGGTTGAGCGTCCGACTTCGGCCAGGTCACGATCTCGCGGCCCGTGAGTTCGAGCCCCGCGTCAGGCTCTGGGCTGCTGGCTCGGAGCCTGGAGCCTGTTTCCAATTCTGTGTCTCCCTCTCTCTCTGCCCCTCCCCCGTTCATGCTCTGTCTCTCTCTGTCCCAAAAATAAATTAAAACATTGAAAAAAAATTTTTAAAAAAATAAAAATACAGAATCATCAGGACACCTGAGTGGCTCAGTCGGTTAAGCATCCAACTTTGGCTCAGGTCATGAGTGCTCCGTCTGTGAGTTTGAGCCCTGCTTTGGGCTCTGTGCTGACAGCTCAGAGCCTGGAGCTTGCTTCAGATTCTGTGTCTCCTTCTCTCTCTGCCCCTCCCCAACTAGCGCACACGCATGCACTCTCTCTCTCTCTCTCTCTCTCTCTCTCTCTCTCAAAAGTAAATAAACATTGAAAAACATTAAAATAAAAATACAGAATCCTAGGTCCCATCTTGGACCCATTACATCAGAATACTTGGAACCCAGATTGTACACAGTCCCGTGGATGGTGGCCCAGGAAGCAGGACTTGGCCTTTAAAGCCATGTAGTTCAAATCTCAGCTGACTAATTTCCTGAGCCTCAGTTTCTTCATCTCAAAATTGAGATGAATTCACAGTGATTTGTGAAGGTAAATGAAAGTATACGTATAAAGAACACAGTACAAAGAACTCAGCAAATATTTGCTTTTGCCCTTCCTCAGAGCTGTGATGAATCAGTGTATTTACAGAGATTTACAAGGGAAAACGGTCCTATTTACAAGTACATAATTTTTCCCATTACCTTTTCATTCTTTCTCTTCCAGAAGGAGTTCCCTTGGCCCAAAGCTGCGTGACGAAGAAACGCATTGTTGAACTGATAGTAAGATTGCTGTTCACATCCAATCTGAAGCTATTCAGCATAGTGCAAAACCCTCTTTTGGTCCTTCTCTGCTTTGCCCTTTCCTTTCCCTGCCTGGAGAGAGCTGTTCTGGTCCACCCATTTTGTTGAAATAGACCTGAGGGGGAGAACTTTGCCTTTGCTTTTGTCATTAAAACCTCTCTCTATTGCTTCTTTGTTCAGCAGAGGTGCTAACTTCTTGACTTTGCTTTTACTAAGGTCAGTTGGGTTTACATTCAGATTGCATTTCAAAGGTGTAAATATCAATGCGGATAAGGGAGAAAGAAACAATTATTAGGCCCTTTTGAATGCAAATTTGCAAGAGGGAAAATAAGGAAAAATACTTCTGGGTGGATGGTAACTCCAAATGAGGTATAGAAACCATCTGTGTCTATTTCACCCGAGAACTCTCCTTCAGATTTGCTAGAATATAAAACACGTCTGACAATTCAGTAGTTATATTTTCAGTAAGCAACAGATTAATTTCTATACCTGAACATTTGGAGTTCTGCTTTAAAATACAGAATAGTCACCAAAGGGTGCCTGGGTGGCTCACTCCTTAAGCGTCTGACTCTTGCTTTCAGCTGTTTGATCTCACAGTTCATGGGTTGAGCCCAGTGATGGGCTCGGTGCTGACAGCATGAAGCCTGCTTCAGATTCTCTTTCTCCCTCTCTCTCTGCCCCTTCTCTGCTGTCTCTCACTCTCACAATAAATAAATAAACATTTAAAAAATAAAAAAGTAAAACACAGCAATAGTCATCACTGACTAGTTCAGCCAAGTGGAACTAACCAGAAGGAAAAAAAAAATCTATAATCTTTTCTTTTTCCTTCACAAAGGATAGACCAGAAAGCTCAAGAAATCAATGGGAAATGGAAGGCATTTACAAAATTAAATCTAATTTAGAAACTAAATGTGATTCTGAGAAACAATAGAGCAATTGGAAAGTACTTGTCAAAGTAGGCAGACTACTTCAGGACAGACCAGTACATATGAACTTCCGCCATAAAAACCTTAACCAGAGACAGAATCATTTCTTCCCTTCTGTTCACAGGAGTCGTTCTGGGTTAAAAATATCAGAGCATGAAGGGGTGCCTGGGTGGCTCACTTGGTTAAGTGGCCGACTTCAGCTCAGGTCACGATCTCTGAGTCCGTGAGTTTGATCCCCGCATCAGGCTCCATGCTGACAGCTCAGAGCCTGGAGCCTGCTTGGGTTTCTGTGTCTCCCTCTCTCTCTGCCCCTCCCCCATTCATGCTCTCTCTGTCTTTCAAAAATTAATAAATGTTAAAAAATATATATCAGAGAATGAAAGCAGAAAACGTTATCACCTTGGGCAGTGGAAGGTATACTTCGGCTTGGGTCATGATCTCACCGTTTGTGAGTTCGAGCCCCATGTCCTGCTGTGTGCTGACAGCTCAGAGCCTGGGGCCTACTTTGGATTCTGTGTCTCCTCTGTCTCTGCCCCTCCCCTGCTCACGCTCTGTCTCTCTCTGCCTCAGAAATAAACATTAAAAAAATTAAAAGAAAAATGCCTTCAGAACACTTGACTAGAAAGCAGAGCATAGAACCCAGCCCACTGCAGATTTGATAGAAAAAAAGACATCAATAATGCTGGACAGAGGACAGGAACTTCAGAAGCCAGTGACCATGTGGAAGCCAAAGTCGGACGCTCAACCGACTGAGCCACCCGGGTGCCCGGATCTGAAGGCATTTTGAACTTCATCTCTCTCAAGTCCTGGTGCACCTAGTAATAATTCACAGTTAGAATACATGCTTAGGATGCATTATATTGTTAAAGAGCTGAGAAAACATGTGTATTGACCCCTGGAATACAAAGGTTTGTGTTTACCACCAACCCAGTGCCATCACAGTTCCTCTGGGTTACAGGTTCTTGACCCTCCCCAGACTCCTCCAACACACCCACACTCTTGATGAAGTCAGACATCCTGTCATTCTTATTTTTATTTTTCATATGATTTTTACTTCTTAAGGCACTTAAGCAACTGTTCAGTGAAGATACAGTAAGTACCTGGCTTTTATCTCCATTCAATCTCACTTTGAGTAGAATCGCTAAACCCTTGGTATGTCTTTCCTACCTCTGATCAACAGGTAGCTTTTTCAAAAACTTCCCACTTACCTTCATTCTACTCAGCCACAGTAGCCTACTTCTAGAAATATGCTGTCTCTCCCCAGCTCAGGCCTAGGGTGCTTGGTTTGCCCTATGCCTCAAAGCTCTGTTCCAATATATTGTTCAGGTGTCTCTTTAAACATCTCTAAATGGCCTTCTGAGATCACCTTATCTAAAATAGCACCTCAGCCAGTGACTATTGACTCAGTCTGCTCTGGTTTTCTTTTTGATTCCTATCAATCTCTCCATGGGGAGCATGTGAGCCCCACAAAAGTAGAGATATTAAGTTTTCTTCATGTCTGTGTCTCTAGTATCTACAACAGGGATTGGAATATGGGAGTTCAGGAAATATGCTGACTGAATGAATACATGTATGATTGAATGAATGAAGAGATAGCTTCTATCAAACTCTAAAAGTTTCAAGAGCAACAAACTAATGGGATATAAAAATAAACTCTCTGGTACATAGCAGGTGCTTAATATAATTTATAAAAGAAAGAATGTGTGAATCAATAAAACAGCTATTTGATTAGCTAGAAAGCATTATTCTCTATCCACAATTTAGTGTATTAGAGAGATTTTCTAAGTGTTAATAACACAGGGGGAAAACGAGAGAGTATCATTGCTGGGGTTTCTAGATTACAATTAATTAAGATTTCTACATTACAGTTTCTTTAGAGCAAGGGTCAATGGATATTCACATAGCCTGAAAAAGGACTAATACTGTTCCAAGTAAAGGAGAATGGCATCTGTGCTTTGTGGACCCTAGAATCTCTACTAAGTCATCTGGTATGATTGGGTTTCACCAATCCTTTGGGAGTAAAGTTAATTGAATCCTGATTTAATCTTACTTTGGAAAATTTCATGCTATTTTTCACAGTAGGATAAGCCATACATTATTATTCCATAATAATAGGATATTTGTATATTCTATTATGTTGAGAATATTTTAGAATTATGGAGCCCTTAAGCATGGGGCATTTACTATGCTTCTTCATAGCCTCAATCCCATTCTTTAACCTAGGGAATGATTACATATATATTACTAATAGGAATTTATCCTTGCTGAAAAATAATAGATATGTTTAGAATTTTCCTTTGAAACTTGTACTGAAGCAATCTTTAAGGATAGTTTGCTCATTATTCTACAAAATAATTAATACTTAAAGACAAAAAAAATACAAAAAACAAAAAACAAATGAGGGCACATTTCACATAACAAAAGCCTTCCGATGTTTGATTCTGAAATCAGTAGTTGTCCAGGAAAAAAATAAGAAAACAGAAATCCAGTCTTAAATGCTGAGATTCAGTTCTAAGCTCATAGCTGACTGCTTCAAATTGGCTTTAAACTCACTATTATTATTGTGAGTGATTTTATGAGCCCATTATTTTGTAGTAACTCATATGGTGTTTATACTACCAGTATGTACCATACTTGATCTTTGGCTCTTCTGGAAAATACCTCCAATAGATTATCCATAAATTACATATTCATAGTTATCACTGTACCATTTGGGCTTGATGGATTTCTCTTTCTATCCATTTACAATTGTAAGGCAGTGTTTACAGACCTGGAAGTTCTGAACGAAGAAAAGCATTCCATTAGCTGTAATCAAAATGATACTTTTTGTCAGGTGTTACTATTTGTCACTGACCTCATCTTTATAGGCCAGTTCATTGCATGATCTGAATTTCAACTCAAGTGTCATGCTTGCTATTTGCAAATACTGTGCCGAACTTTTCCCCCTTTGAATTCAGAACATCAGCTAGAATGAAATAAGAAAACTGACGAAGATTTCAAGGAACCAGCATAGTGTGTGTGTGTGTGTGTGTGTGCGTGCGTGTGTGTGTGTGTGTGTGTTTTAAGGTCTAAAGGTAACCACAACACTCCAGACTTGTAAATCAAGGAGCAAATTATTTGCATAATAAACTAACACTTAGGTTTTAGAGAAGAAACGTGCTAGTATTTTCATTTGTCCCTTTCAAGTCTGACCTCTTCAGGGCTATACTAGAGCACAGTTTGCTCAAATAAGTATGTTTTATGATTTGTTGTGTTTGCGATTTCTGTTAAAATATTTATTTTGTGTTCATGTAGACTGTACTTTTTCCTGTGAATTCGGGTTCCCTGATAAGACTTTTCCTTTTTCATGGGGCAGAATTGGCTGATAGATTTGTAATTCACCTTTTAAAATCACTTTCTCTCATCTTCTATTCCCACCTCTTAATTTTTAATATTATCGGAAACTATAATTATGTAAATTCTCAGGTCACATAAATATAAAGTTTAGATATGTATAGATATTATTCTTTATAAAATGTTATTTTTAATTCCTGAGATCAATTCCTGAAGGGTTAAAGGACTTGTCTAGTGTCACACAAAGTTGTTGGTAAATACAGAACTAAGGGCCTGAGGTTAAACATAAGCTATAACATACATTATTGAATATTTCATTTGATATGTAATATTTGATTTAACCAAAACAATAATATGATACTGATTTTTGTAGCATTTTTATATGTATTCCTACAACATATGCCTAGCAAACACTAAGGTCCAACCCTCAGACCACCTATACATTATTTTTAACTGCAGTTAGCAATCCAAGTGTTACTATGAGACAATAATGAGACCAACAGTAGACATAATAAAGAATTCCAATAGAATTAGCCTTCGCTATTCTGTCTTATGTAATAACTTGAGATAGCAATTATTTTTGCCTCACATCAAGTCGCTACAACTCAAATATTATTGAATTACAATATATGTTTAAATAAAAATGGTAAATTTTCAAGCTTATTACAAGAATGATATATTGTTGAATGGAGCTACATGCTAATACATAACAGCTTTCACTTTATTTGCCATACTACTTATATTTACATCTCGGGGGTGAATCCCACAATCATTTTATATTAATCAAGCCTTAAAAAGTGTCTTAAATCCCCCCATGTTGTTCCCCTTTCTGAAAACGGATAGGCGATATTGAAAAGAGTGTAGGGCTTCCTTGAAGCATAAAAGCAAGACATTTTTTTTAAAAAAAGTGAGTAGCTGAGAAATGAAAACAAACCATTAAAAGCACAAGGCAAGAGGAAAAGAAGACCAGTTGTTGTTGGGAATAATTGGCACCTGACAAATGCAAGTTATCCTAAAAAGTTTTGCAAGAACAATTGTGCAATATCGGAATTAAAAAAAATCAAAACACTCTTGAATAAGTACATCATCCATCTTGTCTTCTTTATTTTTGTCTGAAGAAATATAGTGACTGGAATTAGCTTTCCTAAATAAACTAATCCTATTGCGGGGAAATGTCATTTTCCATGTGAAAACACCTGTGTAACACTTCCAAGTCTTCTGCAGAAAGTTTTCTCATTGTGTGCTGTGTTTACTTGTTCCTCAGCGGGGTCTGCTGATGCTAATGGACTCACAGCAGTGCCTCCTACTTCAGTTATTACAGGTCTAATTCAGTCATTAACATTTCATTAATGGACGGGCCTCCTAGCTGCCTGCGAGGCTGTGCAGATATTGATGAGCTCCCTGCTAGAAGAAACAAGTCTTTAAGGTGGACTGCTTTAGAAATAAAGTGTCTTAGTGAGGGTGGTGCAGAGAAAAGCAGGGATTGTTTTCTGAGGGTTTGGCTGGGCTTTAGGTTTAGACAGAATGGAGAATGAAAAAGTTCTGTCTCTCACCCTCAGGGATTCCAACAGCATTCTATAAATTGAGCACACATTTCATTCTAGGATGGATGGTTAACTAATAATCCCCCTATCCCCTGAATAAAACAAAGTGGTGTACATATGCCCCTTGTAACAAATCTCAAACCCGTTTCCCATGGCAATTTACTCTTCGTTGCTTTGTTACTGGGAGTATGAACTTGAAGAAGTACTTCATGAAGACATCATTTAAAACCTCTCCTTTCCAAAAGCTTCTGTCACCATAGAAAAACCTCCTCAGCTTAATGCCTCAGGTCACTTTGTCCACTTTCTCCCCTCTATTCGCTCCAATCAGGCTTTGGTCCTAACCACACCATCAAGGCTCAACTATCAGGAAACCAGCGATTTCCATGTTGCTAAACCCAATGGTCTCCCACATTTGCAATCTTTCAGCAGCATTGAATACAGACCCAGCCCTTATTTATCTTCTTCCGTGTAATGATCCCATATTCTCTTGAGTTTCTCATCATTGTACCAGCTATTCCCCTGCAGCCTTCTTGACTAAGTTCCTCATCTACTGCTTAACAGCTACAGGTTGGAATGCTCCCCACCTTCCATCCTTGGGGGACTGAACCCAACCCAAAAGCATTGAGTATCCTTTTTCTGTGTAGATTTGCAAATCTAAATTTTGGGCTCCAACCTCCTGTCATGATCTTGAGAGAGTTAAGAAGAGGCTTTTGTTCTAGCTCTGTCACTAGTGTTCTATGGTACGTGATTTAAGTCAGATCACGTCCCCTAACTTCTACTTTCTTTTCTCTAAAATGAGATTGTTGAACTATTTGATCTCTAAGGGCTCTTCATGCTCTAAAATTCCATGACTGGGAGTCCAAGCTTTGTATAAAGCAGGACAATCAGATCTAAGAGTATGAACTGTATCCCCAGTCCTCCTATTAAACAAATTGTTATCTTCCTGTGCAACTGAGAATTGAAATATATTGTATCATACACATTTCTAATGCAAGTACTTTGTGAAAATTACTAATTTGATACCACAATTATGCATGTAATGTAAAATTATTAAGTACAGCCATATTGCTTATAACTGTACATGGAACTTATATTGTTGCAATAAAGTGTGTTTAAATTCCATTACATAACCTTATTGTATTCTTTAATAGCGTTCACAATTTAGATAGGAGAAAAAAGAGGCAAGCAGTCAAAAGAGAATGATTATGGGTTCTGTAAATTCTATTGTGATGCCTTAAAAGGATAACTAGTGAGTTTTCTACAAGCAACTTTAAATTTTCTTTATGGTCGACGTTACAGAACTGTGTTTATGGTAAGCATGGTAACCAGCAGAAGCAGGATTAAGGTTGAGTCCCTTCAAAACACATTGAATAAGGTAACCACAGAAACATATTCTCTGAGGTATGATTTCTGCTTCATAAGTGGGACTTTCATATTTCTGTTTAGTATAGTTTTCTAGAAATACGCTCTTTGGTTTTAGAAACAAATAGAACGTGTACTTATATTTATGGGATGAAGCTAAATATGAGGAAGGAAAAGACCTTTAACAATGACATAAATAGGTAATCCAGAATAAATGGGTGTATGTGTTTCCTACAGAAAACTGTAACAGAAGGTGAGTTAAGGATGTATGTAGATGGTGCTCATTTAATATAGGAGAAAATATGTAGAAATTATAGGCCAATTGACTAAAGCTTTATTTAAACACATAGACCTAGGGGGCTTTGTTCATTTGAGTGTAACAAACCATATCTTTAAAGAGAGAAATAAACCACAGCTTATAAAGATGGACTGAATTTAAAAATAAAAAACACATGACTCTGCTGAAATATCATAATTTTCTTCTTCAGAGATGACCATGTAACCTCATTATGATTTTCTCATCATTTAAAAATTGTTATTTCTTTAAAACAGCAAAGCCCATAGTCATCACTGATACAAATGTGACACAATTAAAAAATGGGAGTAGGGACTCTGGTGGCTCAGTTGGTTGAGGAACTAACTTCAGCTCAGGTCATGATCTTTCGGTACATGGGTTTGAGCCCTGCATCGGGCTCTGTGTTGACAGCTCAGAGCCTGGAGCCTGCTTCAGATTCTGTGTCTCCCTCTCTCTCTGCCCCTCCCCACTCACGCTTGGTCTCTTTCTCTCTCTCTCTCAAAAATAAACATTAAAATAATAAAAAAAAAAGAATGGGAATAACTCAGTTTCACCTAATTTTAGTTTTATGCTCTATATGGAGAAAAACATGTAAAAGATAATTTATTTTGAAATTATGTTAAGTGTTTATAACAACTAAAGTCAAGGTTACTGCAGGAAAGAGAAAAACTGCTGCCTGTATAATCAATAAAAATGATAATAAATATTTTTATGACTCAAACCACATCTATAATACAAACCCCAATACTTGATATTTTTTGGAGACTTATAATTTTAATTAATGTTGATCTAGTCACTTGAACTATTTAATACCTTCACATATTTTCCTTTATTCTGTTGGTACCTTATAACGAGCCTCTAAACAACCACAAATGTTCTGCCATGAACGTGTTTTGGCAAGTGTCTACATCTAAGATCTGGCAAAAAGGCTTATGTATTGGCAGTGTGAATAGGGTATAAAAACGAATCACAAAGAACTTGCCATCATCCACGTCAGTTCACTTTGATTCAATATGGTCAACTCCCCTCCTAGTATGATGTATTTCCAACTTTCTTTATTTGCAACAATAGTGCGAAGAACTGTAATCCATCTGCCCAGGAGCTGGTAGCCATGTCTCCATCACATATCTAGCTTTCCTGTATAGTTGCCCTGAAATTGTAGAGTTGCTCCAGATTTTCCCATTATCAATGCTGTTCCAAAATTCAGGAGAAGGGAACATTACCGACCCGTCACTTTGCAAGCCACTTCTTAGTACTTGTAGAAAATGTGAGAACTGTTGTTGGGTAGATTTTCTCTTTTACTAACACAGTACTTTTCTATTACAGATCCTCCAGTTTAGAAATGCGACTTTATAATGTTCTGTGGAAAGCAATTGGTCTCACATTTTACCTCAGACTACTTTTTCAGATAAATATTATCAGATCCCTCTCACTCATCATGTGATTCAGCTGCATTTTCTTACTGGTCATTTCTAGAATGTGGCATATACTCTCCCCTTGCCAGGGTATGGAATTGCACTTAACTCCATCTCTGTTTGGAATACCCATGTCTGCTTGACAAGCCTTTACTTGAACTTTAACCCCAAATGTTAGGTTCCCAACTATGCTCTTTCTCTTCTGTGACCCTGAAGCATTGGGTATACTCTCTGTGTTATTTATTTATTTATTTATTTATTTATTTATTTAAGAATTTTTAATGTGTATTTATTTTTGAGAGAGAGAGAGAGAGAGAGAGAGAGAGAGAGAGAGAGAGAGATGGAGTGCGTGCAGGGGAGAGGCAAGGAGGGAGGGAGACACAGAATCTGAAGCAGGCACCAGGCTCTGAGCTATCAGCACAGGACCCAATGTGGGGCTTGACCTCATGAATGGAGAGATAATGACCTGAGTGAAGTCGGTCATTTAACTGACTGAGTCACCCAGGCACCCCTCTCTTTATGTTATTTAAAATGTTGCATTAGGACCATTTATTTGTATAGGGGCTACCCAGACTGAACTGAGATCAAAGTTTAAGATGAAGGATCTTCTTCTTCACTTTTGTGCCTCCAATGCTTGGAATATTGCTCGATAAGTAGTAGGAGTTCGATATATGCAAGTTGTTATGAACGTTTGTAAAATTATTGACTAAATTGGGCATTTAGGAAATATTTTGTGCTATGAACTGAACTGTGTCCACCAAATTTCATATGTTGAAGCCCTAACCCTCAGTGTGATGGTATTCGGAGATGGGGTCTTTAGGAGGTAATTAGGTTGAGATGAGGTCATGAGGGAGGGGCCCTCATTATGGGGTAGGATTAGTACCCTCCTAAGAAGAGATACAGACAGTTTGCTCTCCTTTCTCTTCTGTATATGAGGACACAATTACATGAGGACACATTCTATGAGGACACAATGGCAGTCTGCAAACCAGGTAAAGAGCTCTCACCAGAGCCTGAATGTTCTAGCACCCTGATCTCAAATTCCGAGACTCCAGATGTGTGAGAAAATAAACTTCTGTTGTTTAAACCACCCAGTCTATGATATTTTGTCATGGCAGCGTGATCATACTAATACATTTAGTATCCTCAAATTTTTCTCTTAGAAAACAGTCTCCTTATAGTTTAGTTACCAAAGTTGCCTGTCAGGAAATATACCAAATCTTTAGTGGCAGTAAATTTTGAAACTCTAGTGTTACTATCGTTTTGGGTGTGTTTGTTTTGATTGTGTTATTAAAACCATTTGCATCTACCTTTAACTTCTCTAATTACTTTTCCCCACTTTCATAGATTTTGTTGCTATAAACCATTACTTAGGTAGAAAATAGAATACAGAAAATAGTTATCCCAAAATTTTGCCAATATGGATTCAACCATTAATGTTTTTGGCATTGGTGTTTGAGTTGGGGTCAGTTTTTCATAATTGAAGGAAAGGTTATTCCAAATTTCTCTCTTGCTACTCATAAGGAAGTCACTGGGGTTTACTGGGTGGTCCAATGTTATTTGCAATTGGAAATGAAATTCCTCCTATCTTCTATGGGCTATGAATTTATTCCTGAAAGATGGGAGTTGATTTACCTTTATCATATTCGCTTTGTAGCACTGAAAATGTTATTAGTAGCCATAAAATGATCTAATTCTATCTGTGTAGATTATTTAATTAAATCACCCCCTGAGCCAGAAATTCTGCAGGTTAACTATATGCTGTGTGAGAAAATATTTCTTTTTATTTGGTCTATATTTATTGCTCTTTAAATACAATGAAGGTCCCTTTGCTCTCATATTCCACACTGCGGTGAGGAGGAGGGAATGATCAACTGTCATTTGACTCTGAAGGTCTGACTCAGCTCCACATATGTTACTGGTCACTTCTCAAAGTATAGACTCATTCATTTTGTATTTTAAAATACAGATTGTGTCTTCTCTCCACCTCCAATTATTTTTAGTATTTTCTTTACTTTCCATTTTATTTTTGATAATTTCATACTCTTTCCTGGTGATGACACAGGTTTAAATAACTATATTCCCTAAAACATTGGGAAATAATCATCTAGGAAGGGAGAAATCCCTGGGGCTATGAAATAGACCCCACACAGGAAGTGGACACGATACCCTGTTAATCACCTCAGCTGTGCCTGGAATGAGTCAGGGTGAACAGGTGGAATCAGTCAGGTGTTAGGATTTCCTGTTTGATTCCCAAATGGATGTTTCTCTAGACTCACTGTTGTATGGGCAATGGGTTCTGTCAACAGAAGAATTCTTTCCTAGTGGATGATAGGACACTTTCTTAAAGTTTGTTCTCAAAAGCTATTAAACAGAAGTCAATAGCAGAGGGAAACACTACTGATTATATTAGGTAATTATTCTTAAAAATCACTGAACCTTTATATTTTTGATATATTAGTAAACATTCATACTTACAGGATTCCAGAGAAGGAAGATAGACTATATTCATTTGAAACTCTGGCAAATATTTCCAAACGATATTATCCATTTGTTGGCCAATTTATAGATCCTATCAATCCTAACAATGCATGGATTATCTCAATGGCTTATATAAAAATATTAAAATGAATAGAAAAATCATCATATTGAAGAAAATTCTGACAAATAAAAAAAGCAATTGTCTTAGCTCATGCCTGAAAAAATCTAATACTCTACCAAAATGGAGGTAGTCTTATTTAATATGGCTTAGTAGCTAAATTCCCATGCACTGGGGTCAAACTACCTGGGTTAAAAGCCAGGCCTACCTAATATGTGATATTAGGCAAAGTTCTTAACCTTTCTGTTTCACAGTTTTCTAACTTTAAAAAATGTTGATTTTAATATTACATTATAAGATGTGGGAATGAAAAATATGTTAATGTTCTTAAAGTTCTATAAGTCAAACCAATTCCTCATTCAAGTACCATAAGATACTGCTCTCAAAGATGCAGAGTGTAAATCTCTGAAATATTGTAAAAGTTAGCTATTGCTGCCTAACAAACATCTCAAAACTTTAGTGGCTTAATACAACAACCATTTGTTGTTTCTTACATGTCTCTAGGTAGGCTGGGGATTTGTTCATCTAGGCAGGGATCTGCTGGGCTCTGCTGAGTTCCTCATGGTGTCTGTGGTCAGCTGTTTAGTAGTCTAGGGGCTGATAGATCTAGAAGGATGTTGGAATAGATAATTAAACTCTGCCTGGTCTCTTATCCTCCACATCTCCTGTAGTAGACTTTCAGGGGAGTAAGTAGAAATTTACAAGGAGTTTTTTAGGACTTTGCTTATATAAAGCCTGCTAACATCCTTTTGACCAAAGTATAGGGGCCAAGGACAGGCCACCCCAAGATGGGTCACTTTGGCATGAACATTATGTTGAGTCAAAAGCAATCAAAACCTAGCACATTCTGGAAAAACTCTTTACTTCTCCTTCAACTGCCTTCTGTTATTAAGAAGAGAGCTATTAATAGATTTTCCTCCTTACCTGAGAAATTTATCTACACAACAGGGCAACCTTTGTTTTCCTAGCATCTCCTTTCACCTTCTTGCTAGTGGTCTTCCTTCCCTTTGTATCTCCAGGCCCCTACTCCTCTCCTCAGCTCATAAAAGCTTCATGATGCCTGTCTTTAGAATTTCCCTATCTGTGTGGATTCCTTGTACTTACACTATCACATTTGATTTTCTCCTGTTAATCTGTCTCATGTCAATTTGATTCTTAGTCTAGCTAGAAGAAACTTGAAGGGTAGAATAAATTCTTCCTACCGAACAAAAGCAAGTCACATGTCTATGCCCAGATTCAAGGAGTAGGCAAATAGACCCTAATTCCTTTCAGAGGAAATGCAAAGGGTGTGGCTATAGGGATGAGTAAAGTATTCAGATCATCAGGACTGTCAGTCTACCACAGTTCTGTACCCAATCCTTGGGTGATGTTAAGTGAAATTCATTGCAATGATTCAATACCACCCTTCAGTAAACCCTCAAATGTAATTGTACTTCCTAGCTATGAACATTCACTCATTAAATCTCTTAAGTTTGGAACTCTGAGAAGCAAGAAAGAAAAGTAAAAAACAAAGGAAAAATGTATGAGGGATTGGTAAGAGTTGTAAGACAAGGTAGCATTTTTCTTTTTGTTCAGAAGTAAAAGGGTAAAATTGCCTCAGAGAAAACAATTCCTCTCATATCACTTTTACACACCACCATAATAATATATATACCAGAAGCACTAAACCCAATAAAAACATAGCAGTCACTTAATCATTTACCAAGACTGGCTCTTTGCATTATCCCATCTCATTAAATTTTTCAATATCGCTTTTAATAGTACCTTTGTGATTTAGAAAAGAGTCTGACTTCTGGTGTCTCAGATGGTCAGAGGGCCACAATATTGTATTTGGTTTACCAATTACACTAACAAGTGGATAAATGGAAGCGTGGATGGATGGTTTTGTGGGATTCTGGAATTGTTATTTAAGTCATTTATATTTGGGTTTATTCTGGTATAATATTTCTGATTTAAAATTCCAGGAGGCTGCGGTTTTGCTGGGTATTATTAGGATGGCTTACATTTAGTTTCAGTCTTTCCCCAGAATCTTTACTCAGTTTCTTGCTTTATTCTTTTATTTTTTTTTAAGTTTTATATTTCTTTAGCTATTCTGATTCCACTCTCAAATCATACCTTTCCCAGTTGTACTCAAGCTAACAGTGCACCGTCCTCTCTCTGTGAAATGTGTCAGATGTCCCCATAGAGACTGTGAAGCATCACCTACTCACACGAAAACAAGGAGGAATCCCTTGGATTCTCTTTGAGCTGCACCTACAAACATATTGAGCAGGATCATTTAGCAGCAGGTTTCAGCCTTTAACTCTCTCATTCTAAAGCAATAACACCACATTTGGAAGATAAAGGGTTTAATTTCCAAAGACTTGCATGACTCCCAGTCTTCTTGGTTTAGGACTTGCATGAAACCCTCCTTGTGACTTTGAATATAAATTTAAGCAAAACTGAAGTGTGCTCCAATAAAACATTTAAAGGTCACAATAGACAAAGACGTGTATGTGTGTGTGTGCGTGCACGCGTGTTGTGTGTGTGTGTACAAATGAATTCATATCTACAGCTTCACCATAAGAAAGGCAATGTTAAGGTAAAGTTGAATTTTATAAAAATCTTCATTTTTGATTGACCCAAAACTCCTTGTTTGAAATTACATGTATGTTTGTTACCTGGTGTCATGGAAAACCAATCTGAAAAAACCTCAGCAACTAAATTTGATTTCTGCCTCCTTGTGTTCCCAATATTTAAAGTTAGGGAAGCAAGAGTTTAGTTTCAAAACTAGTGTTCCGAATGAAATCTTTTCTGTCCTCATAAGAGTGTGCATTTTTACCAAACTGCTGTTTTTATTGTAATGTGTTAAAATTTTGTACTCTATAACATAGTATTTTGCCCACTGAAAATAAGAGAAAATATTCTCATTCTAGGCTCAGCTAGAATGTGTTTAGAGAGTATATTCAAACCTGGCACACACTTAGCACTAACAGTTTCCTTTTTTCATCTAAATTCTCCTGGGAGAACCGTAAATGGCAATGGATACAGCAGCAGTTGGAGCTAATGTACTGATGGCTGCGGGAACTGTTACAACAGTGAGCCCCTCAGCTAGAACATTCGATTCAAAGACCATTTCTGGAGAAAAATGGTCATTTCATGGAAGATAATTATTAGATAGGAGCTGGATTATATTCATTGCAAAACAAAGCAGAAAATATGCTAGTTAAATGGTGGTATGTCCTTCCTTTAGAAACTTGACACAATTACAATGTTTGTGTGTGTGTGTGTGTGTGTGTGTGTGTGGTGTTTATACTCACAAAGAGTACACACAAATTTATGTCAAGAATTTTATATATACATATATATATATAATTGAGGTGTGATTCATAATTTTGTAAATAATTCAATCATTTCATCTTTTAAGTATTCATTTAACTTAAAAATTTTAAATAGAATTTGGTAAAGCAAAACATACTAAAAAATAGTTCCACATCTAGAAAAACATATAAATAAAAGAAGATTCCGCTCCCCAACTCCACTGCCATGTATGCATACCTAATTCATTGGGCTATGAGTATTTGTTTTGTTTTGTGATCAATCATTGCATTTTAGAGATACAAAAAAAATGCATCTTTTGACTCATTTCAAGTATGTTTTCATATCTGAAATTGTGTGGATACCATCATTTTCCTAAGTCCATTAAAAAATTAATTATAAAATTAGCTATTTCACAATTGTTGCAGTTACCCCATTTTAAAAGTAGTGTTTCAATTGGAATTCAGTAAAGGATACCAAAAGTCCTACCGAATGTCTGTTGACTGCAAGCAACATCAACAGTAAGAGTACAGAGCTCAGCAATTACTGGAAATGATGAAAGGAAAGCTGACAGGGCCACTACTCCAAAAGAAATCAGCCAGGAAAGGATTGTGATTTGGCCCCCGGTAGCCTCATAATACACAGTCAGATGGTAGAAACTGGGCTAGAAGAATTCTTTGATACACCTGCAAAACACCAATGTTTCTTCAGAGGAAACATCTTCTAGTGACATGTACAACAGGCAGTGCCACAAAAACACTAATTCTCAAATTGTACAGTAACAAGAACCACTGTATTATCTACATGAAAATCTTTCCTTTGGGATTTATGCCTGTACTTAACGGCTTGCATTTGGTGTTCTACATTTACAAAATATCTTCACTTTACCTAGTCTTTCTCCCAGAAGTTGACAGAAGCTTAAATTTTTATAACACAAACAAGCCTGGTATTAGCATACTCAAACTATTAAGTAGATTTTTGTTGAAACTGCTGCCATAATTCACATATATTCTTCCCTCTTATCCTTGCTCCTATCAGTCTGTCTCAGTTATTCTGTTCCTCTCCCCCACCTCAATACATAGTAAGAAACTTACATAATACAAAATACAAAGGAAGAAAGTTTCTCTGTGAAACAGCCTCATCTCTTACATATGAGTAGAAGATGGAAAAGAATATGATTTTATTTCTTACTATATTTACTTAGACTATCCCAAATTCTAAGACAATCACTTATACTCATGGTTGAGAATTTGCATAGGCAGAATAGGATGGCTTGCCTCTCTGTTCCATGTTATCTGGTTCCTTAGCAGGAAAATCAGAAAACTGGGTGCTGGGAGAATCATCTGAAGGTTTACTCATTCATTCACATAACTGATTGGAGTTCAATGCTGGCCGGTGTGGTTGGGGGACTCATTTCCCTTCCATACAGGCACCTCTTAGGGAACAAATCACAATCCTTTCCTGGCTGATTTCTTTTGGAGTAGTGGTCTTGTTAGCTTTCCTTTCATCATTTCCAGTAATTGCTGAGCTCTGTACTCTTTTACTGTGTGAAAGCCACACAGCATCTTTGAGCTGCATTCTATTTGTTAGGACAATCACAAAGTCCTGCTTAATTTCAAGAGGATGGGAAACAGATACTATTTTCTCACAGAGAGTGGCAAGGTTTAGAAAGAACATGTGGGGTTGGAAATAGTGTTGTGGCCATTTTTCAGAAATATAATCTGCCATTGAGAGTTTAAGATTTTTAGGCGAGATTTGACAATGAACAATTCTTCATATGTAATATCAGATTCTCACTGTTCGTGAAGCTAGGTCCCAAGCAAGCCCAGCTTTCCTGATATGGTACATACTTCTTCAACAAACATTAACTAAGTATCAAGAAGAACACATTGTGCTACATAATTTAGGAAATACAAAGAACTCACTGCTTAATAAAGGGAAAAGCATGTGCATGAACTGGTGTAATACTAAGTGTTGAATTTAGGTGAGAATGGGTAAGAGGAAGATTAACTATATCTGGGAATCTGGAAGAAGTTTTATCTTGACTTAACTCCTGAAGCTTAGGTAGGACTGTTTTGGCAGAGAGAAAAAAGAATATTAGTGCTAAAGAAAAGAGCTTAAAGAAAAGTAGCAAAGTGAGAAACAAACGTATCTTCAGACTCAGTGGTCTGAAATTCTAAGTAGAGAGGAAATACCAAAAGATAACTAGAAGGTTTGAATTGGGTTATGGAGGTTTTAACATGGAGGTCTTAACCTTCTAAAGAAAAAGAAATCATTAAAATTGGTTTTGAGAAGGAAAATGACAATCAAAATTATGCTTTAGGAAGCATCCTCTTACAGAAGCATGTAGAGAGGGGAGAGACAGGAAATGACTGTCAGGCAATGGTAAATATTGTTAAACATAAGTCAAGTAGAGATGAAAGTCTGGAGTAGAATAGATCCAGAGGTCACTGAAAGAGGATACAAGAATAAGAAGTTTTTTCAAGGTAGAAATGATGGGACAGTATGCATAAGTGAGTTTATGGACAAATGATTATATGTTGATTATAATGAAGAGACAACCCCCTATTTTAAAACCAACAACACCCGGATTCTGGTAAGGATAATGATAGTTAACAGAATAGGAAGTATGAGGAGGTTTGGAGAAATAAGGTCATTTTTAGGTAGGTGGATTCCATCAGTTTCAAGTATCAATGCATAGTTTCCAGAAGATAAGTGGAAATCTGGAACTTAGAAAAGTCTGAACTAGAGGAAAAGTGGTGTTAGTCAATAGCAGCCATGGTCATCAATAAAATTAGCTAGTAGAAAAAAGGGGGATCAGAGAAAAGTATTGAATCTTACTGGACTCACTCTGCAACATAAAGGGAGATGAAGAGGAGTCACAGGAAGTCAGCAATGTCAACCTGTCAGAGATCCTGCCATGCGAGGATGGAAATGTGCTCTCCTCAAATGGATAACATGCCCCATTTTTCTTACCCTAGAGCAGTGGCCCTGTGCTAGGAATGATTTGCCTCTCCCTCCCAAGACATATGGCAATCTCTGGAGATATATTCGGTAATTACAACTGGGAGGGTGCTACTGGCACCTAGTGAGTAGAGTCAAGGGAAGTTTCTAAGCATCCACGAAATACAGGATAAGCCCCCAATAACACATGATGTGCCCCAAGATTTTAACACAGTAGCCCCTGCTTCTTCACAGTTTTGTTTTCCGTGGCTTCAGTTTCCCGTGGCCAAACCTCAGAAGCAAAGGATCCTTTTTCTGATATATTGTTAGAATGTCAACAGTTTCCTAACACTACGTCACAGGGCTACATCATTCACCTTACTTCACCTCATCACCTAGGCATTTTATCATCTCACATCATCACAAGAAGAAGAGTGAGTACAGTACCATATGATATTTTGAGAGAGAGCAACCACATTCACATAACTTTTATTACGGCGTATTGTGATAGTTGCTCTATTTTATTATTAGTTATTGTTATTAACCCCTTACCGTGCCTAATTTTAAGTTAAAAATTAAACTTTATCAGAAGTATGAATGTATAAATAAGGTTTAATGCTATCCATAGTTTAAAGCATCCACTAGGGGTAATAGAATATATGCCCCACGAATAAGAAGAGACTACAATAGGGTCAATGTTGAGAAACACTGCTCTGAAACCTATTGAGCGCAATTTACCATAAAAGTGAGATTTCTATCCCTTTTCAGATTCTGCAGCCCTTTTCAAATCAGGGAGAGTCCTCAGAATGCCAAAAGTTTTATGGTACCTCTTAATTTTAAAAAAAGTGGGCCCAACAACTCATTTTTTCTCTTTGTAGACTAAGTAGTAGCAACAGATCCTATATGTTTCCAACATTAAATGTCAGGTCTATTTAAGAATCATGAACTGGGTTATATTTACCTTGTCTAATCCAATATGGATTTTTCAACGCACAGCTGGAAAACCAGTCTGCCGTAGGTTTGTATGTTACAGGTTAATGTTCATTTTAAATGCATTAAAAAGTTACTTAAATTAAATACATCTTAAAACTTATTTGCTAAGGTCTGTGAATGAAATATACAAAACTTAGCAAAATGTAATTTTTTAAAAAAATCTTCTCTCTAAGGCAGTTATATTTTTAGGGTAATCAAAAAAAATGTTTGTGGGAAAAATCCATTGTCAGAGAACCTGACATTCTGATAACAGTGATTTTTCCCCCAAATGCATATCTTAAAAATAATTTCTGACACATGTGGTTTTTCTCTCAACAGTGACCAATTTTTAAGGGCGTAATATCACTTGTTTCATCTTCACATGAAGCAAACTTCTTAAATTTACTACCTACACGGTCAAATATCTTTCAGAGGATGTTGATTTATTTATGTAAAAAGCAAGATAATACAAAGTGGCACTGGGGAATTATTTCCCTTCTGCCCTGGGCCTTTGAATCATAGGCTACATCATGCTGCTCAGCTGTTGACTCTGGACAGAGTCCAGAACAGCACAGTACTGTGAAAGATGCCAAAAAGATACACCGCCCTATCGCAAATGAAGTAAGAGTTATCTTCTCTGCAAACTCAAGAGGATAACAGATGATTTGTATTGCAGTTGATATGCAGAACATTCATCTTTAATTTTCAGTGTAGGTCAGGGGCACTTTTAGTTCAGAGGATGGCATATTGCTCTCCTAGGAAGGGAAAGGAAGGAAGACACTTGGAAAACACTTATGCCCATCTTGGCTGACTGAATCCTAGCATGTTTAAGCACACAATACGGATTTCTTCATTTTCTTCATGACTTAGTCATCCTTGCTGAAAGACTCAAGGCTTATCACAAAGGAAAATAAAACAGATTCCTTCTACATGGGCAAGTGACACACTTGTAATAAACCACTGTCTAATTGTCCTTTTGGTAGCATCCTGCTCGTTGAGACTACACAGGTAATAAAATCGGTGTGCTCTTCGTGTTCTGTGGTGAGAGCAGCAGTACGCTGGCATTTCCAGAACTCGTTCATGGTTTCGACAGCCAGGATAGTTGTTGTTTGCTTTATTAGCTTCCCAGGGCTAGGGAAGTTGCCAGGCCTTGCAGCTGTGCACAAGTATGGAGTCTCATTTTACAGGAGAGACTTTCCATGGAATTTCATGGAAATTTCATAATGGAGAAATATTTGGCACTTTGAGAAGAAAGTATTTGTTTTTAATTTTCTTGGCAGAGCTCCTCCATGACAATAAAGTGCTCGGAAAGCCGTGCCGATGTGGGGCTCAAGTCCTTCTACCTCTCAATACTTTGAAAGGTCATCAGAGCCATTTTATTAAGATGTAGGCTTCTCCCAAGTTTAGATGATCTGACCAGGAATAGTGAATAAACAGTTAATTTCACTTTATTTTAAATCAAATGGAGAGCAATAAATCCAATTACTGGATTACCAAGTAAATCCATGAAACCCACCAACTATGGGTGAGCCATACTGGATTCATTTCTGAAGGATAAATTCTAGCATTTATTTTGGACCTGAAAAATAAATAATTTAATATAAAGTCAAACAAAAAATAAGGAGAGATTTTTTGAGGTATTTATCAAGAATTAGTTGTATAAATATTCAGTTCAGAATAGAATAATGTACTAGGAAGCTGCTATGATTGCTAGTGAGTATCAAGCCCTAGGAAGTTTAGAATGAAGTGCTTTGTGATTTAAGACATAACAATTTAGAAGAAATTATAGGGGCCAAGGGCAGACCCCCCTAAGATGGGCCACTTTGGCTGGAACATTATTTTCAGTTAAAAGTGATCTAAACCCATCAGATTCAGAAAACAATCTCTTTACCTCTCCCTCAGCTCCACCCCCAAGAGAAGAGAACTATTCACAGAGATTCCTCTTTACCTAAGAAACTAATCTGCAGAATATGGCAACCTTTGTTTTCCAAACATTTCCTTTCATCTTCTTGCTAATGATCTTTCTTCCCATCGTGTCCGCAGACCAATGCTACCCTTCTTCTCAGCTCAGAGAAGTATCATGTGGCCTGGCTGTCTTTGGAATTTCCTTGGCTGTGTGGATTCCTCATACATACACTATTAAATTTGATTTTCTCCTGTTAATCTGTCTCATGTCAATTTGATTCTAAGTCCAGCTAGAAGGACCTTGAAGGGCAGAGGGAGTTCTTCTTCCCCAACAAAATCTCTCCTGGATTTTTTGCATATGGTTTACTTCTTGGGACTCAACACCCTTTTTGACCTTTATAAGCTATGACATTAGACAAAAAATATGCTTCTGTATCTGAAACATCTTCACATTTTCACTGAGATTTCATGGGCATAGCATATAAGGGAGTAAGTTTATGCAGGCATTTGGCACATAAAATGAATTCACTACATGGTAGCAATATTTTTTTTCTTTATGGAACACTGAGAATAACAATATGAACAAGCAAATGTTGAATAAAACTTTTACCATCCATACTCATTAATAAATTAAATCCTATTATGACTCCCAAATGCACACTCCTCCTTCGTCCACCATCCAAGTCCGAAAAAAAAAAAAAAAAAAAAGAATAGATTTACTGATTTACTTTTTGGGCATAAAATTGATTACTCATAAATTCACTCATAAATTGGGAGCGTGGGGCAAGCTGGGGCCAAAGTACAGGCTAACAGCACCCTCCTCCACCAGGTGATATATGTGTGATATATCAGACACTCCTGGCTACCCAAGAACAAAGGAAAGGGGTTTAAGTGCTTGCCATGGTGACATGGGAAACAAAGGCAAATGAAAAATTAAAATTCCCTTACTGCCTACAGCCCATTGACAAGTCTTTGAAACCAGCAGAGTGACCTCCTTCTAGGAGCTCAGCTGCCTCAATGACAACATTTTACTAGAGCAAAAAGGAACCTTGGCTTAACATTATCCTGACCCTCCAGGATCCTGTAAGTCTACTTTCTCATATAAAAATTCCTTTGGAAACTTCCTTTATCTCAACTCCCCCGAGATGTATTCTGGCAATCATACTCCAAACTTATGGCCCCCTGATATACATCTGAAGGACCTCATGACTGAGGTTTTACTAAATGGTAATAAATGGCTTGTTTTCCCTACAATACCTAGGCCCTAAAAGTGGAAACCTTGCTTCCAAAATACCTTAGAGACTCACTCCATCCCTAACCCCCTCCCAACTGGAGGGTATTTAATCAGTATGCATCACAACCCTAGTGCAGCTATTCCTGCCCATGGGTCTTGTCTCCTTGCTTTAATAAAATCACCTTTTTTGCACCAAAGACATCTTCAAGAATTTTTCTTGGCTCTCTGCTCTGAACCCACCACCATCACCCCAAAACTTCATCAAATTGTACATCTGATGAGGGAGCACAAGGCAAGCCGAGGGCAATGCACAAGCTAACAACACATCCCCATCCTCGGTGGGATATATGTGACATTCCTCAGGCACTTCTAGGCTACCTAAGAACTGCAGAAAGAAAACAGTTAACTGATAGAGATCACAGTCATGCTAGATATGAGTCTCCATCAGTTTATAAATATCTTAGTAAATTACAAGACAAAGGCAACCTATAGAAACCTATAGACTCAGGTTCCTGGAGCCCCAACATCACCCTCCTCTCCATAGTGATGGGGGGAACAAAGGCAAGAAGGAAATGGCAGTTAAAATTAAATGTCCTTATAACGTGCAGCCCATGGACAGATACCTGAGGCAAATACAGAGTATAAACCCCTATAGTCTTAATGCCTTACCAGAGGGAAAACAACCTTAGCTTTACAATAGCAAGGACTCTGGTAGCTTATGAGTCTTCTTTAGCGTATGAAAATCCCTTTAGAAACTTCCTCTTGAGTTTATCTCCCTCCAGCTCCATAGTATATAACCAGTCACTCTTCACAACCCCAGTGCAGCTCTCTCTGCCCATGAGTTCTTCCCAGTGCTTTAATAAAGTTACTTTTTTTTTTTTTTAACACCAAAGACATTTCAAGAATTCTTTCTTGGCCATCGACTCCAGACCCCCACCACTCCAAAATTCCATCACATCCATCTGACAACATACCTTGTCATAGTCTTATTTTCCTCATCTTTAAGGCACCTGTAAGCTAATAGATACTTATTGTGATATCATGATTTATAATAAGATGTGTATATATGGATTTGTGTATCATGATGGTACAAAACTCCTTAAGCCCTTGGAATTCCCTAAGTGATAACAGCAAAAGGTGTCTTTTGTTATGTTAATGAGGTGATTTTTGCACCTAAGGATGGACTTTGGTTGCAGCATAACCAATCATGTGATTAGAATGTTGAACTTTCATTCCCATCCCACTGACCTCCAAGGAGAGGACAGGCTCTGGAAGTTGAATCAGCTGCCAATGGCCAATGATTTGATCAATCATATCTCTGTAATGAGGCCTCCATAAAAAGGATGAGATCTGGATGAGAGCTTCCAGGTGGTGGAAATGGAAATTCCATGTGTCACTGTGCTACCCCTGAACTCCATAAGGACAAAAGCTCCTTTGTTTGGGGCCTTGTTCTATATGTCTTCATACGGCTGTTGATTTGTATCTTTTAATATCCTTTGTAATACACCAATAATCTAGTGAGTCGTTTCCTGAGTCCTATGAGCCATTCTAGCGAATTAATCAAATTCAAGGTGGGAGACGATGGGAACCTCTGATCTATATAGCCAGTTGGTCAGAGGCACAGGTATTAACCTGGGTTTGCAATTGGCATCTGAAGTACAGGGCGATCTTATGAGCTGAGTACTTAATCTATGGAATCTGATGCTGTCTTTGGGTATGTAGTATCAGAATCCAGGTGAATTTTAGGGCACTAAGTTGGTGTCAAAGAATTGCTTGGTGGTGTAGGAATACCACATTACACACACACACACACACACACACACACACACACAGAGGAAATTTTACCAGAGTATCATACTTGCAATACTTACTAACATTATTTAAGGCAAGTAAAGGAGTTCATTTCCAATATACTATTTTGCTGAAATTCTTTAGATTGGAGTTTAAAAAACTCAAGGGTACACATGAGAAAGGCAGGAATGAAAAAGCTGAAGAAAAACAAAAAGAAAAAATTTGTAACAAACCACTGAGAGTAAACAATCTTTACCTCTTTCATATGCCCTTAATCAGAAGTTCTATTAACTACAGCTAATTTCAAGATTCTTATTAAAGAGATCTGAACTAGAGGATATCTGGGAAAAATATAGTTGTGACTGGCAGATTCTTGAAGACCCACATTAAAGTCAATAATTATCTGCCCTACCAGAAAACAGCAATCCCTAACAGCCAAAGAGATAAAATCCAAAATTCCATTTTAAAGTGGTTATTTAGAACTTAAAAATCATGTTCTCCTTGAATAAAATTGTTATTCAGTATTGGGATCCACTATCTTCTATGAATTATGCTCAACATTGAAGATATAAAGATACATTAGATAGAATTCTTACTCTCAAGGAATTCGTGGTCTTTTAGGGAGTCAAAAACTTCCACAGATGGAGAAAATTTTATTTACCAGAATCCTTGTGGTGAGGAGAAAGGCAGGCCAGCCTGGCAGGGATGCTTCCTACCAAAGAGGTTAGAGCAGTGGAATAAACTACCCTTTTCCTCTGGTATCTGTCCATCCACAACTGGGCAGGGAATGTAGAAGGTCAGCTGTGGAGGAAGGTGAAGCAGAATACTACAATATGATGTTGAAAAAGGCAAAAATAGAGCCACACAATCTGTTCCTCTCTGGAGCCCCTTATTTCTCAGAGAAGTTATTAAGCTTGTGAAAAGCCAAATATACTTGGATTTCTACTGCAAGTCATGGATTTGTGGGGCTAAAGTTGGAACCAAGGTATGACACAGGACAGAATGATGCAGCCTATAGAGGCCTGTAGAACAGAGCAGAATCTCCTATAGGGTAACAGGACTCAACTGGCATGCAGTGGGGTCACAGCACTGAAAGGAGAAACTAGGAAATGTTAGTGGAGCTCAATAAAGACAAGGTAGGTGAGAAGGGGAAAGAAATCAAAGAAGGCTTCAAGGAGGAGGAAATGCCTGAGAGGAGTCTGAAAGAGAAACAGGAGTTTTTAAGGTAGATCAGGCATTCTAAGCAGAGAAGTAGGAAGGCACAAAGAAACAGCTTATGGTAATTATAGAAGGTACAATGTGTTCCCAGTAGGGACATTGGTGGAGATAGGATCCAGATCACAAGAGACCTTGTATCTATTGTTAGGAAGCTTGAATTTTATCTCTCAGGCTGTAGGAAACACTGAAAGCTTTTAAACAAGGGATTGATGTGTTTTATAGTGGGGCTGGGCTTGCAGTTCAGTCTACAAAACTTGTATAAGCCATAGTATGCCTGAAGCCCAGGATGGGTGACAGTGCATCAATCAAGGGCAGCAAACAGACATCATGATTTCAACAAATCTCATCATCCCCCAAAGGCCTTAATAAGTTCCTGTCATCAGAGCCATTCCAGCAGCTGTGTTGTGTAAACAATGTGTCTATGGCAAAATGTTTTGGAGTTCGATAGCAATTTTTCCTACTCTGCAGTAGGATGGGGTATTTAAATGCACTGTTGTCCTTTCCTCCAACATGTTTTTGGTGGTGGAAATGGGACCAGTTCCAGGAGCTTAAGATATGGTTACAGTCAGTCAAGGGCTGATGAATTTAGGAAGTTCCAAATAAGGGTCTTGCAAGTGAGTTGTGAGAAGCAGACTTTTCTGCCAGTGGCTCCCCCGCACTTTCCAAAAAATGTTGAGTGTGATAGTCAAAAGGTGAACTGTGTTCTCTCATATCTACCAGGGTTCCCTGAGGCATCTTCACTGGGCTTTTTCCCATGAGTTACCTGTGTCTACATGCATATTTATATCTGTAGGTTCTCTAGGAAAATTGGGGAATGGACAGGGAGTTAAAAGCACATGTTTCTTTTTCTCTTCATTTTCTATTTTCTCTCTTTTTACTTATGATTGATTTTCTGCAGTGCTATATTTCAGAAGCAAACTAATGTGGGGGGGGCGGGGATGGGGGAGAATGGAGTTTTCATTTTCTGGTGGACAGCAGGGCAGGGTCCCAAGAGACATGGGGCTTGAGAGAAGGTGAGAGCTAGCAAAGATGACTGGCTGGAGACGGGTGATGTGGAAATAGCAAGACCAGCAAGGAGCAGTGGATGTATTGATGTGCCTCTCGTTCAAACTTCCTTTTCAAGACCCTTGTCAGGATACTTTTTCCAAATGTTGAAGGATTAGATCTGTTTTGTTTTTTTGTATTCCCAGTTCCAGTATATGCTTATGGCTTAGTTGCACTCAATAAATAAAAAAAAGAATGAATAGGCTTCCCTTGCACTATGATCTGAATGTTTGTGGCATCTCAAAGTTCATAATTTAAAATCCTAACCTCAAAAGATGATGGTATTAAGAGTCGTGCCTTTGTGAGTTGCTTACGTCATGAGGCATGAGGATAGAGCCCTCACCAATGGGATTACTGTTCTTAAAAAGAGACCCCAGATCCCCTTCCCCCTGGCACAAAGGAAAGGTGCCAGCTATGAACCAGGAAGAGGCTCTCACCAAACACAACCACGCCGGTGCCTTGATTTTACACTTCCTATCCTGTGGGACTGCGAGAAATACATTTCTATTGCTTATAAGCTACCCAGTTGGTGGTATATTATTACAGCAGCCCAGACTAAAACATCTTGCTTGGAAATGAAAAGCAAATGGAAGGATGAGGGGCCAGATGGAGGAGGTTCACAGGCAATAGTTGATTTAGAATCAGTGAGAGAGCAGATGACCTGGTGATTCCCCATTTCCCCCCAGAGATCCCTTCTCTGCCTCCTTCTGACCCACTCTGTGACCTGGGAAACTAGTTTCTACAGAATGCATTGCCAGCTTTATTGTTATTGTTGTTGTTGTTTGTTGTTGTTGTTGTTACTTGTTTATTATTGTCTTGCTGGGCTTTCAATTGAGGGTGAATGGCAGAGGTACAGGCAAACTATGAGGGATTGGAAGAGGCATGGTATTTATTTCCCCACTGGATGTCTGGGATGTGTGGTTGTCCATGGTTCCATCTCTCACTGGACTTACATAATAATGTCCCCTCCCTTCTTTCCTTCAGGTCTAGGATTAGCAATAGCTTCCTTTTGTTCAAATGTGGCCAGCACCTCAGACATCTCTAGCTGGTTCCCTTCATCCTGATCTTTCTATTAAATGGTTTTCAGTTGAACTATTTTGAATGTACCATGTTTCTTGGTGAGATCTTGGTTGGTAGAATAGGGACTTCTAAACCATGATGAAAAAGAGAAGGGTTATGTGACAGATCTTTAGAAAATGACCTCAAATATGCATAGAAAACACTTAAAAAGGCCCAAAACAAAAAATAACCATAATTGAATATAATGCATATTATAGATATGAAGCACATATCTTCAATCTGAATATTTTCCTGGCTGTCTGACATTTTGCCCTATTTTTAATTCTATGACCCAGGTCTGGGTTGAGGGTGGGTAGAGTCAGTACTTTTTAGAAGCTTAGCATAACAGCCACCTCCCACACTAATTCTAAAAGCTTGGTTATGGAGCCCAGGACCTGAGGAAACACAATCAATGCAAACAAATCCCAGATGAAAGTGAGTGCTTCCTGATGATTAGCAAACTTAAAAAGATAAAAGGAAAAAAAGAAAACAAAAACTTTAATAGCTCAAAATTGGCTTAATGCAAAATATTAACAGACCACAAAACACATACTTTGATAGAACTGAGGCACTCTTTTTGAGCTTTCTGTGCTTGGCTGCCAGTCAATGCCCAGTTCTCCCTGAGATATTTTGTGATCATTAACATCGGAAGGAAACTCAACACTTGATGTTCCCTGAGACCACTGAGGCATAGGTCTAAGCTCAACACTTGGAAATCAGAAAGGTTTTCCATTCACTCTGGTTATAAACAAAGCAGATTAACTTGGTGAAAGATGTATATTCTTAATTTAATAATCATTCCTTGCATACTTAGACTCTAGGAAACATTGTTGTTCTTATCTAGAATTAGCCATACAGAGATTACCATCACTAATATCTATAAAAAAACAAACATACATTTAAGACACTTACCTGTAACTTTGTCATTGCTTACATAAATAAAATGGGGTATTATTTTATGTAAATTTGGATTGTGATAATTTGAAATAGTGTGGTATAAAATATTCATGGTTCCTCAATTTTGATGCCAAATTTGAAACAATGCAATTTTTATTTTATGTTTATTCCTATGAGAAAAATAATTTTGAATTATATGAGTTTCAAATTATGTGAAGTCTTTAAGAAAGCATTCCGTTCATAAAATATTATTGCACCTGTCTTCCTTTGCAGGACAATTTATATTATCTTTTGTTAATAATAATGATAGGCAAGATGAATAAATTCAAAAAACATTTATCAGCAGATTCCAAGAAATATAAAAACTACCCATATTCAAATCACAGATTACAAGGGTTCAAAATCACTTAGTAAATTTATCTAAGCCACACTGAATGGCTGGAATAAATTCAATTGAAATTTTTAAGTAAATATCTTCAAAAACCTAAAGAGTTTGTTTTGATTTGTAAAGATTTTGTTTAGGTCATATAAGACTCATTTTCTCAGTTGTTTGAAGTGCAGGGCTACATACACAAGACTGTTAAATGTGTGTTGCACTTGGGTAGGACTGTCAGCTTCCTCAAGGTCAACAATTTGTACTCAGATCACAACCTGTACCATGGCTCCAGCCAGACATCTTCAATGTATGTGCTTCTTCCTGAAGGTCATTGAGGGCTTGTGTAGCAAGTCAATCACCAATTTGAGCAAGCTCTTAACTTACAATAAGTTTATTCCAGAATAGTAGTTGAAAATTTTTGTGTTTAGAGATTAGATCTCATTTTCCCAAACAAGTATTGCTACAAATTTTGAGAAACCTTCAGTGTTCCACAGAAGTCTATTTAACCCATAACAGACCCAATACTAATTGCACTGTGATTCACATTCCTAAGGGCTCTCTCCCACGTAGATGAATAATAATAAAGTTCCACTGAGGAAAGTATCTTAATAGCCTCCAGTTTACACCATCACCTATGTGGTACATGTAAGAAGATGTGAAATTTGGAGTTTCTGCTAAGGAACCAAGACTCCATAAGATGCTATATCACAAACGGGATTTTAGACCACCAACAGAATTTCAAGGTAGAAAACCTATAGCTGACTCAGGAACTGTCACATCTACTGAGGGGTGAAAGGGGGTCAAGAGATAGGGAAAATGTGTAGAGCGTGTCTTTAGAGAACAGTAAGTGTGATTTGAGCTCTATTCCATATCTTCCCTCTGGGTATGTTGGTGGGGGCAATTCCTGCCTCTCTGGGTGCCCAGTAAGAGGGGCTTCAGGAATACCACCAAAAGAGTAAGGACTATGACCCTATTGTGAGACCCCCAGAAGATCAGTTCCTGATTTATTCTTAAGAAAGTAAAGTCTCTTGTGGCATGGAGTGGAATCGATAAAGGAATTGTATTCCCATTCAAAAAGCAGGCAAAGTACATGAACCTCCAGAGAACTCATGGGAATCCCCATTAGGAAAGCTGACTTGAAGTCATTTTTAAAAAAATCATACTATCCAATGGAGTATGATACCAAGGGAAGTAGACCTAGACAAAAAGATGTTGTGAATTATATTACTGGCATACAGAAACTTGCCAGAGCTCAAGAGCAGTCAGTTTAAGGAGACACATTGCTCAAATCAAGAAAGCTGAATTTAGAGGCACACAGAAGGGAGCCTCTCACAAATGAAGAAAGTGCACACAAGGGACAAGCTCTGAGTGTCTTCAGGCTGATAGAGTCCAAGCCATCTTTAAATGACTCTTGTTAATAAGAACATATGTGTAAGCTTGACCTCTCTTCTCCCCAGTAGAAAATTTTGCAATGAGCCTCCAAGTTCCTATGATCCCTAAATTGCAAATACTCATGGTCCTGGTTTTTGTCTTCATTACTAAGTCAAAGACACACTGTGTTGATCCCATGTTTCTCAGATCCTTGTTCATCTTCTGCCTGCAGCTGTTTACTTCTCAGGGCACAGGCATCGATGCATCACATAAACATATATGATTCACATATATAAGAACTGCACAAGTAGGGAAAATAATAGACCTGTAGTTGGAAAGGCCTAAAGAGGGGATGACTAAAGAACACGATTGAACATTGTAGTTGACCAGAAACCATGAAATTGAACGTGGCCATTAGATTTTCAGTACCTCATAATAAAATGGAGCCCCTATTATGGTCAAAACTTCTGCTCGCATACTGTCACTAATTTAAATGCTATCTCTTCCATATAGGTTTTATTTTCCCTACTTCAGATAAGAAAATCGAATTTAGAAAATACAAAGTAACTTACAAAAGCCTTGCAGTAAATAGCAACAAATATCCGCTTGCATGGTTTTTAATCACCCACTTCTCTGAATCTGAGAAGTAAGGTGTTTGGTGTGTGTTTATCTGCATGTGTATTAGTACAACTGTGCATTACTGTGTCTGTGATTGTGTCTGTCATTTATTGCTATCTGCAGATCTAGTTATTCATCTATCTATATTTATACTAGCATAGTCTGGGTTTACGAGGTGAGAGAAACACCAAGAGTAAAAATGAAAAATTGAAAGCACATTGAATCAAGCCAAACTAGAGTTCTTGTAAAAAAAAAAAAAAAAAAAAAAAAAAGAAAGAATTAGTGGAAAATTGAATAGGGATGTAGTATTATTCTGAGGAGTATTATTTCTGACAGAGAGGCCAGAATGTGATGTCTTTAAAACAAATGTAGGTTTCCAGGATGGGCATACTCAGTAACTTTTTTTTTCTATTTATTTATTTACTTATTTAGTGCACTTATTTATTTTGAGAGAGAGAAAGAGCATGAGTGGGGGAGAAGCAGAGATAGAGGTAGAGAGAGAATCCCAAGCAGGCTTTGCACTGTCAGCACAGAGCCCTACACGGGGCTCACACTCACCAACTATGAGATCATGACCTGAGTGGAAACCAAGAGTCAGATGCTTAGCTTACTGGGCCACGCAGGTGCCCCTGTCTTATTTTTAAAATAAACTTTTAATATTAGAATATATTTATATTTACAGAAAAGTTTAAAGAATAGCACAGCATTCCCATAAACCCCACAGCCAGCTCCCCCTTTTATTAACACTTTGTTTAGCATGATACCTTTGTCATAATTAATGAACCAATATTGATACATGATTGTGGAAGAAAATCCATACTTGATTCAAATTTCTTAATTTTTGCCTAAAGTTTTTCTTCTGTACCAGAACCTCAGCCAGGATACCACGTTCTATGTAACAATCACACTTCCTTGGGCTCCTCTTTGCTGTGACACTTTTTCAGACTTTTATTGTTTTTTTGTTGGTTTGTTTGTTTACTGTTCTTAAATTTTTCTTCAAGTTTTATTGAGGAATAATTGACAGACATCACTGTATAAATTTAAGGTGTATGGCATGATGATTTGATTGACATATGTTGTGAAATGGTTGCTACAACAGGTTTAGTCAAAATCCATTATCTCAATACAATAAAAAGAAAAGACCTGCTTCTTGTGATGAGGACCTTTAGGATTTCCTCTCTTAACAACTTCCCTACATATCCTACAGCAGTGTTAGCTACAGTCACCATGCTGTACATTGCACCTCTAGTACTTATATATCTTATAAGTGGAAGTTTGTACCTTTGAGGAGTACAGGTTAGGTGTTTTGTAGAATGACCTTCATTTCATATTTTTTCCATATTTTTTCTCATGAGTAGAATGGGGTTATAGGTTTGGGAACTAAAAAGTGACTTTTTAAAGTAAATATATATTGGTGATGAAAGTAAGAGGGAAATTTTTGGTTTGAAGTGGGAAAGCCTGAATGCTTCTTCCTTCCCTACCACCATTACTGGTACTACCTTGGGAAAATTATTTAGTCACTGACAGTGTTAGATCCCTAAATAGAATTCCATCTCCTGTGATTCTTTTCTTTTTCCTTTCCTTTCTTTTCCTTTTCCTTTTTTTTTTAAATAAGATATGGCTTAATTTCTATTTTAAACCTCTAAACCACCGAAGCTTAAGAAGAGTCATTTGTCTTTGAGGACACATGCTGAAAAACACACTGTCCCATTGCTTATTTCCATCAGTCCAATAGGCTACTGCTGATCACTCCCTATTCCTGCCCACTGGATTCTTCAATCTTACATTTTCTTCTGTTACTTCAGAACCACACTTGGGGCATGGGAAGATATCTGCTACTTGTGCCCATCATCAGGATATTCACTTCTGGCAGGCTCTGTACTAGGCACCATAGCCACCATTGTGTCTCTGGGAGTCTGCTGCCTTCCAAAGGCTCCACCTGGAAGGAAATGCACAGGTCCTCTTCTAGCCTCTGTGTAGTCTCGTCACCTCACTGAGGGCTCTGCCCAGAAAATAGAACACAAGACACTTTTCTTTTGGTTTTACAAAACTATCACCAATGGCTCATTACTCCCTATTGTATTACACTTTCCTCCAAAGTTAGGAGGATGCACTTTTCTCCTCCTGAGGAAATCTCCCCCTCTCTTTTCTTGCAGTTTCTATCTCAAAAACAGGCTGTTATGGTTATATCTGCCTATGAATCATAAAGGTTACATCTTTAATTGGATTTATGTCTTTGAAGCCAGGAAGGTTTAGAATACTTTTATTATTATTGATATCATCATCATCATCATCAACATCATCATCATCATCATCATCTGCAATGAATGTCACTTCTCTAAGGCAAAAATCCAAGGCCAATTATCTGCATACATTTATTTAAAGGTGGGGATAGGAATAACTGGAGGGAAAGAATCCTAGGGGGAAAAATCTAAAAAATAATTTGAGTATCTACTTCACATATATGCTATAAAGACAAAAAAAAATAACTTGTATAAATCACTTCGTACATTAAGTATTCTCATAAAGTAAACTGTAAATTACACATGGTATAACTTGCAAAAATCAGTGGTTTTAATGATTCGTGCCGTCACAACTGCTGCAGACTGGCTAGAAGCATTATAATGTCAAAGTCTGATACAGGTGAAAAAATAAAAGCAAAGCAAAATGTCATCTTTAATACCTTCTTAGTAAGTTAGTATCATAAGGCAGGTCCAAGGCAATTTAATTGATTTCTGTTTTTAAACAAGTACCAATCCTCAAATTCAGCTCTTTCTCACACGTGGACTGAGGGGGGTATTTTGACTAGATAATATTAGGTTATACCAGCTGACAACTTATGCTCAAATAGATGGATCTGTGAGACAAGACCATGCACATCTATAAAGCAAACACACTTGGGATGGTACAAATGACTTCCTAAACGATGAAACCATGTCCATGAGGGAAATGTTATGATACACAGAAGCAAAGGAAGTGAAACCAGCGCCATGAGAAATAATGATATGGTTTGAGACCTAGGAAGAGTACAGATATTGTAAAACATACCCAGGCACAGGATGAATGTGAAACACTTGGCTGACAGCCCTATCAATCACCTATGTCTGTTATTTTCATTTGGTCAATGTGTCTAGTGTTTAGCCCCAAGCAAGCAGGACCCTTGGCCTGGACTGGACTTCCCCAGTCAGAAAATGGTTTTAGGAGTGGAGAAAGGGCTATCAGACAGGAAGAAAATGAAAACTCCAAATACTCCACGGGTGATGACATTCTAAGGGACCAAGATATTCTGAGAAGCGTCAACTTTCATATGACAGCAAAACTGAAGCAAGGAGCACTTTATGGACCAGGCGATAAAGTAAGGACTCTGAGTCTTAAGTTAGGGTTCCCAGATATAAACTCCGGGATCATTGGACGAGGTCTATTGGAGAATATACTCAGGAACAAGAGCTATAAAGAGTGAAGAAACAGAAATTGTGCAAGGGAGAGATTGAATAGCAGTATTAATAAACAAGAGGTCTTGGCTGATGCCATAGGAAATCCTGCAGTTGGAGAGGCCCTTCACATTTTCTCCTACATGGACACAAAGGTAGAGGCCTTTTGTATCCCTCAAGTAATAGACATTGGATGGGGCTGGTGTCAGAGAGTGGGCATAGCTTTGGGCAAAACACTTCTTTCTCTGAGAAGGGTAAAAGGTGTGAGTCTTTAACAGCAAATACTCTGGTCTTCTGAAGAAATGAGTGTTCCTGAACAGAGAATCTGGGTGTTTCACCACAAAGTCCGTTTACTATGCATCCAATCACTTCACATGGACAGCTATCCTCTGAGAACAACTCCTTGATTTTATTTGGTCTTGTTTCTGGAAAAATCTATAAGAGGAAGATTTTTTTTGAAAGAATTACAGCACTTTATATCTCTATCATTACTACAGCTGTTCTTGGGCTGCAACTGATGATTTTCGTCTTTCTCCTGTACTACTAATTCTAGGTTGTCTTCACCCTTGGCTGACATCTGTGCTATTCTAAGTAGCTTGTATGCTTAGGTGACTGTGAACATAATCTCTGAAAGTCCTGAGTCCATTTCGCTGTGTCTTCCCAGACACTGGCTGCTGCACTTGTCCATGTACTGCACTGTCAAAAGTTGCCTAGGAAAAAAACTTGCCTAGGAATAGGCACTTTTTGTGTAGAAAGTGTAAAGAGATGCTTTAGTGGATCATCTAGGTAATAAACCTATTTTTCCTTACCCGATCATATGTCAGAAGCTTTTCCTCCTGCAGATGATTAGAAACAATGGATCTGGTTAGAGTCAGGAGATCTCTCTTGTGGACTTTTCTCCTTTCAGCATGAGGAGCTGAAAATGACTGAGCATCAGTCATAGATTAAATTTAAATGTTCATTGGGACTCTTGCTTTGTTTTCTGGCCAAACCATTTCTCTCCAGGAATTAAGTCCTTAGGCTTGAACTGTCCAGTATTATAGCCAGCAACAAATATGTGGCTATATGAATTTACATTCATATTAATTAAAATTAAATTAAATAGAAAAGAAAGTTCCTCAGTCACACTAGCCACATTTGACATGCTCAATAGCCACATGCATTCTAGACAGCTTGGATAGTGATCATAACGATCATTGCAAAAATTGCTGTTGGATGTCACTGCTCAAGATTCTCAGAACCTAAATTTGCAGGGACAAAATACAAAGATCCCCTAAGTGGGACCCTGGAGATGATGGCAAGTTGACCACTCTCCTACTTCCATCCTCTGTTTCCTGAACCCATGTGTTTCAGCTACTGGGGACAATTTAGGCCATATAACATTAGAAGTGTCTCATCCTCAGAGAGCAACATATTCAAGTTGCCCCCCAAGTATATATCTTCCAAAGGCTGACTTTTTACTTTATTAGGTTAGCAGATTCTAACTGGTGTGGAATGTGTTATAGCCATAGTCATACGCCCCCTGCTGCATCTCCTTGATGTAAAGTGGACTCCTTAGTACACAGCAATTTTTTCAGTATCTGGTATCAGTGGGATTAAACACTGTCTGAACCTTTGGCTAGTAGTGTTGGCTAAAATAGAAAAGGAAAATCTATACCCCAAATATGTGCAATCCCTATCAAGTCTAATTATTAGCCCTACTGCAGCATAAAAAGTGTTCAATATAATCCATTTGCAGCCAGTAGTATGTTGGTCCTCTCAGTGAATGGTGTTGTAAAGGGGGCTCAGAATTCCTCTCTTTTGTTGGAATTTGGACATTGTACAGAAGCATGGTTTGGTGAGTTGGAGACTAAGGTATTTTTTTTGTTTTTGTTTGTTTGTTTGTTTTGTTCTGTTTTTTGAGACCAAGTTTTGAGGCCATGCATAGTCGATTCCTACCACCATAGCTACTCTGTTTATGAGCCCATTATTCTTGTCAGTGATAGAGGCTGGCTAAAATATTGTGTTTATGTGGTTTTTAGTTTTCTTCTCTTGAATGTCTTCCAGTGAACATTAATATGTAATACAAAGATCTTTACATTTGTATTCATGTTTATGCATCCATCCACATGCCTCTTTTTCATATCTTATCCCTAATCTTCCAATTCTTTTCCTTCCAGACCCTTGACTAACCAGCGAAAACATTAATCACTGCTAATGACTCTATATGTACTCTTATCTCAAGCTACTTCTCTATCCACACAAAATAGATGATTAGGTAGATCACGCAAAGCTCTGTCTACTGGACAGATGCCCTTTACCACGTTGTTGCAGAGCAACTCCTGTGTGGAGATATACCACCACAGCAACTCATTTCCAGTTTATATTAACATATTAAGCCAACACATCCTGGGATTCTTCCATCCTCTGTCAGCCAGTCAAAAAGATTGTCTGCGAAATGGTCATAGGTGTGAGCTGAATGAAAAGCACTGGAACAACAGAGGAGCTTGATATGGGTTCTGGGCCACATGTGCATGCAGCTCATTCTGATTTCTGGCCCTTCTTATGCCAGATCTTGGCTATCTTCTGAGGAATTGCTGATTCCTTATCAAGCCTTATCAATTTTTGGTCTGAGAATCCAGCTCATAATGTATTGTCCTGACTACATGTTCAGGTGATGTCTTATGATCAGACACTCCATTGCTGCCAAGACTCAGTATAGGCTAGATGCTGTTTTTCAAATGGTGCATAGTTCTCCATTACAGATGGTACATTCCTTCTCAAAAACCCTGAGTCTTCAAATTGTGGTTCTATATTGGGACATGCTATAAACACTATATATCATTTTCTTATCACAGGTACCTCCAGGGTCTACCAGAATATATGGCCCGAGCAGTGGGCTTGCACTATAGTGTTTACTTTGTAGAAGAGTTCTTTCACATTCTTCACACAATTCAGATGTGACTGACCTCCATATCATCAGGTAAAAAGTACAAAGAGTACTTCCAGCTGTGAATTATGTTCTTGCCAGAAACTAAAAAAAGCCTAGCAAGCAACGTGTGTCCTTCTTAGTGCTGAAAGGCACAAGATACAGTCGCTAGTCCTTTCCTTTAGAAGATATGAGCAGACATACCCCAGTGAACTAAATTTCTAAGGCTTAAATATTTGTAAAGCTTACCTCCCACTCTCTAGAGTGTCATTCCAAAGCCTCCAATGTGTTTTCTACTTCTTGTTATCTATTTTGAGGAACCTGATACTATTGATATAATAGACTAAGCATAGAGTTAGCTTGGTCTTAAAGCAAAGCTGAAAATGTACACTGCTTCTTGTCCCACATAAGTGTAAACTTTTGATCTCCATTTCTCATAGTAATGGAGATGAATACATGTGCCAGGTCAGTGCTCACACATTTTGTACACTAGTCGTGTCAATTGATTCTGGAAAAGATATCATATTCAGTGCAGCAGCTTCAAATGAGGCACTACTTGGTTGTGCCAACTAGTACTTCTGCTAGTTTTACTTTTTTTCAATGAAAGAATGGACTCAGGTTAAATAGTGATATGATATAGACTGCCACTCCTGTATTCTTTAAGTCATTTAAGGTGATATGAACCTCTAATTGTTCCTAAGATGAAACAATGTTTTGTTTTAATATGTTTGTTGAAGGTGTGTAGCAGTTTCAGAGACTTCCACTGTACCTTCCCCACCATGATAGCTCTTTCCCCACAGGTCAAGTAGATGTAACAATTTTAATTACACATCGGGTGATCAGGGAAATGATTACTGAGTCAATTTATAGACAAAGTAGGCCCATTGCAAACCGGAAGTAAGTTTATTACCTATTGAAAACTGGACGTGGGTTTATCACCTGGCCTTTTAGGTCTCTACTCTAACATGGAAAATATAGTGATACTTTAGGTCCTTGAGTATTAATGTCAACTGAGCTTCTGTGTCTAATAGTGATTCTAATGTTTGAGTATCCCCTTTTTCCAAAAACACAGTTATCTAAGCAAACGGTCATAGATACCTTTGAGAAGTTAGGAAAAATCATGGCTGTATAGATTTGCCATAGTATAGCAAGGTCTTCCTCATTTGGGATCTGACCTCTCCTTTAGTCGTGAGGTTTGGGTTTCGTATGATATATCCATGTTAGCATCCCCACTTCTCTGAGTCTTTCAGCTTCTTACTCACTGTTTTCCATGGCAGCCAGCATTTGTAGTTCACATTGTGTGGACTATTGCATTATTCAACCTTCTAAGAGACATTCTACTAACATAATAGTGTCATCTCTCTGAGTCCGTGCCAGGAAGCTAACTGCTGTATCATGGAAGAATGTTCTTACATGGATACACTCTTTGTTATCCAACTTTTTACTCCATCCTCCTTAAGCCATCATGTTTAATACCCTGTCCCATATATGTCTCTTCAGTGTCTTCATGTTGGCTAGAACCTGCAGCTCCCAGCATTTTCCTAGATGGTATATAATTATTGGTATGTTGGTCAGAAGGAGAGGTGATAGATCCTGAAAAAGTTTATGTTGGAATACAAAACAGAGTTCTCTGCATTTTCTTCACCAAGAGAGGAAGGCCAGATTTTAAAAGGGATAGTGAGCTGCAGATCCAGAATGTTCAGGAAGATCTGGCATTTTAAAATTCTTGACTGTACCAACCCATATATAATTATTTCAAATCTCAATGCCCCACTCCTTCCAAACCAATGCTCTAATATTGGTGTAGCCGATGTGGAGATGAGAGTTTTACCTTCTCTAGAGAGCCATTTTAGTAAGTGCTGGGCCTGATGCTTGCTTTCGTCTATCTTCTGCCTAACAGGAATGCTTATATCTTTACATGCTACCAAGGTACTTCTTTGACATTTATACTTTGTTTCACATTGTCCAAAATCATCTTTAGCCTATTGTTTTATTTATCTAATACACTTAACAAAACTCTTCCAACTTCAAAACCTTTGCAGTGAATATTCTGTTTCTCTCAAACAGCATAGGTATTGCACTGGCCATTGCCTTCCTTTCTGTTGTTTAATACCTGATCACAACCGAATGAAACTGTAATAATTGACCTTATTGCACATCAGGAGCTATTGATAATCCACTTATCACTAGTAATGAAATTCTCAATGTCAATAAGCCAAAGGATGACCTAGTTTCCAAGTTCCATTCCAGGATATTATTATCTTAGGTTGATTTCTCTAGAAGCATACTCTGAGATTGAGATTTATAAGCAGGGATTTTATTGTGGATGCTCCCAGGAACACCTGTAAGGAACTGAAGGTGCCAGTATTAAGCAAAGGGAAAAGCTGAACTGTAATAAGTTACAATAGAGGCATTAGCCAATGCCAATCCCACGTGGAGTCCTAAAACTGGAAAGAGTTTTCAAAACTGACCCAAATTAATGCAAAATGGCTGGGCTTTGGTAGCCTCTCATATGTTATTCAGTGTATGCAGGCTGACTCTGCAAAGGCAATTCCCACAGAGAAATGCAGCTCTGAATCGTCAGTAGCCAACATTCTCAGAAGCCGGTGGAATGAGTGCCTCCATTTGAAAGGGGGGTATGAGTGGCATATCACACCACCTACTCTAGAGATATCACTTAAAGCATTAAATTCTGATGGGAAACTTTATAAATTGGCTATGGCTAGGAGATTGATTAATGATAGATAAATCAGTAGACGTTTCCAATCTCAGGACCATGAGGGACAATGTAAGAGCCAGGACACGACCAGGACAATGTAAGATTTGTGAGTGAATGAATGAATGAATGAATACTTAGGGAAAATAGTACCATCTTCCAAATAGAAGCTGTACGACAAATGCCATGACCGGTGACAAATTTTGAATGGTTCTACAGTCTACTCCTGTACATATATATATATAAGAATTTTTTCCTTCCAAGAACAAGCCTGGCCTTCAAATTTACATTTCACTAGAGTGAAATATAAAGCCACTAGTGACTTTTTATTTCAATGGTGGAAATTCTTGTCACACTTCCACAGTTCCATTTCTGTAGAATGTTTTGATTTTTTATTTCTAATACCTTAAGATATCAGCACTTCTGGAAAGCATAAACTCATTTCATTGAGTTTTCTTTAGAATAAAAAGAAACAATGAAAAAATAATATAATTTATTTTAAAATACTTATGTTTAATTTGCATTTGTGTTTAATTTGCAACCTCTTTCTCAACCTCAGTGCTATTAACATTTTGGGTCAATGATTCTTCATTGTGAAAGCTGTCCAGTGCATTGTGGGTTGTTTAGCAGTATCCCTTGTCTATACCCACTAGATTCCAGTGACAGTCCCCTTCCCCCAAGCTATGACAACCAAAAAAATGTCCCCAGACATTACCATGTCTCTGGTTGAAAACCACTAATTTAAAATCATGTTCAGGTGTCAGTTGGGTTTAAAATGCTTGTACAGAGAATAATTTATTTCTAAATCAAGCCAATCTTGTATACATGACATTTAGGAATGTAATTTATTTAAGTGTAAAGTAAATACTGAAAGAATGAGGAACTAAGATCACATGGAAAAGGAGAGGCTGATTTTTTTTTTAAATAAGAGGAATTAAACACAATATTTAGTTTTTCTTAATGTAGGTAACATGACAGCATATTTTTTCTTGTTTTAGGTTTTGTCCATGAAGGAAAAAAATAATAAATTTTAATGCTAATAAAGAAGATCAAAACTGCTGAGAGGAAAACCTAAAGTCCTTTGAATAGAAAATTTTGGCTCTTTAAAAAGACTTGGAATACCTTTGTGAGGTTAACTACATGAATGGGTTTTTTTTTTATTATTGGATAATATCCAGTAACATATGTTCTGAAATTAAATACATATGGCAGGTACTGTGCTAGGCAAATACAAGGATGAATAAGCCATGGCTCCTACCCTTAAGAATCTTACAGTTGAGAACAGTAATTCTCAACTTGGCCATATGTAAGAATAACTGGGAGACTTTTGCACACTACTGGTGCTCAGATATGACCCGAGACCAATTAAATCAGAATCTGGGGTTAGAGGGAGTCAAAGCATAAAAATTTTTAAAGCTTCCCAATTGGTTCCAATTTGCAGCTAAGGTTGAAAGAGAAGCTTAAGAACAAATGAAAGTCAACACAATCATTATATAATAGGAGCATATGCCCAATGATATTGAGGCACAGAGAAATAAACATCCAAATTTAAATATATGGAAATTTCATGAATTTGAGTATTATCCCTATTGCAAAAGAGACAGAAATTCAAATACATAATTTATATTAACATAAACAAAATGCAGATGAATAAACTTTAAGACCATTTTTTTTTTTTTAGTTTTTTTTTTTTCAACGTTTATTTATTTTGGGACAGAGAGAGACAGAGCATGAACGGGGGAGGGGCAGAGAGAGAGGGAGACACAGAATCGGAAACAGGTTCCAGGCTCTGAGCCATCAGACCAGAGCCCGACGCCGGGCTCGAACTCACGGACCGCAAGATCGTGACCTGGCTGAAGTCGGACGCTTAACTGACTGCGCCACCCAGGCGCCCCTTTAAGACCATTTTAAAGCCTGGCGTTTGTCAAATGAGGAAATTATGAATAAATACAAGATACAGTTTTTGATGCCAAACTTCCATAGAGTCCATAGAGTCACATATACTATCCCAGAAATTTTTATTTTCCCCCCAGAAGATTTTTATCTTTATAGTGAAATCTCGGATGAATGGTTAAATAACAGAAAAGGTAAGCAGAATGACATTTGATTATAATTACCATATACTGTAGTCATTCAAATTATTGGCCTGGGATGATATATTAATTAAATCTTTATGGAACCACACAAATGTTAGGTATTCCAATGTGTAGTCGTAATTAATTTAATGGTCAAAATGGATAGTCATACTTGCTGTCAATTTTTCCTAACCAGATTAATTAGACTGTGCTCTATGATGTGGAAATCTAGCTTGGCAAGTGAGAATTTATTCAGTGAATCCAGGAGATCCAGTACTACAAATTGGGGATTATTTGAGCCAGTTTTGAATGGATTCTCAATCTATTCCTGTACATATATAAAACTTTTTTCTCTCTCTTTTGAATAAACTATAATTCAGGTTCTTGAGTTTTCATGACACAGAGTAAATACTGTGCTATGACACACAGTTTACACAAAGAACGGGAATTGTTCATTGTCAATGTTGCTAATGCACAACTTTTGTCTCCACAGGTTTACTACTGCTCAGTCTTGGGCTCCAGCAACCTTCCTGTTGAAAGTCTAGCTTCGAGAATCTATAATTGGAAAAGGATGGCCGGGACACTTAATAACTAATAATTTCCCTTCTAATTTCCAAGCTTTATGAAAAATCAATTTAGAACCAGAAATCCATACACCTGGACATCTTTAACCTACTTCCCTAGAATAAAACATCCAAATGAAATGACCATGTGAAATACGTCCTTGCATCTTTTGCAAAAGCACTTTTGAGGGAATTTCCCATCATGTTCAATATGACTCACATAGGTCATTAGCAAATTCCTTTTAGAATTCAGTTTTGAGAAAAACAACGTTTTTATTATCACAAGGTAGTGTATATTTTAATATAAAGGACAATATTATAAATGTCAAATTACTCATCCACTTTTGTTATAATACCATAACCATATACTATTCTATGTTTGTGACATTTGGGGCTTGCTTTTCTATTTTCTTAATATTTTTATTTCTACAAAACTTTAAGCTAACTGCCATGTTCGATTACAGTAAAACTATTTAAGTTCTTGGAGTATTTAATTTTTCTAAAATCTCATCATTTTACATTTTTTATTTTTTACAATTGCATTTTATGTGCATTTTATTTTAAATTGCATCAAATAATGAGAAAAGTATTTATAACAGGTACTAATGAGAAGTTAAATAACTATATGCATTATGTGGATTCCCTCAGGTTCTATTTCTTTTCTGTCTTTTAAAATATAATATTTAAAAACAATTCCACTTTCATTAAAGAATGCATTGTTAAGTGGCAAAGTATGGCATTGGTTTTGTTTATATATATACATGAAAAGTATTCCTGTTTGGAACATAAAGTTAAAAGTTAAGATCACAAAAATTAAATGAATATATATAAATAAAATAAAATAAAATAAAATAAAATAAATAAAATAAAATTTAGAATCACAGAAGTTGTCTATTCTGTCTAAAGACGGAAGTAAAGACCCAGAAGTAAGTGCCCAGACTTCTTTACTTGTTTGGGGTTTAGATTTACTTGCTTGAACATCCAAAATGATTACAGATATAGACTATAAAATGATGGTAAAATAACTGCTATTCTATTTTGTCAATATTAATACATATTATTGGTAACATTTGGAAGTTACCTTTCCAAAGTAGACTCACTCAATGACACCTGCTTTAAGAGGCTAATGAGATAACGTGCATATATTTCCAAAACTTAAATATCATCAAGTTTGATTTCAATAATATGTTCTAAGATATCTAGTAAACATTTTTCCCACCTGTGAAAATATTGGTTCTAGCAATACCAGTATTGTAGCTTATGCTTTTTTTTTTTAACATCAATTTTATGTCATATTCTTTCCCAACACATTTTTGTTTTCACCATTTATGTGTCATGAAATTGCAGGGTGGCACCTGTTCAGTAATAGAATGGATGCCAACGGAGTGTTTTAGTCACTACTTTATCTGCATTTTTAAAATAGCTGTCTCCCTTAGATAAACAATTCAAACTGATGACATAATATAAATATATGAGCACATGTAATGATGTAGGTTTACATCATGTCACACTTTGCATGCCCAAATAATGAAGAGTTATAATGCAAGCAGCCTAATTTTCATGGATCTAAATTTCATCACTGATTCTTTCCAAGTAAATTCAAATTTATGAAAATGGCATCTTGAAAAGAGTTTTATTACTCTGCACCATGTTCAGTAAGTGAGAAAACCTACCAGTTAATGTATTTTCAGTTGTAATATAGGGATAGATTGGAAAGGTCTATTAATTTATGGCCCAATTCAGAACATAAGAGAGATTTCTCTAGAATTGCACTGCCCAATATGGTAGTCACTGGCACCATATAGTTAAAATTAAATTAAATTAAATTAAATTAAATTAAATTAAATTAAAAACTTGGTTCCTCAGTTGCCCTAGACACATGTCAAGTGTTAAATAGTCTTGTGTGGCTACTGACCACTGTACTGGACCATAAACACTTCTATCATTGCAGAAATTTCTGCATGGTACATGGATAACCTAGAACCTCATCTCACCAACTGCATTCTAAGTGGAGAGCCCCACTCTTCATAACTCATGGAAAAATTGCACAAATGGGAAATGTTTCCACCCTCACATTGATATGAATTTGTTCTGATATCACAAAAATTTTCATCTTATACAATCTAAGGAATAGATTAAGAAATTAGGGAATAAGACACACCTTACATAAATTAAACTTGGATTTAAAATTGTTCAACTACAGTAGGATAAAATTGAGAAATCTCCTGAAGATACCTTAGGAAATTGATATGTTTCTCTCTAGGAAGCTATGGCCATGTTCCTCTTCTTAAATTTTGTAATTATTGATAATTATGTACAGTTTTTATAAAAAAGTTTTTATAGATTTTTTACAGTTTTATGTTTTTATATACAAACATGCCTATAAAATTATATTTCCTAAGTTAATCTATAATCTTTGATTTTTCTTTTTACACTGTAATGTTTGATACATTAATATACTTGAAGAAAGTAATATGTGATAGATTAATATTTCTAGATAACACGTTAAAAATGTTTTTATTTCAATCATTGTTGAAAAATTTCTTAAAATAACTAGCCTATTTTTTGCCTTAATACAACTAATATCCTGAAAATAATATATCATTTTTGATAATTTCTGCTCTTCAATGTCCAAAATATGAAGCATATTTTGATATGTAGCACTGTTACTATTCACAGATGTAAGGCATAGGGGTGGATATTGAGCCATTTGATATAATTCCTTTTATAATAACTTCCTGAAACATTATCCACCCAATGCTTGAAATTGTCAAGTAATGCAGAACCCTATGACTAATTTATATGGGCTTCATTCAATCAACCCACTCACTTACAGATTCTTGAGGAATGAATGTAAACTCATATCCCTTGTCCTCAAGAAACTAATAGTTTAGTGGAGGGTTTCTGATAAGTAAGCAGGCAATTATAATAAGGTATGAGAAGTACAACCATACGTTTAAGTATAGATGTTAAATGATAAGTAAAAAAAGTAATTAAAATAATTATTGAGGTTTATCATGTAATAGACACGTTGACATGCTTGGTCACTTTCTATAAGGAGCTTAACCTGCCTCGTTTGCTGCCCAGATGAGACCACCAGAATGCTCGAAAAACTCCAGCGAATACTGAACTGCTGAGGAATTTGGCAAAAAGGCAAGCTAAAGTTTCCATTCTATAGATTCCATAGGGGCACAATCCCAGTTTGTGGATGTAGATAGGTACAGAGAGCTAGGCAACTGTGTGAAGATGAATTAAATGCTTCTAATACTGCAGCTGAAACATTTTGGAAAGACGCTATTAAATCACCTTTTATTTTTTATAATAAGGATATCAATGAAAAAGTGGTCCTCTGGAAAGGAGACGTGGCATTACTGATCAACATACCACCCTTGTGAATACCAGCAACGAATGTCTCACAAAGAAAAATCCTGTGTCAGAAAGTATCTTCATGCTTGTGGGGCCTGATCTGAAGGAGGAATTCCAGAAACTTAAAGGTTGATTAACAGGTAAAGAGAAATTGACAAAAGGATTTAAGATCGCCACCATTTAATCAATCACACATCAGAACCTAAATATAAGAGCCACTATCCAACAGCACCTGAGGGTTCCCTATAAGGCTGCTAAAGACGCATAGTTCAGAAAAAGAGTAGTCAGTGTCTTCGTTTGCATTCTGTGTCATCTGTTTCTGCAAAACAAATTTATCCTTAGAGAATGAAACATACACAGCACTTTGCATTGTAAGGAAATTCCTAGAGATATATGAAGAGACCACAAAAAAGTAAGATTTGCTGTCTCTAAACTAAAAGTGGCTACTTATCAAGAGCTGCCACTTCCAGAGTTCTCAAGGTCATTAAAAGAGAGTCGATCACAGCCATACCTACCTGAGGATGTTGAGAATGTAGAAAGATGGACTGTGGGACCTAAAGGGAAGATTAGAATAAGTGAAAAACTTGGTGACTCAGAGAACGGGTGGCTGAAAGAAGACTTGAATAAGGTGAGCCATGCAAAAATTGGTAGAACAAAATAGCAAGAAGGGGGAATTGTGGCTCGAAAGCCCTACCTAAGGCAGGAAAAACACACCTGACCTGTTAGAGGAATATGAGGACCAGAGAAGTCAAAATGGTAATAGAACCCACATCACTAAAGTTCTGGTAGAGCATTGTTAAGTACATCCACTTTACCCTGAGAAGGAAACAAAAACATTTAAGGGCTTTGAGCAGGGGATGATATGATTAGAAATTCATGTCTAGACATTTCATACAGACCAGTTCAGGGAGACTAGATGGCAGGGGAACAAGAATGAACTGAAAAATTTGTTAAGACATGATGGCAGGAATTCTGGCCAGAGGTGGTGGTGGCTACATCTGGGGTGGTGGTGGGAGGGAAGTGGAAAAGGTGAGAAATGGCTAGAAACTGGATTTATTTTAAGCTTCAAGCTAATAGGATTTCCTGAGAGATTGGATATTAAGTGTGAGAACGGTACCTTTTTTGACCTGTGAGTAAGGAGAGCGAACTTGTAATTAAGTGTACAATGAAGGGTGATCATGGAGCAGGCTTTAGGGGAGATCAGTTTAGTATGGGACATATGAAGTTTGGAATATTTACTGACCGTTGAAGCAAAGAAAGATATAGGCATCTGGATTTTGGAAAGATGTCTGGACTAGAGATATAATATGACGGTCTTCAGCACTGAGATCATATTTAAAGCCATGAAATAACCAAGGGGTTCAGTGCAGATAGAGAAGAGAAGAAACCTGAGAACCTAGTTGTGGGGAATGTCAACATTAAGAGATTAGGAGAAGAAAAGAAAACTACAAAAGAGATGGAATGCCCAGTGAGTGGGAGGAGAAAATAAGAGAGTATAATGTCCTAAAAGGCAAACGAAAGAGGATATTGATCAAATATATGTGCTCAATTATGTCAAATGCTGCTGACAAGTCCAGTAAGATGGGAAATAAGAAAGGTTAGATATTGGTAGAGAGGATGTGTAAGAGAGAAGAATCAAAGGAATGCTTGGACAACATGCCTGGACAACTGGATATTCATGATGTTTCAAGTCAATGGGATAAAGAATTTAGGAGAAGCAGGACTGTGAGAAAGATAATGTGCTAAGTATTTGGCTTGGACCTCAGGGCACATACACACACCTAGTCTAGTCTCTCCAGTGCCTGAAGGGAGTGGCCAGATGTGTACTAAGGTCTGAATTGGCAGAAGCAAGGACAGAAGGGAACAGTAGCTATAGCAGCGGAGGCGGTAGCAGGTGTCATTGCTGCTGAAGACAGGAGGGCTTCGTATGGGACAGCACCAAGCCCATGAGTCTGTGCCTGCAGCATCTCACAGATAGCAAAGACCTGGCCTGAGCCCCCTTGTGGGCCATGTCAGTTATCAGACACTAAACATTGTCTATGCATTGTCAGAAAAGAAAAGTGTGCACAAGGACACTACAGTAAGGACAAAAGAGAGATATTAGAATTTTTCAGAGTTTACAATCTCTGGCTTTAAAAACTGCTGCCATATTTTGAAGCACATAACCACAGTTTTATTAGAAATTAAATTTAAAATGACCACATGACAGAAAAGAAATATTTTCAGACCAAACTTTGGATGAATCAGTTACTAATTAAGAAGGCAATTTTGAAATTATTTGTTTTCTTGTAATTGAAGTCATAGCTATAAAACACATGGACTGGACTCTGGAAAACAGTGTGGAGGTTCCTCAAAAAATGAAAAATAGACCTACCCTATGACCCAGCAATAGCACTGCTAGGAATTTACCCAAGGGATATAGGAGTACTGATGCATAGGGGCACTTGTACCCCAATGTTCATAGCAGCACTCTCAACAATAGCCAAATTATGGAAAGAGCGTAAATGTCCATCGACTGATGAATGGATAAAGAAATTGTGGTTTATATACACAATGGAGTACTACGTGGCAATAAGAAAGAATGAAATATGGCCCTTTGTAGCAACGTGGATGGAACTGGAAAGTGTGATGCTAAGTGAAATAAACCATACAGAGAAAGACAGATACCATATGGTTTCACTCTTATGTGGACCCTGAGAAACTTAACAGAAGCCCATGGGGGAGGGGAAGGAAAAAAACAAAAGAGGTTAGAGTGGGAGAGAGCCAAAGCATAAGAGACTCTTAAAAAGTGAGAACAAACTGAGGGTTGATGGGGGGTGGGAGGAAGGGGAGGGTGGGTGATGGGTATTGAGGAGGGCACCTTTTGGGATGAGCACTGGGTGTTGTATGGAAACCAATTTGACAATAAACTTCATATATTGAAAAAAATAAAATAAAATAAAAAAATAAAAAATAAAAAAATAAAACACATGGACTGGTATTTTAAAATTTTGAATTATTTACAAGTCATGAAGCCATTCTTGTGCCTTGTATAATAACCAGTAGTTACAGGAAATGACAGCAAAAACATCAAAATGCTATTGTATAAGTTTACATTCAAAATATATATTTATATATGAATTATATTAGATTTATATTATTAGTTATAAAAGACATATGAAACTGATTTATATAAAATGTTAACTGTCTCTAAAAAACTGTTTCTCAAAAATTATCAGCCTGGATACACTAAAATTTATATTTCAAAATAATGTATCTGAAATTTATACCAATATTTTCAAATCCTATAAAATACTAAAAACAGTTCTAGTAACAGTTGTATTAGCAGAAAGATCTTTCTCAAAATAAAAAATTATCAAAAATTATTTGCAAACTTGCGTTTGCCAAGATTAACTAAAGTCATCTTTAATTATGTTAATTGAAAATGAGTTGATGGCCAAATATACAAATTTTCTGAAAAGTAAGCCAAAAAAATCGTATCATCAAAATTTAAAAATTTTTATTTTAGAGAAAGTGAGAGAGAGAGAGAACACGAGAGGGGAGAGAGGGTCAGAAGGAGGAGGAGAGAATTTCAAGCAGGCTCCACATTTAGTGCAGAGCCCGATGCAGGGCTGAATCCCATGACCTCCGGATCATGACCTGAGCCGAAATCAAGAGTCGGACACTCAACCAACTGAGCCACCCAGGTGCTCCCACATGTATCAATTGTTGGTAAATGTATAATAAATTTTTTTTAAGGAAAAGCCTTATATTTTAATACTTTTTACTGTACTTTTTCTCTGCTTCTTAAGCAAGGGGCTCCATTTTTGGGGCCCATTTTTGGCTCCCATTTTGACACAGGTCCCCACATATTATGTATCCAGCTCTGTTAAGTTGACTTTCTGGGGTATGCTATTTCGGAGAATAGAAAGTTTTTGCAAAAGAGAAACAGGAAAAATTGTTAAAGGAGAGAAAGTATGGAGTGGTTTGAGAATGAGAACAAGGAAGAGGTTAGATGAAGTGGGAGGGAGTGTTCATACTAGGCAGTGCCCAGAGATATTCAGTGTTAGAATAGATTGGACAAATTGGAAAAAAAAATGCTGATAGTACTAGTCCCAGCAACCCCTAGTCGGAGACGGAAGAGATAAGGGTAAGGGGCTAGGGAATCAGAACTGTTTCAGCTGTATTATCTAAATGCTGGTTAGTTGCAATTTTCCTCTATGTTTCTCAACTGGCTGCCATTCTCTGAAGAACTCCTCAGGGGAATTACTCACTTCATTTTGTGCATTCATAAGAAGTTATTCCTTCTGAAGTACTAGTATGCAGTTGTCCATGAGAGGCAGCTCTACAGCAAATTAGTGCCTTCATTCCTTGTGACTGTTGCTTTGAGACTCATGTTTGAAACCCATCTTTCAATTATCTGTCCTGGCTTTGCTATTAAACAAGGCACACCTATCCTTTCTCTTCACCTTTGGGTCTCTGAAAGGCTAATGGCCTATGCTTTCATGGTGCTTCCAAAGAGCCCTCATAGGTATTTGTAAGAACATCGTGTTCTGAATGTTAGCATATACCATTCCAATTGGGTGAGGAACAAAATCCTGATTTTCCAGATTGGTGAAAAACTATTCAACTATTTTTTTTTTCTGACATAGACTGTATTACTTTGCTAGAGATGGCATAACAAGTTTTCTGAAAGTGGATAGCTTAAACAACAGAAGCTTATTTTCTCATAGTTCTGGAAGCTTGAAATCCAAGATCAAGGTGTTGGCAGGTTGGTTCATTTTGAGCTTCTCTCATTGGTTTGCAGATGATTGCCTATTTGCTTCCTTTAAACATAGTTGTCTCTCTGTGCATATCTGCCTGTGGTGTCTGTATGTCCAAATTTTCTCTTCCCATAAACACACCAGTCAGACTGGATTATAGCCCATTCTAATAGCTTCATTTTAATGCAATCACCTTTGTAAGGGCCCTATATCTCTAAATATAGTCACATTATAAGGTTTGGGGGCTCAGAGATTCAATGTATGAATCACAGGTGAGAATACAATTGATGAACAAGTAATGTTATTTTTATAGAGCAGGAGCAACATGCCAAAATGCTTATAGAAATTAGAAAGAAAACACTCATGGATAAAACAGTTATGTAGAGGAAAACAGCAACACACAAGAGGGTAGCTTTTACAGAAGAAAAGCAATTTCACTGACAGAGTATCGGATACTTTGATTGTGTTCAAGAGAAACCAAAAATCTGGATAATTAAGTTAGTTTAGTATGTATGTCTGGAACACACACACACACACACACACACACACACACACACACACAAATAAAAGCTCTGGTGGGCATGAACTAACCCAAAGGAAACCTATGTGCAATCTCTGATATGGACAGTAAGCACAGGGTCCTGTACATATGTCTTTCTGAAAAGTAGGAAGAAACTCAGCAATGGGTAATTAGATAAGTTTTTTTTTTTCATAAACAATCCAAGAAGTTAAATTATTTTCAGGTGGAGACCATGCCAATGCTACAATTTCTAAGAAAAGTTAGAGAAAGAAGAGACATATGGAGACCAGTTAAATCAGGTAAAACAAACAAAAATTAAAGAACTATTTGGTAGAACTAATATGACTCTCAAATTTAAATCTATACTCCCTTTCCCTCTCTGTAAAGATGTCCTTAATATGGAAATGAATGTCAAAGGGTGGGAAGAGAGGCAGCAATCATATTCAATATGAGATAAGAGGACTCTATCTTTTCTGCATATAAAGCTTTAGTTCTGCATTTTATTTCAAGTTTGGTGAACAGCAATCAGTTCCCATTTGTGATTAGTCTCTGTCTTTGCTCTGAAGAGAGGGTTGAGACAGAGCTTTAAAGGTTATTCTACAGCAGACAAAAGGAATACATGAAAAATAAAAGGCTTTTCAAATGATCTAAAGTGCACTTGAATCTGCCACTTTGATATCATTAGCAAATTGTGATTGATTAAGTATCATAGTTAAATCTCTTCCAAGCATTTTTGGAATAAAAGGGGGTATAGCAAGTGTGGATATTCCCAGTATGTGGCATTATTTTCTAAATGTACAAGTGATATTTTTTCGGGTTGCATAATCCTATCTTTTACTCCTAAAATTTATAATGTTAGATAGAATCCTGAAAGTAGTTGCTCCTGATTCATTGTTCAAGCAGATGATTTTCTCACCATCTCAGCCTGGGGATTAATAGGAGAAGTTGTGGGATGATGCTAACCTTCCACTCCATTGATAATGCAGAAGATGAGTCATGCATAATTTATTTGATTGTTTTTATAAATCATTCTTTTAGTTAGAAATCTTTTACTTGTCATAAGGTTGGTCCATCTTAACTAAACAGTTTGAGAAAATCTGTTTCCAGGGGGGCATAAAGATGCTGTTTTCTTTAATACTGATCAAAAAAAATGTACTCACTAAAGGTCACTGAAGTTTTTGTAAATATAATAATAATGCTATACCTATGAAACCAAAGTGGCTTGATATACTAGGTATCCTTTAATCCATGCCTTTCTTCTAACAACTTTTTGGTGAGGGGAGTATTGAGGGATACAAAACAAAATTATAGACTGACACAAGAATATGAAATTCACTGATCCTTTTTTGAAAGTCTGTAAAAGTGGAGGCAGTAGATTATACTACTAAAAATATGAAAGGATTTTGAAACTAAAATCCAGCTATACCTCTGCCAATAACTATTTGTTTCACACTGGCATTTTATTCCACTTCTCAAAGATTATATTCCCTTCTCCGTTCTACATTCTTAGTATGATTTTCTTGATTAAAGGGCCCAGAGTAAGATTTTTCACTACCCTACTTCTGTAATCCACTCAAAGCTATCATTAGAATGGTTCAAAAATAATCTATTTGTTTCTCCATACAGGCATTTGGTAAGATCTCACTTTCCCATGTCTTTTGAAGTTGGGTAGATTTCATGATTTTCTCTGGCCAAAGAAGTAGGAGTTGGCAATGACAACACTCATTTCAAAAGAAAGCTTTGAGAGCCAAAAAATGATTTCTCTCTGTTGTTTTAATCATGGATTATAATGCTTAATTAAGCATTAAGTAATAAATAAACCTTCAATAGGAAAGCCACTAAACTGTTTGCATTTTTGTTATTGCAATATATCATCACCTATACTGACTGATACAACATGTTTATGCCAAAAGTAATTTGTTACATGAAATAATACATCCATGTACATAGCTTATAATTATAGCATAACCGAAACTTTAAAAACATTTTAAAATAAATTTTAATCAAAATTATTCATAACAATTTATATTCAATCTTAATACAGTAACTCTTTGGCTTATTTTTTTACTAATATACAACTAAATTTTGAGCTTATGAGTGTCATTTATCTCCTTTGCAGTGACTACAGATCTGTCAACTCTTTTCACTTGGTTTCAGTGTGATTGTAACTCACCTACCTGATAGTTATGCAATAATCTCCATGAACTCTCAGTCTCCACAAACTACCCTTTATATTTGGAAGCCTTCTTTTAATCCTTCCTTTCTGAAATTGTATTTAGCTTATTTTCAAAACATAACATCTCTATGCAGTTCAGTAAAGGAGAAGGATTTTATTTTACTTAGAGTACCTGGGAAGGTCATTTTTATTCAACCAATCAGAGACATCCCCTCTCCCAACTTTCCTGTGATGTTTTTTTTCCCCACACTATCATTCCTCTCTACACATTACACCTCCATCTTGCTTAAAGCCCACTATGTCTATTTGTGTACTAAAGAGTGGGAGAACTTCGGGCTGCACAGCAAATTTGATACTTACCATGTCATTTATTTATTTCAGACATTTCACCAAGTGTCTAGTAAATATGTAGTACTGTCTCAGATATGAAAGATACAAGTGAGATTTGAGCCTGGATCTTGAGGGGGTTGTTTTCTGGTCAGGGACCCCGCCAGTAGACAGGCAATTGCAAGACAGTTCTTTTAAGTTTATTTATTTATGTTGAGAGAGAGAGAATGAGTGGGGAGGAGCAGAAAGGAAGAGAGAATGAGAATGCCAAGCAGGCTCTGTGCTGACAGTGTAAAGCTGGATGTGGGACTCAAACCCACATACTACGAGGTCATGACCTGAGCTGAAATCAAGAGTCAGACACTTAACCGACTGAGCCACCTAGGCACCCAACAAGACAGTTGGATGGGAGGTTAAGTTACTGTGAGAGCACATAACAGATTATCCACACCCAGCTTTGCCTGGAGAAGCATCTGGTTGTGTTGTCTAATATAAGAATGCGTCAAAGTTTGTGAAGGGATGTAGGAGAGGATGAAGGGCAGTAGGAGGGGCTCTAGACAGAGGAAACGTGTAACAAAGCTCCAAGGTGAAGGTTCATTGCTTTTTTCTAGGAATCCCTATAGGTTAGTGGGCCTGATGAAAAATTCTTGCTGAGGGGCAAAAGACGGACTAGCAAGATTATAAGAATCAGATTGAAAAGTAGATGACATAGGTCTAATAATAAAAATAATTATGCCATGTTCAATAATATGTATTCATCTTAAGGGCGTTTCTTGGACAATGGAGGAATTTTAACATAGCAGTAACAAGATGTATGTTTTTGCCAGTTGATCATCGATGTTGAAATGTCAGTCAATACTTTATTGTATAAAAATAGACGAGAGAATGAGGGCCGTCTAATTTAGGTAGTGATAGGAGAGTGGAAGGAAGTGGATGATTTAAAAAATATTGGGAGTTATAGAAAAAGATTTTGTAGTTGCTATGCAGACAGGAAGAGAGTGAGGGGAGCCCTAAGGATGACAGTGAGATTAGAAGAAGGTAGGCCATCTGGGAAGAAAGCAGTTCGCTGGGATATGTATAAGAATCAGAAGGCAGGGGAACCAAGTTGTGTGAAAAGAGGTCTGCTTTAGACAAAATGGGTTTAGCAGGACTGTGAAATTATCCTCAAAGTGAAAATGCTCTATGCTCAATTGTATAAATTGGATTGGAATCTCTCAAAAGACTGGTCGATTGTACCTTCTCCATTTTACCTCCTAAGTTCTCTTTCCAGAATACCTGACATTCTTCTTATTTTTTTAAGTATTCCCAAGCACAACATGATAATGTTTCAATAATATGAAATGCTAATCTCAAATTGCATTTGTTTTAAAAGTTGCAACACTTTTAAACTTAAAACACTTTCGGGGGAGGAGCCAAGATGGCAGAAAAACATGGAAGTTTTGTGTGTCTCTTATCCATGAAATACAGCCAGACCAACACTAAACCATCCTACACACCTAGAAAACTTATTGGAGGACTAACACAACAATCTGCACAACCTGAACCACAGAATTCAGCAGATACGTGGCACAGAGAGGTGAACTTTGGAAGAGAGAAGCTGGCCGTGGGCAGGGAGCCACTTTTGCAAGCAGAGACAGGACAGAGACTTGGGGTGGGGGGTGGGGGAGAACACGGAAAAACACCCCTCCCCAGAAGCAGCTGGAGAGAAAGTGGGAAATTGGAAACAGCCTCAGGGACTAAACTAAAAAAGGAAAAAGGAGAAAGGAGAGGGTTAAATTCCATTAAGACTGTAAACAAGGGGGGCGGAAAGGCTGCAACTCCGCAGCTCCATACCAGGAGGTGCTCTGGTGGGAAGGGCGAATCCCCAGAAATAGAGTGGTGTCTGGGAGATTCTTGGGCCACACAGGGAAAAGCAGTTCCACTGCTGGAAGGACACTTGGTAGAGAGTGTTGAAGCCACCTGGTCCCAGCAGACCCCACAGAATGGCCATATTTGCTGGTGCTGGAACAAGGTCATTAAGGGTGAAGCCTGGTGCCAGATGTGTATTGTGATTTTCCATAATCCCTGAAACGCTGCTGCTACACCATCTCGCAAACTTTTTCTGGGGCGTGCTGGCACCTGGCCGCAGTCTTGGGGCACTGGCAACAGCAGGGTCCCGCAAGCATTCCTGGGTGCAGCCAGCATTCGGCCATTGTTCGGTGAGGCCCTCCCACAGAGGGATGGAACGGGTCAAACCCTCAGTCCTTCAGAATTAAGGGGCTGGGAAAAACAGCCGAATCTGAGACAAAACTCGGGAGAGAGGTACTGTCTGGGGCCTGGTCACGGAGAGTGAAAAAGCAGGGAGTGGAGGAGAGTTTAAGGCGAGGACAGGTGCGCGATCAATTGCTGATCCGGGAGACAGGCTGGGTAGCTTGGTGGCGCCATTTTCACCGCACCCGCACATGCGCATATGCACCTAAAAGTGCCACAACAAGCCATCCCAGTAGGCTAGCAGCGCCATCTACTGGAGAAAGGAGCCTTTACACTGAGCCCGCCCAACTGGGCCAAACTCGTTCTTTAAGAACACAAGTCTCACCGCCTACATACTTTTTGGACTATAAAGCGCTACATAGTCTTTTAGGGGAAAACGAAGTAATATCAGTCCTATTTCAATCTGTTAGCAGGTCCATCTATTCAATTTTCTTTTTTTTCTCTTTATACTATTTTTCTTTTTCTTGAATACAGAAAGAGAAAAAATTCATTTTAATTTTCAACTTTTATTAAAAATATTTTTCTGTAATTTTTTTACTATATTTTTTACTTTTGTGTAAATTTTTAAAAGTTCTATCTTATTTCTATCCTTTTATATTAGTCTACTTCAGTGTATTTACCTTTTCAAATTTTCAAATAATTTCCTTTTTTTTCTTTTACCTTTTTCTTTTTTTCATTTTCGTTTCTTTTCTTTTTCTTGAATGCAGAAAGAAAAACTTCATTTTTACTTTTAATTTCTATTAAATATTTTTCTTTCATTTTTTACTATATTTTTTTGCTTTTATATAAATTTTTTCAAATTATATTTTACTTCTATCATTTTATTTTAGTCTACTACAGTTTATTGACTTTAAAATTTACAAAAGATTTCTTTTTTTTCTCTTTTTTGTTTCTTTTCTTTTTCTTGAATACAGAAAGAGAAAATTTTCATTTTTATTTTTAATTTTTATTAAAAATATTTTTCTTTAAATGTTTTTCTACTATATTATTTACTTTTGTGTAATTTTTTTCAAATCTATTTTACTCCCATCATCTCATTTTAGTTTACTTCAGTGTATTCATTTTTTCAAATTCCCATGCGATTTCCTTTTTCTCCCCCCCTTTTTTTTCCCTAATATGTCAAACCACTTTCAACACCCAGACCAAAACACATCTAGGATCTAGTACCATTTTTTAGATTTGTGTGTGTGTGTAATTTTTTAATTTTAATATTTTTTGAATTTTAATTTTTTTAATTTAAAATTTTCTACCTCATTAATTCCTTTTCTCCCTTCAAAATGACAAAACGAAGGAATTCACCCCAAAAGAAAGAGCATAAAGAAACGACAGCCAGGGATTTAACCAACACAGATACAAGCAAGATATCTGAACCAGAATTTAGAATCACAATAATAACAATACTAGCTGGAGTCAGAAATAGATTGGAATCCTTTTCTGCAGAGATAAATGAAGTAAAAAATATCCAAGATGAAATTAAAAATGCTGAGTTGCAATCACGGATGGATGCAGTGGCAGCAAGGATGGGTGAGGCAGAACAGAGAATCAGCTACATAGAGAATAATGAAGCAGAAAAAAAGAGGGAGATTAAGGCAAAAGAGCACGATTTAAGAATTAGAGAAATCAGTGACTCATTAAAAAGGAACAACATCAGAATTATAGGGGTCCCAGAAGAGGAAGAGAAAGAAATAGGGGTAGAAGTGTTATGTGAGCAAATCATAGCGAAAAACTTTCCTAACCTGGGGAAAAACACAGACATCAAAATCCAGGAAGCACAGAGGACCCCCATTAGATTCAACAAAAACTGACCATCCACAAGGCATATCATAGACAAATTCACAAAATACTCAGGCAAGAAGAGAATCATGAAAGCAGCAAGGGAAAAAAAGGCTCTCATCTACAAGAGAAGACAGATCAGGTTTGCAGCAGACCCATGCACAGAAACTTGGCAGGCCAGAAAGGAGTGGCAGGATATATTCAATGTGCTGAAACAGAAACATAGGCAGCCGAGAATGCTTTATCCAGAAAGGCTGTCATTCAAACTAGGAGACATCAAAAGTTTCCCAGACAAACAAAAACTGAAGGAGTTTGTGACCACTAAACCAGCCCTGCAAGAAATTTTAAGGGGGACTCTCTGAGGGGAGAAAAGATGAAAATATATATATATCAAAAGCCACAAAGATTAGAAAGGACCAGAGAACACCACCAGAAACTCCAACTCTACAAGCATCATAATGGCAATAAATTCCTATCTTTCAGTACTCACTCGAAATGTCAATGGACTCAATGCTCCAATCAAAAGACATAGGGTAACAGAATGGTTAAGAAAACCAGAAAGGGTAAGAAAACAAGATCCATCTCTATGCTGTTTACAAGAGACCCACTTCAGACCTAAAGACACCTTCAGATTGAAAATAAGGGGATGGAGAACCGTCTATTATGCTAATGGTCAACAAAAGAAAGCTGGAGTAGCCATACTTATATCAGACAATCTAGACTTTAAAATAAAGATTGTATCAAGAGATGAAGAAGGATGTTATATCATAATCAAGGGGTCTATCCACCAAGAAGACCTAACAATTGTAAACATTTATGTGCCAAATGTGAAAGCACCCAAATATATAGACCAATTAATCACAAACAAAGAAACTCACCGATAGTAATACCACGATAGTAGGAGACTTCAACACCCCACTCACAGCAATGGACAGATCATCTAAGCAAAAAATCAACAAGGAAACAATGGCTTTAAATGACACAATGGACCAGATGGGCTTAACAGATATATTCAGAAAATTTCATCCTAAAGCAGCAAAATATACATTCTTCTCCAGTGCACATGGAACGTTCTCCAGAATAGACCATATACTGGGACACAAATCAGCCCTCAGCAAGTAAAAAAAGTTCGAGATCATGCCGTGCATATTTTCAGGCCACAATGCTATGAAACTTGAAATCATCCACAAGAAAAAAATTTAGAAAGATAACAAATACTTGGAGACTGAAGAACATCATACTAAAGAATGAATGGGCTAACCAAGCAGTTAAAGAGGAAATTAAAAGTATATGGAAGTCAATGAAAATGATAACACCACAACCCAAAACCTCTGGGACACAGCAAAGGTGGTCATAAGAGGAAAGTATATAGCAATCCAGGCCTTCCTAAAGAAGGAAGAAAGATCTCAGATACACAATCTAACCTTACACCTTAAGGAGCTGGAAAAAGAAAAGCAAATAAAACCCAAAACCAGCAGAAGACAGGAAATAATAAAGATTAGAGCAAAAATTAATGCTATCAAAACCAAAAAAAAAAAAAAAAAACCCAGTAGAACAGAACAATGAAACCAGAAACTGGTTCTTTGAAAGAATTAACAAAATTGATAAACCACTAGCCAGTTTGATCAAAAAGAAAAAGGAAAGGACCCAAATTAATAAAATCAAGAATGAAAGAGGAGAGATCACAACCAACACAACAGAAATAACAACAATAATAAGAGAATATTATGAGCAATTATATGCCAATAAAATGGGCAATCTGGAAGAAATGGACAAATTCCTAAAAAACATATACAGTACCAAAACTGAAACAGGAAGAAATAGAAAATTTGAACAGACCCATAACCAGTAAGGAAATCGAATTAGTAATCAAAAAATCTGCCAAAAAAACAAGAGTCCAGGGCAGATGGCTTTCCAGGAGAATCCTACCAAACAGTTAAGGAAGAGTTAACACCTATTCTCTTGAAGGTGTTCCAAAAAACAGAAATGGAAGGAAAACTTCCAAACTTTTTATATGAAGCCAGCATTACCTTGATTCTAAAACCACACAGAAACCATACTAAAAAGGAGAACTATAGACCAATTTCCCTGATGAAAATGGATGCAAAAATCCTCAACAAGATGTTAGCTAACCAGATCCAACAATACATTAAAAAAATTATATGCCACAACGAAGTGGGATTTATACCTGGGATGCAAGGGTGGTTCAATGTCCACAAAACAATTAACGTGCTTCATCACATCAATAAACGAAAGGACAAGAACCATATGATCCCCTCAATAGATTCAGAGAAAGCATTTGACAGAATACAGCATCCTTTCTTGATAAAAACCATCAGGAAAGTAGGGATAGAAGGAGCATACCTTGAGATGATAAAAGTGATATACAAGTGACCCAACGCTGATATCATCCTCAATGGGGAAAAACTGAGAGATTTCCCCCTAAGGTCAGGAACAAAACAGGGATGTCCACTCTTGCCACTGTTATTCAACATAGTATTGGAAGCCTTAGTCTCTGCAATCAGACAACACAAAGAAATAAAAGGCATCCAAATTGGCCAGGAGGATATCAAACTTTCACTCTTGCAGATGACATGATACTCTATATGGAAAATCCAAAAGATTCCACCAAAAAACTGCTAGAATTGATTCATGAATTCAGCAAAGTTGCAAGATATAAAATCAATGCACAGAAATCTGTTGCATTCCTATACACCACTAATGAAGAGACAGAAAGAGAAATCAAGGAATCGATCCCATTTACAGTTGCACAAAAAAACCATAAACAGCCTAGGAATAAATCTAACTAAAGAGGTGAAAAATTTATACACTGAACACTATAGAACAGTTATGAAAGAAATTGGAGAAGACACAAAAAAAAATGGAAAAAAGATTCCATTCTCCTGGATAGGAAGAACAAATATTGTTAAAATGTCGATACTACCCAAAGCAATCTACATATTCAAGGCAATCCCTATCAAAATAACACCAGCATTCTTCACAGAGCTAGAACAAATAATCCTAAAACTTGTATGGAACCAGAAAAGACCCTGAAAGATCACAGCCAAAGTGATCTTGAAAAAGAAAACCAAAGCAGGAGGCATCCCAATCCAGACTTCAAGTTGTACTACAAAGCTGTAATCATCAAGACAGTATGGTACTGGCACAAGAACAGACACTCAGATCAATGGAACAGAATAGAGAACCCCGAAATGGACCCACAGACATATGGCCAACTAATCTTTGACAAAGCAGGAAAGAATATCCAATGGAATAAAGACAGTCTTTTCAGCAAGTGGTGCTGGGAAACTGGACAGCGACATGTAGAAGAATGAACCTGGACCACTTTTTTATAGCATACACAAAAATAAACTCAAAATGGATGAAAGACCTCAATGTAAGACAGAAAACCATCAAAATCCTCGAGGAGAAAGCACGCAAAAACCTCTTTGATCTTGGCCACAGCAACTGCTTACTCAACACGTCTCCAGAGGTAAGGGGAACAAAAGCAAAAATGAACTACTGGGACCTCATCAAAATAAAAACTTCTGCACAGTGAAGGAAACAATCAGCAAAACTAAAAGGCAACCGACAGAATGGGAGAAGATATTGCATTGACCTATAAGATAAAAGGTTAGTATCCAAAATCTATGAAGAACTTATCAAACTCAACACCCAAAAAACAAATAATCCAGGGAGGAAATGGGTAAAAGACATGAACAGACACTTCTCCAAAGGAGACATCCAGATGGCCAGCCGACACATGAAAAAATGCTCAACATCACTCATCATCAGGGAAATACAAATCAAAACCCCAATGAGATACCACCTTACATCTGTCGGAATGGCTAACATTAACAACTCAGGCAACAACAGATATTGGTGAGGATGTGGAGAAAGAGGATCTCTTTTGCATTGTTGGTGGGAATGCAAGCTGGTGTAGCCACTCTGGAAAACAGTAGGGAGGTTCCTCAAAAAATTAAAAATAGAACTACCCTATGACCCAGCAAATGCAGTCCCGTGCATTTATCCATGGGATACAGGTGTGCTATTTCAAAGGGACACATGCACCCCCATGTTTATAGCAGTGCTATCAACAATAGCCAAAGTATGGAAAGAGCCCAAATGTCCATCGATGGATGAATGGATAAAGAAGATGTGGTATATATATACAATGGATTATTACTTGGTACTTGGCAATCAAAGAGAATGAAATCTTGCCATTTGCAACTACGTGGATGGAGCTGGACGGTATTATGCTAAGTGAAATTAGTCAGACAGAGACAAAAATCATGTAACTTCACACATATGAAGACTTTAAGAGACAAAACAGATGAACATAAGGGAGGGAAACAAAATAATATAAAAACAGGGAGGGGGACAAAACAGAAGAGAGTCATAAATATGGAGAACAAACTGAGGGTTACAGGAGGGGTTGTGGGAGGGGGGATGGACTAAATGCATAAGAGGCACTAAGGAATCTACTCCTGAAATCATTGTTGCACTATCTGCTAACTAATTTGGATGTAAATTTAAAAAACTAAAAAATAAAACAAGTTAAAAAAACCCTTAAAACCCTTTATGTCACTTTCAAATACTACCGTCTACATTTTGATTGAGGAAGGTGTTTTAATTTACATTTTGTCCAAAATAAATTTAATTTACATTAATGTCAAAAATACAATAAGAAAATCACACATTATACCAAGGACCAGGAGAATCACAACCTAAATGAGAAAAGACAATCAACTGATGCCAAATCCAGAGTGAAACAAATGTTTGAATTATCTGACAAGGATTTAAAGCAGCCATCATAAAAATGTGTCAGTAAGCAATATCAAACTCTCTTAAAGCAAAGGAAAAATAGAAAATTTCAGGGAACAATAGTTACAAAAAAGAACAAAATAGAAATTAAATAACTTAAAAATACATTAGCCAAAATAAAAATCTTTCTTAATGTTCTTTTTTTTTTTTCAACGTTTATTTATTTTTGGGACAGAGAGAGACAGAGCATGAATGGGGGAGGGGCAGAGAGAGAGGGAGACACAGAATCGGAAACAGGCTCCAGGCTCTGAGCCATCAGCCCAGAGCCTGACGCGGGGCTTGAACTCACGGACCGCGAGATCGTGACCTGGCTGAAGTCGGACGCTTAACTGACTGCGCCACCCAGGCGCCCCTTAATGTTCTTAATAGTAGAATGTAAGCAACAGAAAATAGAATCAGTGTTAAATCAGTAGAATTTGCAATCTGATCAACAGAAAGAAAATAGAGCCCCTCCCCCGCAAAAAAATTAACTCAGTATCAGAAACTTGTGACACAATAACATAAGATCCAAAATTGTATTATTGGAATCTCAGAAGGATAGGGGAAAGAGTGTGGGACTGATGGAGTATTTGAAGAAATAATGCTGAAAATGACCGAGATATGGTGGGAGACATAAACATACAGATTCAAAAGACTAAGAAATTTCCAGATAAGATAAATTTATAGAAATCTACAGCAAGACACATCGTAATTAAACTTCTGAAAGTTAGAGAAAGAAAAAAAATGAAAGCAGCTTGAGAAAAATACCACAATACCTATGGGGTAATGCCAATTCAAAATTACAACAAATTTCTCACCTGGAAATGTGAGGGCCAAGATGAAGCAGCACACTGTGGAAAGACTGAAGGAAAGGAAATGTCAACTGTAAATTCTCTACCCAGAAAAACTATCCTTTAGAAAGGGGAAATAAAAACATTCTGAGATAAAACAAACTAAAAGATTTGTAACTAGCAGATTTACCCTTAAACATGGCTAAAAGATATTCTTCAAACAGAAAAGAAAAATGGTAAAAGAAATATCTTGCATCATGAGAAAGGACAAACAACAGAAAGAGCCAAAATATGGGTACATACAATAAACTATTCTTCTCATGAGTTTTATGAATCATATTTGATGATGAAATGAAAATTTTAACACCGTATAATACTCGAGATGATCATATTTAAAAGTGGGGAAGGTAAAGAGATATAAATGAAACTAAGATTCAGACAATTCACTCAAAACAGTAAAATATGGATACCACTAAAGTGTGATAAGTTACATGTGTATACTGTAATATCTACAGCACCAAGAAAACTAAACAGAGATATACTCAATAAATAAATCAAGATGGAAACCTTAAAATTATTCAAAATCCCACAGGGATTCTAACAGAAAACAGAAAACAAATAATTAAATGACAGAATTAAGCTCTTACATATCAATAATTATTTAAATATGAGTACTGGAAGCACACAAATTAAAAGACAGAGATCAGCAAAGTCAATGAGAAAATAAGACTGAATTATATGCTATTTAAAAGAAACTCATTTCTAATGTTACAACATGTGTAGGTTAAAAATAAAAGGATGGGAAAAATACCCATGCAAATATTCACTTAAAAAAAAAAGACAGGAGTGGTTTTACTTCATCACATAAATAGACTTCAGAGCAAAGAAAATTACTAGGGACAAAGAAGGGCATTACAAAATGATAAATGATCTATCAAGAAGTTTTAATGATTTAAATGTATATGTAAGAGAGTCTCAATATACTGAACCCAAATCTGATAAACCTAAAGGGAGAAATATACCATTTCTTAATTATAGTTGAAGACTTAAAAATTCTCCTCTCAGCAACTGATAAAATTGCTGCACAGAAGATCAGCAATGATAGCGAAGATCTGAACAAAATAATCAGCCAACAGGATCTAATTTATATCTGTCTATCTATCTATCCATCATCTATATCACTCTAGCCAACAGCAGTAGAATATACATTTTTCAAGTATCCATATTCTAGATTATAAATCAGCTTCAACATATTTAAAATAATATAAAATATTTAAATTTAAATTATTAAATAAGTCATTAAATATATTAATATATTATTAAGCTAATAATAAATAAATTAAATTGATATATTATTAAATAAAATAAATTAAATTAACATATTAAATATTTAATTTAAATTATTTAAAATAATAGAATATGCTTCTGAATATAATAGAATAACACAAGAATTCAATAGGAGAAAGGAAAAACTATTGATACTTGGAATAATAGCCAAAATTTGGAGAAGGGCAGATGTCCTTCAACAGATGAATGGTTAAACAGTGGCACATCCATATCATGGAATAAATCCCACTCAGCAATGAAAAGAAACAGACTTTTGATACACATAACAATTTGGATGGCTCTCCCGTGACTTTTGCAGAGTGAAAGGCTATATATGATACGATTCCATTGATATAATATCTTTGAAATGACACAATTTTTTAAATAGAGAACAAATTAGTGATTGTCAAGGGTCAGGATGGGATGAAAGAGGGAGAGAGAAGTAGGTATTATCATCAAAGAACAGCAAGAGAGATGAAGGTGGTTATGGAATTCTTCGGTGCCTTAACCATGGTAGTGGAACTTATAAATATAACAAAATTGTATGGAACTACACACACAAACACACACACACACACACACACACACACACACACATATACACAAACACACACACAAATGAGTACAAGTAAAACAGGATACCTGAAAATGATCAGTGAGTGGATTGTTTTAATGTCAATATCCTAATTGTGATATGGTATTATACAAGTTGTTACCACTGTGGAAAACTAGATAAATGGTACATAGGATCACTCCACGTTACTTCTCAAAAGTGCATGTGAGTCTACAGTTATCTCAGAATAAAAAAGTTTAAGTAATACACACTGCACTTTAATGTGTTACTAATCCCTTGATATAAACATCCGGAATATTATCTACTTTTGGACATAGCTCAATTTAAACATAAAATTTTTTAAAGTATACTTTTAACTGGATTAAACATAAAAACTTTTGTAATGTTTGTTTAATGTTGCCCATGTTTATGTTTTCGAATTTTTTTAAATTTGTTTATTTATTTTTGAGAAAGAGAGTGAACACAAGTGGGGGAGGGACAGAGAGAGAGGGAGACAGAATCCAAAGCAGGCTCCCGGCTCTGAGCTGTCAACACAGAGCCCAATGTGGGGCTGGAAACCACAAACTGTGAGAGCATGACCTGAGCCAAAGTTGGACACTTAACTGAGCCACACAGGCACCCCCGTGTTTGAATTTTAAGGCACTGATTTGAAGATGTCTACTCCATTTCAAAATTAAACTACTATCTGCTTATGACTTAGTCATAAGCACCTCATACAAATTTTAACTGTATATAACTTTGGTATACTACAACGAACACATATGTGTACATATGTTTGGTTAAGTATATTTAAAGTTAGCTATCTCTTGTTTTTCAAAGTTATAAATAGGCAGAACGAGTTTGTCAGATTTGGGGTAATAACAAAGCAGTGGGGTATGTTGCAAAATTGAAATTCTGTTTTAAAATTCCTTGCTAGTGGAATGGAGGTGTAAGAATTGGCAGCTTCAGCTCTTGTAGTATGTTATCACCACACTGTCAGAAAGAGTGCACGCGTGCCAGCTCTGACGAAACCGGGTGTGTTGTAAATCAAGCATGAGCCATGGGTTTCTCCTGCCAACAACGCATTTCAACTCTTACCTTATTACCGCATTTCTTGGACGCTACAGGATAATATCTTTTAAGCTTTTTACTGCTTGTGTGTGAAATCTCAACCTAGCCAAATGTAGTGAAAATTCAGGCTGCATTGGTTTACTGAATACTGATCTTTGAAAGTTTGAATGTACAAATCCTTATCTATCAATAAGGTCAATGAGATCTCACCCGTCACCTTGACAGAGCATTTTTTCATTGTGTAGATTGTTTTTTTAAGAGGTTCAGTAAAACATGCCACGTCACATAAAAATCACTTTCTCTCAGATACCTTCTGTAAATCCTGAGTTCGCTGTGAGCTATTTTGCATGGCATGCATAAGTATTATATAGAAACAAGACATGTCTCAATTTTGGAAATTATGTTTTCTTCAAAGAAATTAAACAGAAAGCGGACTTAATGATATCAGAAAAAAATGCTAAGGTATATTTACAAGACAAGTTTGTTATAAGAGCCTCGTGTAAATGAAAAAAAAACACATTAAAAATTTCTGTAGGGAGGAGCAAGGTCAACCATCTTATAATAAGAAGATAGTGCATGACAAGAGGAACATATGTCAAAAACTTACTTTATTTACCTTTCATTAGAATGTTGTCCTATGGGAAGTTTAAATACTCCAGGAGAGAGATAGGATCTTTTTCATGTTAACTAATCCAGACAAAAGTGAATAGAGATTTGCTTTCTTCAGCATTTATTGATATTAATTGCTTTATTGAACTAGCTGTGGGAACAGGGATTTCCCAATGCCAGCATAAAGGATCATTATTTATAAGCTAACTGATCCCACAAATTCTACACTTAGCTCAACATTTCCGTTGGAAATACTGAAAGAATCTTTTAAAAAATGTTGTTATATTTCAGCCTTCATACTGTATGCTAAATTACATAAGCTAAATGATAAAACATTTTCCAGGAAAGGGGAATTTTAAAGTCTCACATACTAGGCTTCAAATCAAGTTCTGAAGCTATTATTATTACGTTTTTCTTCCATTTATTTTTAATTCTTCCCCTTTGGCTTTGTCTTACAGGTGTCCCTAGTTACAGCCATCAGTAAAAACAAAACACATGTGTAGGCTATAAATCTGTATTTGTGCTAATTCATAGGAGAAAAATATCTTCAGTTCTTCCTTCCAATTTCCTTTCCTTTTACCACTTAGAAGCTCTCTAAAGGGCTCTGAGCTTATGATTACAGAAACCAAATTCTGTCCCACGTGATAGGTTAACACGAAAGTTTCTGCGTGTCATTTCTTACTGCAACTATAGATGTCAAGGTGGAAATCCCCAGGTTAATTTAGAACATAAAAGAATTTTGAAACGGAATCGATATTTGGTAAAAAGGGAGGAGATGCCAGTTTAGCCTTCTTGTAGAAACCACACAAAGTTCAATCAGACCAATATCAAATACTAGCACTAACTTTTCACATTGGGAAGTCCTAGCCTTGAATGTCAAATAGTTAATAAGTTTCCCAGGCACCAAAAGGGAGGCTGTTATAATTTTGTGCAGATATTCATATTATAAATGTGCCAGAGGCAATGCTAAAGCCAAGGTAGAATTGGTTATTTGCTTGTAAAGTCTAATTTGAGTGTTTAATAGATCAGCTGTTTTAAATCACATCATGTTGAAATGTGATACGCAAATTGTCAGCTTGGAGTGTTTTTCTTCCTTCTTCACTTTTATTTTGATAAAATAATAATTGAGTCTCTAACATGGTTCTTTAGTCTTGAAATAACAATACCAACAGCTAGCAACAAGCATCAGGGCTGTTGTATGTTATAATTTGATAAATCACTGTTTTGTGTTTATATTTTGTTTTCAAATCATTTCTTTCTCCAGTGATAGAGGGATACAGTCTTTTGTGAGGGAAAAGTATTTTTACTAATACAAGTATGTATCTGAATACTCATCTAAAAATTGGAGACATGAATTTATATAGTGCTTGCAGGGTGTCTTAGATTTGATTATGAAGTTATTCCATGAGTGGGTCTTGCCAAGACTATCACAGAATCAATGGACTGGACTTATTAGGTCATCATCCCTTACTAACAGTATAGAGTTCTCAAAAGCTTTATTAGGTGCAATTGTAAGTGGCTCAGACAAGAGGTTTCAATCATTTCTTTTAGAGATGATTCTACAGCTTCAGAAATTTCATTGGCAAGAAATGATTCCCAATGCTTAGATGGATGTGTCATTTTTCTCTTAGAACACTTGCAATCAATCCTGCCCCTTACCTCCTACCAACCACTAAGTCTTTGCCTGTATTGTTCTTCTTATTCTTTTTTATTTATTTATTTATTTATTGTTTCCACACTCTTTCACCCAGTAAATTTTGCCCACATGATCTAATACCCACGTAAGAAAAAAAAAAAAAAGTCAAAATTGGACCAGTTTGCATGAAGAGGGATTAGAATGCGTTGAAGTAAACCGTGGAAAGAGAATATTTAGCTTGGCTTAAATCACTGCTATAATCACTTAAACATGAACAATAACCCATTTGGAAAATATCAGAAACTGTTTTATATCACAGACATATCATTAGGCCCCCATAACATTCCAGAAACCTGCCCTTTTCAACCCCAGCCTACCCCCAGAGAGACTGTCTATTTCAATAATAGCATTCTCGAAAGAGATTTTGAACATTATTTTATTTTTTAACTCACAAAGATAAGACAGTAGGGCAAGGGTATTGTCTTGAGATCCTTCTCTTTCGAGAATGGAGGCTTTGAGAAACTGTTGCAAGCCAATAGGGAGGCTCTCCGCGGTGCGTAGGGAAAGCTCCTTGTGAGCCAGGAGCCCCACAGTGGGCCTTTTTTCAGCCTATAAACAATACAGCTATGAGTTTCAGTGGGTTAAGCATCAGGCTGGAAATTTGTAATAACATGAGTTCTGATTCCAGAGCTATAATTTACTGGCTTGTTGAGTGACAATGGGCACATAACTTCACTGACATGATTTTCTAAAGTTTAGTCTTGAAATTTGTATTAGTTACATATTTGATCATCATAAAATATATCATCCTAAGAAGAAAAGAAAAAAAATCTATAAAGAAAACTAATTTAAAACAAAAAGGCTAAGTAGATGTTCTGTAAACATAAAAAGTGTATGCTTTAATTAAATGCAATAAGCCACTCGGCACCTTTAAAAAAAAAAAGAGCTGGCAGCCTCTTAAGCTATAAAATATTTAAATATATTGTTTAACTTAAATATTTAAAAGTGTGCCTTGCTGTAAAATTAATAAACAAATCACGATATCAGAATGTAGTTCAGAAAAGAAATCAAAAGAATTTGGAATATGATTAAATTGACATCAAGATTCAATAGTTTCTTGCATTCGTTCTTACTAAATGATGCTAAAACATTAGTTAAGTATTTCTACCTAATGAATATTTGCCTTTATTCAATGCTAAAATTATTTCCTTTTTGACTAAAATGTTAAATTAAAACCTTAAATAGAACCATTTTAGACGACTATGCAATGTGATTATATAGAATTTTTCTAAATTTCTAAGTAATGGAGAAATTTACAAGTCAGAATCAATAAGTTTTATAACATCAAATGGAATTTTTACATTTCAAAGCAACCTATTAAAATTTGAAAGTAACTAGAAACTAAGGAAATATTTACAGTTCATCTAATAGACATGTAGTGTTATTCTTAATTTATAAAAAACTTATTGAATCCAATAAAAAAGACCAATATCCAGTACAATATTGAGCAAAATGCATGAACTGGCAATTCACAAAGCAAGAAATAGGGTTAACGAATATATTATTAAAAAATTATTCTCATCAGTAATGCAGTAAATTTAAATCAAGTTTATTTTTTTAGCCAAAAAATATATTTTTCTGGGATAGGTGACTTATAGACTACTGGAAGGCATATTAGTTTTTATAAACTTTATGGGAAAGTGGAAATAGTTGCAAATGTTTACTAAAAATTAAAATTTGTCGGTGGCGCCTAAGTGGCTCAGTTGGTTAAGTGTCTGACTTAGGTTCAGGTCATGATCTCGCGATTTGTGGGTTCCAGCCCCACGTAGGGCTCTGTGCAGACAGCTCAGAGCCTGGAGCCTGCTTCGGATTCTGTGTCTCCCTCTTTCTTCCCCTCCTCCGCTCACACCCTGTCTTTCTTTGTCTCTCAAAAATAAGTGTTAATTTTTTTTAATTTAAAATTTGTTATGCATAAACTTTTGTATCTTTTTGCATTAATTCCACTTCTAGAAACTTAGCTTAAAAAATTTCAGCCACTCAAAGATTCAAGCACGAACATGTTTATTGCAGGATTATTTATAACAGTGAACCTTTGGAAAAACCAAATGCTCTTTTATAAACAGGATGATCGGTTGAATTCAAGCCCATGGATAGTGCTTCATAATAGAATAGTATGAGCTCAACTGAAAATATGCTAGAATGAAAAACAAATATTATGTAGAACAGTTACATTAGAAAATAGCCTGATAAGGGGCTCCTGGGTGGATCAGTCCCTTAAGCATCCCACTTAGGCTCAGGTCATGACCTCATGGTTCCATGAGTTTGGGCCCTGTGACTGGCTTTGTGCTGACAGCTCAGAGCCTGGAGCCTGCTTCGGATTCTGTGTCTCCCTACCTCTCTGCCCCTCCCCTACTCACATTCTCTCTCTCTCTCTCTCTGTCTCTCAAAATTAAATAAACATTAAAAAAAAAGAAAATAGCCTGATAAAATTTTATTTACTCCATAATGTGCTTTGTACTTAAGCAGTTACATAGGTATATGTGTATATATATTAATTTTAATATATAATATATTATTTACATATATAAATATATAATATATTATTTATATATATAAATATAATATTTAATATATATATATTTTAAAAACTTGAAAAAATAAATCACAGTATCAGTAGTGATTTTCCCAAGAGGAGGATTATGGTATATTTTTTTTTCCCAAAATGTCTATTATTAGAATCTAGTACTTTTATAACTGGAGAAGAAAAACATATTTTTTAGACATGGTTATTAAGGAGTCCTTAAATTTATGGTCACATGATATTAAAATGAATAGAAATAAAACATACACACACATAGAGTACACACTTAAGTGGATGTAATTAACAAAATATCTTTTCCTCACACAAGTGAAATTTTGGTTTGTTTTGTTTTTTTGTCAAAGTCATGTTTTTCCAGTTTAAACAAACATATCTCTGTTTAAAAAAAAAAAAGAAGGAAAAATGTTAAATGGCCATGGTTTGCAATCGCTAATTCATGCTTGGATTCCTACATGGTTCTGGGGAAAAAATGCCTTCTAAAAACTCAGAATAATACAATAGATGGACACCTCCCCAACAGTGGGGTTGTTTAGTTAGGACCCCTTCTGCTTATTCTCTGAGTCTGTGATGACCTGGAATGCAACATTCTTTAAGATCACTACCTTTTTCTCTTAGGAGCAAAAGGAAAAAAAAAAAAAAAAGATGGAGAAGGAAAGAAAACGTAGTTCATTTCAAAGGGGTAAGTGATGAGAATTGAGTCAACATGGACAGATATGGAGGAAGAGAAATTGTTTTGATCAACTTCGATTTATTATGTCTCCACACAAGGAACAGAGTATAAGCTAAACCATGTGTGAAAAGGCAACTGGGCCCCAAAGCAGCAGCAACTTCTTCACTTGAGAGGACTTAACTGGTCTTTGCAAACTGTTCAGTTTGGTTCCTGACCAAGAAAAAAGACTCTTTTTCTCCTCCTCCCACACGACGTGCTGCACAAACACCCAGTTCTATGACTTTATTGTTTCCTGCATAGTGACTTTTCATGCCTGCCTACCTTATTCACAATCTCGTGATTCCACCCCCAGGCCTCCTCCACTTCCTTTGCACATGCCAATTGCTGCGCTGTGGGTTCAGGGACAGATCTTGCCCAACCTGCCTGGAAAGGACACTCCTAGACTAGCCCTGGGCTGTTGGTTGTATGTCCTTACTGTAAGATTAAAGAACAGTGAAATGATACCGTTGTTTCAAGTCAAGAGTTTAAAGTGAGCTCCATAATCATTTAATGAGGTTTTTCAAAAACAACTTCCAGATAGGGCTTTGGATGCTTACAGAACTGGGCCAAGGCTGTCCTACGAGAAAAGTCAAATTTGACTTTGTGGCCATTTACCTTCATTTTCTGCCAAGTTTGTCCCCTCTCTGTAGTATTATCTGGCATTCTATTATTACAGGGTCTCCTTATCCTCAGGTTAGATAATGCTGAGAACAGATTCACTGATGAAATTTCACAATCACTCTGGGTATTGATATTTAGAGAAAGTATTCTTGACACCAACATGAATTTAAGATGGAAAATAATGACATTAAAATACTGGAATGATAAGCAGTGCTTCAGGACAAGCTCACTGCTAATAATTTTGCTCAACTAGTCATCAAGTGTTTATTTAGGACCTAACGTATTGTTGCTCCTGCCATAGCTTCCAAGAGGACATTGTCACACTTGACTTTCCTGGCTTTTGAAAATTGAGATTCTCAGCCTAGCTCAAAATAGAGAACTCAGTGTAGGGCTGTAACACATCTTAATGCATGATGGATGACAGAATGTACTAAACATATGTGTGTGTTTGTATATATGTATCTATATATGTGTGTAAATGAATACGTAAATAAGTGTGTATGTGTGTATATATACATAAAATGAGCAGACACCTCATGGAGATATTTCTTATCCCACAATTATTTTGCTGAAGGGTTATTCCATGGTATATATAAACAATGATATTAAAATAAAAACTGACGGTCTGAAAAATATTTCATCAATGATTTCATGTGTGCTTCTGCAAAAGTAAGCTGATCTCAAGTTCTCTTTCTTTTCTATCTCTAACATCTTTTTAAAAAGTAGGAAAAGGCTCAAATCATGAAAAGTGACTGGTACTGAATATGTTTCATGAACTTCATTGAAGTCAAATTCGAGTGACAACATTAAGGGAAATCATGCTTTATAATTTCAGGCGGACACTCTGGTGTGCCTGCTTTGGCCTTGGGCCATTGAATGCCTGTCAGAGGAAAGTGACTTGGGCAGGGCATAACTTCCAGATATGCATCATGATCCTCTTTGAATGCATTGGGTGAGGAATATGCTCAGGAAGGGATTCTTTCTGCATCTAATCTCCTACTTTGATAATAGAGAAAAAGTGCAGTTGGGAGCTATTAATCACCGGATTTCTATCTAGGTCTGCTACTAACAAGCTCTGTGACAAACACCTCAATTCCTTTGGTTTAAATCTTTCTTTTAAATTATTTTTATATACTCCTGAATCTGACAGTGTCCCCAAATGAAACATATACCACATTCCAAATTTGATGTGTCCGGAAGGGTTTCTTTATAGATAAACAATTCACAAAGGTTCAGTGTAGGGGGAGCAGGAGAGATTGTCCGGGCTGGTGGTGGCACCAGGGTTATGCTGATGGCAATTAAAGAAACCCAAGAGGAAGAGTCCCTAGTGTCAGCAACCAATCCTAATGACTGAATGTTCTGAATACCACGAATTGTCCACTTCAATAGACTATTTTCCTTTAGTAGAATAACTGATTAAATCACCCTGATGTCTCAGATCCATTTTAGAAAGTAACTCTCTACCATTAAATGTGGATGAATATAAAGTGGAATCAGAAGAGGATGTCGTTGCAAATATTCTGGTTAAAGTTAAGGCAACAGGTAACTATTTGCATTTCCTCTCTACCTGGAATGTCTCACATTGGGTCTTACAATATACAACATAATACTGTGTTTGTTTCCACTTATTGCATAAATCTCTTTTGATACTTCAGGCAAAATAACTTTGGATTAAGCTTTATTTTAAATCGAGTAAGTATGAATTAATAAACTATATAAATTTCATAATTTAAAAAATTGTATTAATACTTACTTGGTAGAAATATGGGGGACCATTCTTATATCATGCTGGATATTGAAACTAGAATACAATTGTTGAATTCCCTTTGTTCAAGAGATTTAAAAGTGGGAATGGATACAGTACCATAACGGGTTAGTCTCACTTTTTAAAAAAGATGGGCATTTCTAATAGTAATAATTGACTAAATTGTTTTAAAATGCTTATAATCTATCTTAAACACTTCCAGACTCATTTTAACAGGAAACCTTGTAGAACAACTGAAAGCTCACTGGTGCTCACAACCTTAATTTGCTTCTATGCTGCTGCCAATAACTACTTTTCCAAAATTTTGGTGCTTAATCTTATCTGGGATTTTTTGCTTTCGGCTTCAAAAGAGCTGCAACATCAGTTTTTATGTGCAAAGCTTTTCAGGACACTTTAGTCACTAAGTCCTGACAGAAGCATAATATGTAAGGACACTGCCATTGGCTGCCTAGACAGGGGAACCAAGGAACTAAATGATCTTTAAGATTCAGTCATCCCTAAAATTGCAGCACCCTCCTGATTTTTTTCTTGTGGTTAGCCATCTGTCCGTCTTTTCCTGTTTTTTTGTTTTGTTTTGTTTTGTTTTGTTTTTAATCCTTTACTACAGTATAAACAGAATCCCCAAATAGAGTGAAGGTAGGAAAACGAGGACCCTCAGTGACTGAAGTTCATGCTCTAGATGAGATATTCTGTTGAGACTAGGCATGATATATAAAAAGATCACTTAACGCTTGCTTTTTCCATCCTCAGAAAAGAGTAAGTAGCTCCGTTAACTGGAAATCTTCTAAATCAGTGCTTCTCAAACTTCCACATGAATACAAATCCCCATGGGATCCCATGAACCAGCAGCTTCTGATTTAGTAGGTCTGGGGGAGGGTAAGGCCTGAGATTCTGCATTTCTCACAAGCTCCCAGGTGATGCTGATGCTGCCAGCCCAAGGAACAGACTTCAAGAGTAACATGGTTCTAAACTCTTCTCCTCCTATCTTTATATCTAAATTTAAAGAGATCTTGGCTTTCTAAATGTGAATCATGTCTCCGTACATTCTTCCAGTTCCTGATTTCTAAAAATAAAATTGGACCAAGAACTGGAAGGGGTATTTTAGATTCCCGAAAGTTAGATTAAATTAAGATCAGGAAAACTCTTCACAAATGCACTTCAGAAGGCCCTTAATCCCAGATCACTTTCTGAACCATCCCATTCCAAACTGAAGTCAGCTCCTTTAGGGAATGATGTCTAGCGTTTGCCTCTCTTCTGCCCCTTACTGACTGTACCTCTCTTCTACAATCTGCCAAAATACTGCATCCCCACATTTCTTGGTCTCTTCCCGAGCTTATGCAGATCCCACAGAGGTACCCTTTCACATATGTAGACACAATGGGTGAATTGTATGTTAAATAGGAAAGAATCTTTATCATTCACAGTTACAGGAAATCCCCACTCAGGGCAATATGTATGTGATATCTGAATACACAATCAGACCCTTTGAATAGCATTACATTGTAGGAGCAACAAACACAGCAAAGACTCCACAAAAGCTGTCTTTTTCCAAGTATTCACAATGCAAATGAGCCATGATGAAGGAGAAAATCTGGTTAAAATCACCCACTAACTGGATACGCATATCCACCTTTTATCTTCTATTTCAATTTTCCAATTTAATGGCTGGCATCTGTTAGAAAAGAAAATGTAATGGCCAACGCTGTGGAATTAAATCCGTACCCCCCAAATTTATTAGAGGCTTTCCCCTCCACCCTCAAAAATCTGATACACTGATTAAAATGCTTAGCTTTGTTTTTAAACAGAGTCTGGGAATACAACTTAGGGAAGATTATCTCTGAAGTCTCTGTATTGCTCTAGGAAATTCTGAAGATATGAAAATGATCTCTATTTTGGGATTATTTACTAATGAAATCAGCATTATCGTGCTTGTAGAAAATACTACCACCACCTACTGGCATATATTGTACATAATATTGAAAAAGCTTCTAAATCATTTGAACAGTACCAAATAAGAGTATGGCCAGAGAAAATAATTATTGCCATTTTGCTCCAACTTTAATTTCAAATTTAGTCAAATAATTCTGTTATCCTTTGGATAACATAACATTTCCTTTTATTGTCTGAATATGTAAACTAAAAGAAAGAAAGGGGCAAACATAGAATATTTAACCAAAGAACTAAGGTATATCTATATTGTTGAAATGACAAATGCCTTTGTCTTTCACCTGTTGCTAAGTTCATTTTTCTTTTTATTGGAAATTTATTTCATCAAACTCAGAATAAAGGGGAGGTTTGTGGCAATGTGGCAATTCAAAAGCCATTTGTACACATAGCCATGCAAAATTCTTTACAATCAATACAGAAATGTTGAAGCAGAATATAAAGATATATACAAATCCCCTTACAATTTCAGCTGTGATTTTGATAAAGAAAAACAGCTAAAAGATTACATGTACACTAAGCTTTTCGAAATTTTCATTCCATAGTTAACTCTCATTATCTTTTAGATTAGCATTAAATTATTTGCTCTTTTTACAGTCTCCCTTGGGAAAGAATTAAATCCTTGTGTTATTTTTTCAGTGGTTATTTTGAACTTTATCCTCAGACAATCTAGTCTTCGGTACTACAAATTCCCTACAACTAAAGAAACTACTTCTTGCATAGAATCTATTTTCTTGTTCAATGGTTTAATATTTTGCATCAATGAGCTAGACTCACAAGAAGGATATGGAATTAAAAGCATGGGTCTTCTTCCCAAAACTTTACTGTGACACCCCTATTTGTTACAATTATGGAATGGACAACTTACCACTTTCATGATTATTTATAATGACATCTATATGTGTAGATGTATCCATATATACATATATATGTATATATATATGGATAGATTTAGATGGATTAATGATGATATATTTATTTATTGTCAGTGTGTTAAAGAAACCTTTTTTTGGAGGCTAAACATAAATTTTAAAGAAAAGTGAAAACTTTTCATATTTAATTGCAGTTACATATTGAAAGTAGATCTTATTTTTGTTATTTTTTCCATGGATATGAAAATGTTTGTAGAAAATATAGTAACTCATTTCCTATCATCTTAGTTGAATTATAATCAGCTCCCTACCAGCTTAGTGATTGTTCAATGCCCTTTAGAAAAAATTTTATTGTTCCACAAAATACTGCTTCCAGCACATTGATAATTAAGGATTTATTGTGAAATATTGAATTACTGGCTTTGTTGGACTATTCCTTTGACAATTGAATTTTTGTTTACTTGCCTACTGTTTCACTTTTTAATATCTGACACTACTTTTTCTCCATTTATTTAATAAAGAGTCACTGATTCTCTACAATGTGCCCAGCAATTGTGTTAGAATACCTGATTCAGGGGTGCCTGGGTGGCTCCACCAGTAAGCGTCCGACTTTGGCTCAGGTCATGATCACATGGTTTGTGGGTTAGAACCCCACATTAGGCTCTGTGTTGACAGCTCAGAGCCAGCAGCCTGCTTCAGACTCTGTCTCCTTTTCTTTCTGCCTCTCCCCCACTCACGCTCTCTTTCTGTCTCTCAGAGGTGAATAAATGTTAAAAAAAAATAGCTGATTCAGTGGTGGACATGTGAGACAGACAAGCCCTTTGACCTGTTGGAGACAGAGTGATGGAGGAATGCAGTAAACAAGTAAAGCAATGAAGAAAATAAAAGGACACATAACTGTAAGTGAAGTGGAATGTAAGGGAGCAAGTAGGTAGGCTTCTTAGAATGTGGTCAGGAAAGGTCTCTTCAGAGCATGATCACTGAGCTAAAAGAAAGACAAGAGCCCAATCATGCAGAGTTCAGTTTTGTGGGATTGTTGAAGATTACATGTTTGAGGTTACTATACTAGCTATTAAAGGGTATTAAAATATGCTTCTCTTCTATTGTATGCAAAAGACTCATGATGAAGCTACTATAATTCCAAAATCTATTTCAACAAGGGTTGAGCGAATATTTTCAACAAGATTTGAGTTAGAATTTTTACAAAAATGTGAATGACAGTGTTATGGCTGAATTGTATCCCCCTACAATTCATATGTTGAAGCCCCAACCCCTACCCCTGTACTTTCAGAATGTGATAGTATTTGCAACTAGTAGATAGATAAGCCCTGGAGATCTAGTGCCACAGAATAGTGATTATAAGCAACAACATTTTAGTATAAACTTCAAAGTTGCTCACACACACACACACACACACACAGACAAGATAATTATATGACAATGATAGAGGTATTAGCTAATACTATGGTGGTAATCATGCCACAATATATAAGTGTCTCGACACAGTGTACATAAATTATACAATTATAAATTTATGTCAATTATATCTCAATAAAATTAAAAAAAATTTAAATAACATGAATGTATTTGGAAAGAGGACCTTTATAGAGATAATCAAGGTAAAATGAGGTCATATGGATAGGCCCTAACCCAATAGGACAGGTATGCCTATATGAAGAAGAGATTATGACACAGATACACAGAGGGAAGACCATGTGAAGACACTGAAGAAAGACAGCCATCTACAAGAAAAGGAGAGTAGCCTTAGAAAAGATATCAGCTCTGCCAACACCTTGATCTTGGACTTCTAGACTTTAGAATTGTGATGAAAATTTCTGTCTAATTCCTCAGTCGGTGGTACTTTGTTAGGCAGCAGTAGCAAACTAATTCTGATTGGATTTGCAAAACATGGAAGAATAAAAGGAATTAGTTAAAAGGAGTGTATGGTCTATGTAGCAAGGACAGTGTGCAGAAAGTCATAGAAGGAAAGAAAAGTGAATTATCAAAATAATTATGTCCAGTTAGGTTGGGTGGAAGTGGAAAGTGAATGGAAGGGAGTAAGGAAGATAAATTTGGAAAATTTAAAGATATTTTTTTTTCTTTGCTTGGCAATCAAGATCTTCTTTGTTATTATATGAAAGAAGATCTTGATTGCCAAGCAAAGAAAGAGGTTTTAATCCCTTTTTCTGAACATGAAGAAATCTTATTTTCCCTAAAGTAAATCCTAGTTATAAAAACAGATAAAAGCACAGCTACTATGGGTGAGGTGGGTGCCACGAACCTTGCCCCTCTGCTTCTCTTGTCATCATCGCAGCCTATCTGAGGAACCTTGGAGATCAGTACAATATTTTGAACACCATTGCAATAAAGAGTTGAACTTTATTATTTTTTTAGTTGAATTTTATTAGTATGCAATTTGAGCCACAAAGGGAGGTTGCGGTGGGTTGTAAAGCTGTATGCAATTTCTTGCTCCCATCCTATCCTATAAAGGGTTAATATACTCTCATCTGCAACAGGTGCTGTGCTGCACCCTGTCAATGGGGGAGGTTCACAGCCCTACCACAGCAATGCTGGGTTTGGTGTTGCAATAGGGTTTGGCCAATGTAATGTGAGCAGAACTACTATGTACCCCCCTAAGCAGAAGCTTTAAGAGACATCTTAAACTACTGTTAAGAAAGTTTAGAACACTTCTGCCTGTTCTCTTGCTCTTTTTTCTCTGCCATAAGAATATTATGTCACACATAGTGGCTATTCCCTTAGCAAGCATCTGACATAAGAAGATAACTGGAACACCAGACAACCATCATGTTGAAGTGAGCAAGAAATACACATCTTTTAAAAGCCACTGGAATTTGGGGACAGTTTATGATTGCATCAGAATTGATTAATACAGTGTTTATTAGAGAAATCAAGCAAATCAAACAAATATATATCAAACAAAGCAAGGATATATTTTTGCTTAAAACTGTATTTAGCAAAAGGTTCTAGATTCTACCACAGTGAGAAAAATATGGACTTGATAAACTTGTGCATATATACATTTATATACATGTAACTGCATTAGAATTGTCTATCATTCCCTGTTCTCTTCATTCCTTTTCAAGTAACTCCCCTAGACCCAAAAAGTTTGTTGAATGGGGTCGACTCAACCAAATACCACTGTTTGGATAAAGATGGGTGATTCTAGATCTGTCACTTTCAGGGGGTGGCCTCAGGCTGGGCAGGAACTTCTGATGTTTGACCTAGCTCAATTAAACTTCTTATATTGGAAAGTTTATTTTATTTTATTTTATTTTATTTTATTTTATTTTATTTTATTTTTATTATTTTATTTTTAAGTTTATTTTACTTCTTTTGAGGCAAACAGAGAGAGTGCAAGGGGGAGGGGCAGAGAGCGAGGGAGAGAGGGAATCCCAAGCAGAGCCCAACACGGGGCTCGATCTCACCAAATGTGAGATCATGACCTGAGTGGAAATCAAGAGTCAGACGCTTAACTAACTGAGCCACCCAGGTGCCCCGGTTTTTGTGAGTTTTTTTTAAGTTTATTTTTTATTTTGAAAATATTAACTAAAAGACTGACAGATAATTTTTATTATGATAAGCTAAAAACTCATACAGATGCTAGGCTAAGGCAAAACATTGTGAAGCCTTATGCATGGTAACATGGTACTGGAGAGTTAGTGGGCACTAGTTAAGAGACAAGAAAGGGAAAACCTAAAGGAAGCTGTGACATTCCTGTCCCTGCCTTATGTCCTGCCCATATCGAGATCTGGTTTCCGTTTTCCTCAGTGCCCAAAATACCTCCTTGTAGACTCAAATGACTGCCCGCCCCCTTTTTATTTGAGCTAATTTGAGAAGAATTTCTTGCCTTGGATACAAAACAGAAAATGTTATTTTTTTTAGAACACCCAAGCAAAGGTAATGATGCCCCAGGGTAGAATGTTGATATGAAAAATGAAAAAAGAGAGGCGGCTTTGGAGACTAAGAATCTGTGTGTTGAACTGGTTGTGTACATGGGGTGATGAAAGGTAAAAGTTAAAGGTTTCTCTGAGGTTCCATATTTAGTGGCAATAGTATAGGAGAAGGGATGCAGAAGGAAATGTTCGTTTCGGGACATCCTGAATGTGAGAGACTAGGACATTTTGTTGGAGATGTCTACTAATCACTTGCAAAGGAAGGACATCTGTGCCAAAAAAGTGAATAATCAGTTAGCACATATTTGCCACAGTATGTTTGGTACTACATGAAATACAAAAATAGAACCACAAAACTTACTTCTTTGAATGTTTCATTTTTTATAGGTTTGCTTGTTTTTTTCGCAAAAGCTGTCTTACTCCTTTGCCCTAACTAAGTCGTTATTATTGTGTTCTTATGAATTTCTGAGAAGGTGTAAAGCACATTGAACTATTTTAGGGAAAAAACCTTGGACTTTCTAAAGGTTTTTAATGATTCCTTATTCAACTCATAATCTCCAAAAAGTCATAGGGCCAAAGGAAAAATTTATAAACTAATTTTTATAACTTCACAGTGTTCAAAATTGGATTCATAGCAACCTCTGAAGATTCAGCAGGACCAGATGAATACCCTAAAATTAGGTAAAAGAAATAAGGCAAAGTTTTATAGAGAGAGCTGATGCCAGTAATAAAGTTAAGGTACAGGAGAGTCAGTGAAGCCTTATACCTTTCTTAGAAGTGGACCATAAATATGGCTCTGAGCTTTTTGGTAGCTATTACAATAAGGAAAATACAATTAGTGTTATTTGAATAAAACAGAACTATATCCCCCCGGCCAAGAGAAATGTCTCCCATAGCTACTAAATAGAGATGACTATGTGATACATAGCAGATAGCAAATATAGCTTCAAGTTTTATAATAACTTTTAAAGAATCTCTCAAAATGGGACACCTGAGTGCCTCAGTCGGTTAAGCATCTGTCTGTGGCTCAGGTAATGATCTCATGGTTCATGGGTTCAAGCCCCAAGTTAGGCTATGTGTTGACAGCTCAGAGCCTAGAGCCTGCTTCAAATTCTCTGTCTCTCTCTCTCTCTCTCTCTCTCTCTCTCTCTCTTTCTCTCTCTCCCTCTCTGCCACTCACTTGTGTGCTCTCTCTCTCTCAAAAATAAAAATTAAAAAATTTAATAAAAATTTAAAAAAAAGATTCTTTCAAAATAAGTAAACATAGTATCAACAAATGTACATCTACTAGGAAACCAATTGATTTAATGTTGCCAGCTACACAACTTCCCAAAGGACAAGCTTAACCCAAATCAAGTTTTAAAACATTGAAAGTATATTGCTATAATCTCCATAAATGCTTTCATATATCATTGGTCTAAAATTTCTTTTGATAATCAGGGAATTTAAGATTTTTCTCCCTGACAGGTTCAAGCCTGCTGCTTGCTATGTATTAATGAGTGCAGAGACATATGCTTTCAAAATGAGGCAGGTGGGGCTAGAGAATCTCATGCTCCTAGGCCATTCCCCTCTGTTGGATACAGGACAGATGTTTTATCTTACTAAATAATTTTGAAACGATGGGTAATAGGTGTCTCACATTTTTATTCTAAGAAGCATCCGTGAGAATTTTAGCTTGGAAAATGGTTCAAACATTGATGGCGGACAAGATCACAGAGTCTGAATGGAGTCCTTGAAGAATGTCTGACTTGGAACAATGCCACTTCCCATTGTATTCTCAACCTGATGTAAAATGGAAACCTAGAATATTGAAATGAGTGAAATGCTTTTTGGGTTTATTAACTGAATGTTGAGACATGTCAACTAAAAATAATGACTCAGGCTTTGGAATAGTTAATCTGTAGCCCCTTTTGCTGGCCATAATTAGATAGCAGGGTTGGTTGATGTGGCAATTTAAGAAATATATTCATTTGTTAAAATGGTCCTGAGCTAAAATCGTTTCAGATTTCCCCCCTTTATGCATTCTATACAGAGGCCTATCACAGCTTTGTCTTCATAATAATCATTAAATTCAGTTCAAATACGAGTCATGGGAATTGTTATTTGACATTTATTTATTTTGCAATTTATCTCAAACTGATTTTACTAGGGGGAAAAATGCACTAAGGAAGTCGATCTGCTGTCTCAGCACTTATTTGTTTACAGAAAATTTAAGTGTAGGTGACCCTGTTCTGGTCGGAAACTTTACGATTAGAGCTCTTTCTGCCTCAGTGAAGAGTACATGTACTTTTCGTTTTTCTTTTCAGCAATCACCAGAATTTTAAGGGAAACAAATAAAGGCAACAAGCATCTGTTAAAGGGCCAGATAAGGGACATACTTGGATTTTTGAAATATCGAATAATTTTAAAATAGAAACTGATTCCTATGAGATAACTTGACATTTGATATGCTAGCATGGCACATTTGTTCCAAATAAAATGAGCACAATTTGGAAAATTGTAGGTAGAGATTAAACATAGATAGGCTAATAGCAATCCTTACATTAATTACAAATATAAAATGCATTGATTTTGGAGTATATAGTCTAGCTAGCAAGAATGGTTTTGGGCATGCTTTTATCTTCCTTTAAAAAAATAGAATTCTAACATTGCATGTTAACTATACTTGAAAAAAAGCAGAACTGTACAGGTTTGTATACACACTTTTATACATATTCTCTTAGAAAAAACTCAAGATTTCCTCCCTATTTTTATGTCTTCTCCATAATGATCTTGTTCTCTGTGACTGCTTTGTACACAATCCCATTTCACTGTACTTCAATCTTTAGGAAACCAAAATTAGGGTATTGGAAAATACCTAAAGAAGGATGCAATTAAGACAAAAATCTATCTATAACTATCACTTTCTTTTGCTCAATTCCCAGAGGATTCTTCAGAAAATAACATTTTGGAGGTAAATATAAATTTATTTATTATTTTGTTAATTAGTTTTATTGATTGATTGATTCTTTTTGCTGCAGTATGAAAGATCTTTGTCTCAAGAGAACATAAGAGAATGTGGTCAGGAGAGTGCAGGTTTTTTGTTTTTGTTTTTTGTTTGTTTTTGTTTCGTTTTGATTTTTTACAGAGAAAGATGCGAGCTGGGGAGACGGGTAGTGGGGGGAGGGAGAGAGAGAATCTTAAACAGGCTCCAAGCTCAAAGCAGAGCTCAATGCGGGCTTGATCCCACAATCCTGGGATTATGGCCTGAGCTGAAATCAAGAGTCAGAAACTAAACTGAGCCACCCAGGCACTCCGTGTTACTTAATTTTATCTAGATTTAATAATATTAATTTTTCCATAATGATTTCTGCTGTATAGATTTTGGTCCACCTGAAAAAAACAAAACAAAACAAAACCATAAAAGAAATAAAAAATATTGATGACCTGTGAAGTCATTATAGTGTGAGCACATACATTACAGAAATATGCATTTAAAAGTATGAAAAAATTAAGAGAAAGTTATTCAAAGAATTTAAATTTAATCAATGCACTTAACACATAGAAACAGATTACTGTAAAAATATCAAATTTTATCTCTCTAGCTTCCTCCTTTGTCAATAGTTCTGCTCATTTTTAAGATGGCATCAACACTTAATCAGTGTGAAGATACAAGATTAAAGCATAGGTCCCAAATTGAAGCAGATTGGCTAAATCTGGTTTAAAAAAATGTTTTATTTGACTTGCACCGGCTTACATTGACTTTTTAAAAAATGTTTTTATTTATTTCTGAGAAAGAGTATGAACAGGGTAGGAGCAGAGAGAGAAGACAGAGGATCTGAGGCCAGCTCTGTGCTGGGAGCGAAAAGCCAGATGTGGGGCTTGAACTCATGAACACTGAGATCTAGACCTGAGCCAAAGTCAGATGCTTAACTGACTGAGCCACCCAGGTTCCCCTGGCTTATATTGATTTTAAATTTGAACATGATGCCGATATTTAAAAATTAAGATATAAAAAATCCATAATTCAGACATATATATATATATATATATATATATATATATATATATACATATATATATATATCTCGCTTGCTCGCTCCCAACCCGGGCAGGAGAGCCATCTGCTAGAGCTGCAAACTGACCACCCATTTTAGCTGGGCACTGCTCCCTAGGTTGCCAGAGTCCTATTTCTTTCATTTCCCACACATGCCTGCTCCCACAAGATGTTAGTTTCTGCCTCCTAGGATAGCCTACAGTCCAAATGATAGTTATTTCTCCCAGCAAAAGATGGAATCCTGGTATTTTATTTCCTTCCTGGCAACTTTCCTACCCACTCTCAAATGATAATAATATAATATGGAAAGTAAAACAAGCGAAAGTGTAAAATAATCGACTGTGAGATAAAGTGGCCACAGTCCCTCCCACCCACTCCGAGTGCACTTTCTTTATGCTTGATAGTTCACCTTGAAATGAAAGTCAGTGAAAAGACCAACTACCTCCATGTCTTTCGTAACCTAGGTTTACATGAGATCTTTAAAAGATACATGTTCCTAAAGGGCCACAGCATCTCAGTTTGTGCAAACCTGCAGGCTAAACTACAGATGGTGCCGTTTAGCAATGGCCAAATTGCCAGTTACAACCCTCTGAAAAATGCAGGGTTTATCATAGAAACTCTGACAGTCGCCGGAATATCATGTCTCTTTTGGGCATTGTTTTAACAAATGCATTTGAAAGAAAAATGTTCTCCGTTAACTACAGTTCCCAGAATACCTTGTAGAACATTCTGTCTCTATTGATCATAAACTGGCAGAGCCACTAGGCCTCCTCTGGCAGAACTCAGGGGAAAGTGAGCAAGTGCATTATACCACATGACAAAGTTTAAATTATGAAAACACTAGTGTGCAGTTTCATTGGCATTTGCATTCCCTTAGCACAAGAGAGATCTGAAATCTATTTTTATCCGAAGGATCTTATTAAACTAAGATTGTTACTATATGTAGTTGTTTCAAGCAGTAGTGCCTGATGGTACTTTTTCTAAACAATAGAGAATAAATCCAAACAAGCTAAAAAATGTTCATTGCAAAATCCTGTAGTTCAAGAAAAATTACATCTGCATGGGCTGCATATTTTGGATGCAATTTATGGTGCAGTTTCTCTTCATTAACCACATCTCAGAGAATTTTCAAAGCATCAGCTTGCATATTATTAACATGTACTTAAAATAACAATATAGGAAGCTTCAGAATTAAAATAAAAGGTTAAGCATAAAATCTGAGGTGCTTTCAGTGTGTCTGTATACACGTGATTCCTTAGAAATTCAGCTTTTTAATTAAAGTGAACTAGACCTTACCTAGACCAGTTAGATTAATAAGCATCTCATTCTACTATAACTATTCTCCTTAATAAAAGTAGATGGAATCCATTTTGCAAGAAAAAATATAGTATTAACTACCACTGTTTCTTTTGTATAGCTAAACACATATAATTATCCTATAGCATTTTTCATGCAAAGGGACAGTGACAAAAAGGCAATTACAGCATTTGAACTGAATGGGGATTTTTCTTCAATTACTCTACATTACAGATATGTATTTTGTGAGGTGTTAGGTTGTTTTTGTTTATTTTTGGCACTTATATACATTCTCAATTATTTTACAGCTTGGGATTCTTAGAGAAAAATCTGTATCATCAATTGTATTTACAAATGTATATAGCATTTTAAACCATTAAAACGCTAAATGTGAAACCAGTTAGGAAATGAAGTTCAGAAAACTCCCACATTACTATCCAAGTGTCCTGTCTTATCTTTCATACTCAGATCCTTGAGGGCACTTTTTGGAAGTTAGTAGAAGAGGATGGATTCTAATCTTCTACTTAAATGTACAGCTTTCGTGCAGAGTATATAATGGAAGGTCACAGTCCTTGCCATTCAGAACTGGGTTTGAATCCTGCTCATAATTCCTAAATTGTGTGATGTTGAGCAAGTCAATTAATATGTCTGAGCTTCTCATTTGTCCAAGTTTTCTCATTTGAAAAATAGAGATAACAATGTCTACTTGGCAGAACTGAGAGGGTTGAGAGGGGAAAAGGCAGAAGATGCGCAAAGCGCCTATTATAGTGCCCAGCACACAGTAGGCACTTTTAAAAGATAGAAATTGTTATTATTATTTCCTCTCCAAATCTAAAGTAATAGCTAACAGCAGTCCAAGTCAGCTGAATTGGTATAAGATGCTGTTTTAAAATAAAAGGGGGCGCCTGGAGGGCTCAGTCCATTAAGAATCCAACTCGTGATCTGGCCTTCAGGTCATGATCTCACTGTTGGTGCACTGCCAGCACAGAGCCTGCTTGGGATTCTCTCTCCCTGTCTTTCTCTGCCTCTCTCTCTCTCTCTCAATAAATAAATGAAGTTTATAAAAAATAAAATAATAAAGTAAAATAAGAATTAAGATTGAAATTTTCAATTTGAACAGTTACCACTATTATTTCCAAACTTCCTGGATTGCCACACCCCAGGTCTGGCTTATTAAGACTCCAACTGCATGGGAGGAGAACTAACCTTGTCCTGCATGGCCCGTGCCCTTTCAGATCTCCAGGCCCCCCTTGTTTCAATGCACTTCTCAGTTTCTGGGGCATCTGAGCGGTTCAGTCAGTTAAGCATCAGACTTTTGCCCAAGCCATGATCCCATAGTTTGTGGGTTCAAGCCCCCCATCGGGCTCTATGCTTACAGCTCAGAACCTGGAGCCTGCTTCGGATTCTGCGTCTCCCTCTGTCTCTGCCCCTCCCTTGTGCTCCCTCTCTCTCTCTGTCTCAAAAATAAATAAACATTAAAAAAAATGTGCTTCCCAGTTTCATCACTGCAGTGGATTCCTACTCACCCTTCAATGATGTCTTCTTTGATGCAACAAGATGGAAATATTCACTCAGAGCTTCTCTTGTTTGTTTCCCAAACACTAATACATTACTGGCCAGTTGCAAGAGGGAAACAGCCAAACTATTTGAAAATATACTATGAGAAAGAAGAGTCTTATTAACTAAATGGAAGTGAAGAAAACATTGTCAAAAGCCAGGTAGGTGGTATAAAACCAACTTCTAGGAAGGAAGAGGCGCATTTGTGTTAAGCCACACAATTTTTTCTGTCAGGAAGCTCCCAGGCGGACTGCTGGTCCATCCTGCCGAGGCCCATGCCCCATGCCGTGTGGTGCCACCATAGCCACAGCGTGGCCTGTGGTCGCGACTTTACTTCCTGTCTTCTGTGTGGAGTGGAGGCTGCGTTCAATCCTCCCCAACCTTGCACAGCCCCAGGTAGTTCCAGCACCGCAAGGATGCCATTCCAGCCATCTAGACGATGCTTAAAAATAACAAGACTGAAAGTAAAACGTCCGCGGAGATGTGACATCATTTGATATTCGCTATTCTTTTCTATTTATTGCTGATCTACAAACAAATATTCTGTTTCAATAGTTCCAAAATGTTAACTGATGTGGCTTGCTATTTTCTTGCTAACACCTATTCATCCAATGCCATTTGGCCTTGCCACTCCACTGACACGCAGGCTAAAAATACTGCAGAAAATCAGTCACCATGTGCTCACTGGAGATTTTGGTGACTGAATTTTATTTTGGTGGTGGGACATGAAGTTATAAATCGGGGTGTTTTTAAAGCAGCTTAGCCCTATGTAATGCTTCTAGAATTTCCAAGTGAAAAATAAACTCCACGGGAATTTGAAATGTAAGAGTCTGTAAGTCTTTGTGAATATTATGAATGTTGTACCGCATTTGTGTATTTCTTATGCAAAAAAAATGAATGATTTAAAAATAAATTGATATGGAAGAGTCTTGTAATAGTAGGTTTGAACTCAGATAAATGCAGAGACTTAATTCTTTAGTTGTTTCTGTCTGTGATTTATTCAGAAACCAAACCGGAGAGATCTCACTGATCTTCTCTTTCAAATAAGATAATCTGATATTTCTCAATGCACTTTTATATGATCAGTTCTCTGTAACAGGAACCCAAGCGTTCTTAACTCTTTTTGCCCTCCTACTTCCTAGAGCCCTCAGGCTTCAAAATGACATTGTTCCCCCTCAGTGGAATTATAAATAACCACACAACTCACTTTTTAGCCTTGTAATGTGTGCCATAATAGGGACGCAGAAACCAAAATTGCCCGCTTGTTTTATTTGCTAGCAAGCGCTCCAATCTTTAAGGCCCATGACTACCCCCAAAATTCTAGCTCTGAAGTTAAATCAGGCCACCCCCAGGGAAAAGCATAGCAACTTCATTTTAAAAGCATATTTGATTTTCTTTTCCTAATCTTCCAGCTTTTCTTTCTTTCCCTTTTTTTCCCCTCTTACACTGCTGTGTGCTTTAATTTTGCTTTCAGTCGGTAGTTTAAAAACTTTAGCTTCTAATAACTGGAAAAAATGGTTATTTAAAGATAACTGCAACTTGCTTAACATGCCAGGCTATCATATGCTCAGTGCTTTGAAGCTGCAAATTAATGACGAGCAGGAACAGTGACTATCTTTCAGAGGAAACTGACCTCTTTCTAATGGCACATCGCTAATGTCATCTGTCTACTGCATCTCATTATGTGAATTTCATGGAGTTTAAAAAAAAAGTATCTTAAGGCTGTGCACAAATAAAAAGGACCTTCTAGTATTAAGCACTTTGAAAATTTTTGATCTCTCAAAATACCTTCCTTAGATACTGCTTCCCCCTTTTGTGCATGGCACGCTGCTTATGTCATCTATTCTCTGTGACTAATTATGTTAATTTTGTGCCATAAAAGTAACTGAAGGCTGTTAAGGAATAAAAGCTTTTGAGTGGCCTTATTTCATAAACACCCCTTTTGAACAAGGCGCATTTAGTCATATTTGCAGTAACAGAAAGAGTCTTGTGCTAAAAATACAACAAAGGCTCTTGAATATGGCCATTTATTCCCACTTTATTAGGTAATTTATGAAAAAGTATGAAGGGAAGCCTTTTTGTTACTATAATTTGCATAAAGCTGGTGCCCCATTAATGAGATAACTTCCTGCCTTTTGTGTATCACCAGCTGGAAATAGAAATGGAGGAACTTTTCTGTAGCCCAATTACTTAACCTGCTGAGTTCAGAGCTGGAAAGTAAACAGGATTCCTATCTGCCAAAGAACTTTATTTTGGTTCCTCTAACCTGATTTTAACTAGACTTACTGTGGTGTTCACTTTGTAGTACACACAAGTATCGAAATATTAAGTTGCACACCTGAAACAAATATAATGTTATATACCGGTTCTACCTCAATAAAAAATTATTATACTATTTAGAAGAAGGATAAGCGTCAAATGCTAAAACTAACTAAAGGTCAGCAAGGCTATAGGATAGAATGCATATCTACTCCTGGAGAATATTACTTGTTTATTAATCATATTTTCCTCCTTGGAGCAAAATTGTGGGTGTACCTTGCTTTCACTGGGCCAAGTGAACAGCATTTGATCATGTTTTTGATACAGAGCTATACATAAGACAAAAAGAAAGAAAATATGTACTAATTTTAAAATTTTTGCGGGGGTGGAAGGGGACAATGGATTGCTTTGCAATCATTGCAATTATGAATTGTAGTCTTTCAGTGAAAGATGTTAACAGTATTTTATAATCATAATAATTGTCCGCTGCTACTAAAAAATACCTTGGTGATATATTAAATAACTACTTATTAAGGTCCAAAATATGCTATGAAGAGTGTGTAATTTTGCCACGAGGGGTGGAAATTCTAAACATACAGTAGAAGCATGGAAGGCTAAAACAGGGTCAAAAGAAAAGGGGTGTTTTTGAAGTTATAACTTATACGTACATGTGCTCGCACAAACATACACACACACACACACACACACAATATTGGGAAAAGCTTTGTTGAACTCCTAGAAACATAAGAGTCCGTGGCGAGGAAAATTCTGCTTATCAATATATGACTGTATGATTTAACCTAAGCTTTGAAAATTAGAGTTTAGTTAAATTAAACTGTTATATATTTTTTCTCTCCAGTCCCTAATGCCGGCTATATAAATGTAGCTCCAGGTGGACACATTGCTAAATGTCATTCTGTGGTACATCAACATGGAAAATAAACCAAGAGTAAGGACATAGGGGGAAAAAATCACCACCTTTGCTTACATTTAACAAATAAACTAGAAAAGTGAATGGTTAGCCCCACGGGATCATCGTCTTTTAAAATAAAGTCTTCAACACTTTTAAATTACAATAAGAAATTATTTTTTAATTAAACAGATATTCTGCTTTCTATACACCTCTTATACTATGTTGGGTAAATTGCATTTCCTGAAATAGTAGTAGTTACAACAGCCATGACAACTATCAAAAGCTATCATAGGCTTTGACAATTATCACCATGGAAATGTGGTTGTGCTTTAACTTGTAAGGAGAAGCATGATCATGTCATCATTCTACTTACATTCTATATACTTATTATCTGGACAATATTCTCTACAGTTTCATCCAAAGCCTGACTCCCTGTGCACGAGACATTTCCTTCTCTTTAGGAACCTCCTTGTGTATTGCATCCTGAATAGGAATCTATTAGGCATTTTCACTCAGTCCATCAATTATACCAGGGCAGCATTTCCCAAACATGATAATACACAAGACAGTTTATGCATGGTATGCCTACCTTCTTAGGTACCAAAGAACACAATGGGGGAGAAGCTCACTAAGGAAGTAACTTTCTTATCTGTAGTGCACTGCTGGGGAATTCTTTGCAGTGGGTTTTATGGTCTAAATTGCTTGGTTAAAGAAAGTTATAAACAGGCAGGGAAAATAAGTGCTATTCATCCAATCAATGCAACTTATCTCTTTTTTTGTTTACTTTTACACAGACTTATAGTAAAGAGCATAGATAAAGGCTATCAGGAACACTGAAATTCCAAACAGTAGTCTCCAAGAAGTTATCAAGGAATGAATTGGTCTGAACAGGCACTTTCTAATCCGCCTTCTTTTTATTATCACCTGGGAGAGAAATTGATTCCATAAATTGTCATAGTTTCCTATTTGTTTATAACTGGAATGGTGACAAAACCTACAATTTAAATTTTCATGAGGGTTAGTCATTTGAACCATGGGGACATAGAGGAAGAAAATAGTGTAATGAGTAATCCTTTAAGGGGGGGAAAAAAAGGGACTAGAGCAACCTAATTAAACTCATGGGAGAAAGTAGCCAAAATGCCAAAGTAAAATACACAATTGTAATATTTTTATTTTAATGTTTTTTGAACCTCAAGATTTTACATTCTAGCTACTCTATTAAAAATTCTGTACTATGACTCCACCCTCTATATCTGATTCAAACTTTTCCAACATAGACCTGAAAATTAGTTGATTTTCCAAAGTTTCCCATTTAAATGAAGAATTTAAGCAAGGACTGTGTAGTGAAGTAATATACAGTATTGAGCTTCGGAATATTAATTGGGCAATAACTTGGGTGTATATGATACAGGTCCATTTAATTGCTGTCTTATAAGGTAAAGACCTTATGAATATATCAAGATAGTTCTTTCTCCCCTAGGCACTTGCCTAAATTTTACATGCACTCTCTCCAGATAGCCCAAAAAAAAAAAAAAAAAAAAAAAAGAATCAACAACCAGCACAAAGTTAATCCAGTGTTAAAGCTGTGTAAAAGTATCGAGAAAGCTAAGGGGGAAAGTTTGAATCAACAAATATTTTCTACATTCCTACCGGTAACTCCAAGGCCTTTTTTTCCCCCTCTGTTCTTTTTTCCCCCCTCCTTGTCTGTTACAAGTTATGATGTGTGGATGAAGGCTTTTTCCCATGCAGTAATGACTGTATACTGAGATTTCAAGGGGCTGTTCATGACAATCCCATTTTCTGTGTAATTTCATGGTTGTCTTCTTGAATGAAGATATTGGCTGCTCTGAAGCAGGGGGTCAGCCGCTCCTGCTCCCTTTCAGTATTGTTCCCGAGTATGTTTCCTTTCAGCTGATGAAAAGTAATTCATCATTTACACCCCTGAATTCTGCCAGCATTTTTTGAACAACTTTTCTTTCCCTGTGGTACCTTAGGCCCATGAAAGAGATAAATAGGTTCAATACAACACGAGGCCCCAGATCCTGGGAGCAGGTTAGGCCTCTGAGGCCCCGAGCTGCCCCTTTCTCATGATAGAGTTTGTCACCTTTCTACCTCTAGAAGTCAAATCCTGTCGACTCAGCCATCTTTCAGGCTCTCTGAAGTGGCTTTGGCACCCACTGGGGCATGTGAGCTTAAAATTGATTTTTTTTAAGATCTGTCAAGTTCCCTTAAGGGACGGAGTTGACAGCCAGCAGGCCTCAACTATCACAAAGCATTCAATGTGTAAAAGACACCTAAGGAACTTCCTTTGAGGGGCCAAAGGGCTTCAGACTTTGTGACACATTGAGAGGGTGCTGTTGCTAAGAAACTGGCTTTTGGCAATAGGCTTTTTCCTGCAACTCTCTTACTTTGGGAAGTACTTTAGGCTACCTCTCTTCTTATGGCAAAAGACAACATTGACTATTATAAAAGTGAGATAAAAAAAAAAGAGGCTAAATGGAATCATTATGTGATTCTTCAGATTCTAATAGCCTACCACTTACGCAATTTAGGAATTAGTTAACTGTAGTATTCACACCAGCTTTCAGAAAAAATAAAGCACTGGGCAATTGAAACTTAAATAATATCTGGTATTTGTTTTTAAAGCAAAAGATATCAACCCTTAGGAATTTGGATATTATAGAAAATAACGCAAAAATAGATTGCTCTTTCTCCACTTAAACAGTGACTGGCTTAACACCTCAGTAATAGCGTGATGCCAGAGTTCACCTCCCATTACTTGAAAAATAGCACCAGAGCAGTTACATCCAGCCAGCTGTTCCTGACCTGGGTCTACCAGATCAAGAGACTGTTTAATTCAGCCTCTTATTTAGCCATTTCTCCCCATTTCATATGCTCTCTTCGAAGTCAAAAAGATAAGGGCTATCATTGTTTTAAAGGCTAAGGAAGTGTTCTCTTCTTTCCGATATTGATTTTGAACAGCTTCAACATGGCAAGTAATTTTTTTTGTTCTAAATAAGAAAACAACTTAGCCTCTTAGCCACAGCTTAACCACTTTTTCTAGCCATGCCATTTGTACAGAGCAAACACAGCATCCTTTGGAAGATTAGTGATTCCTCAAAAGAAGTCAGAAGACAGGTTTTCAAATTCAATTCCAACCTGTGTGGCTTGAAGGCCGTGAAACTTTCAACAACAATATAAATACTGCATGTGTCTCTCTCTCCAGAGGCTGGATTTTACCGACTGGTATGTGAAAGGCCAATTGTATAAGCAGGTGTAGGTCTGAGTTGAAAGGATTTGATGGCATTAATCTCCCTTTAAGAGGTCTTGTTTTCATGGGCTGTTGTCAAGCATAACTCGGTTGTTCTGTGACTATAACTGCAGTTATATGTCCCTTGTCATAGAAAACTGCCCCAGCTTTTGAAGGAATTTCTACATGACTTTTCAAAACACAGTTTCAGTGTTCTCTGTATAGGGAGAGAGATAGTAAAGTGAGAAGAGTTTAGGCTTTAGTGTCAGACATACCTTAGCTGTGTGAGCTGTGTTGCCTTAGTAAATTCATGAAACTTCTCTGAGGTACAGCTTCCTTGTGCATAAAATGAGGACAACCATATCTGGGGATTAAACGAGGCTGTACATGGAAAATATCTGGCATAGTCATTGGAATGGAAGCACAATAAATGGTAATCATTATTACTCTGATCGACCAAATATATCCCACGATTTCATGGTCTTTGGCACTGACACTCAAGACACCATAAATATTAAGAATTATGGACTTTAAAATGCAATTTTCCTCCTGAGTCCAAACACTGGACACGTTAAACTCTAAACTAGAAAGACTATTACCTAGGGTCATGTCAAGATGTGGCTATGATGGTTTTGAACAGATAACCTGGTCAAAATATAAAAGGAATTGCTGAGACATTTTCTGAATCAAGGTCAGTAATAAGAGTTCTTGTACAAAAGAGGAACAGGTAAGAATAGATGTTAATACCACCATACTTCTGTTATTTTATAGACTTAATTTGTTCTGCCATTACTGACTGGCTAGGTCCTGCAGCCTATACTGTGAATACACTGTTTTTATTGGGTGGGTACACGTGGTCCTTCTGCATGTTGGTCAGTTCAAGTCATTTGGTCAGCTCTCCCGGGTTCCTGGTTAAATTAGTGTAGATGGGGGAATCAGTATTTCTGAAAAGTTTTCCAGGTGATTCAAATTCCAGCCTAGGCTGAACATCACTGCTTTAGATATCAAAATTTACTCACTTATCATTTTCTCCCAAAATGTGTTACATGTCAGTAACCAAAACTAATTTTGCAGGAGAAATATCATTGTAAATAGGCAGTCACTGAGTGGCTGGAGACAAAACACTTGAAATTTAAAGAAAAAGAGGGGGAGTCTTCAGTGTGTTATAAAGAGGCGTATGGGTGGCTTAGTGGGTTAAGTGTCTCACTCTTGATTTCAACTCAAGTCATAATCTCACTGTTCCTGAGTTCCTGAGTTCGGGCCCTGCATTGGGCTCTGTGCTGACAGTGTGGAGCTGCTTGGAATTCTCTCTCTCCCTCTCTCTGCCCTTCTCCCTCTCCCCCCCCCCCCTCAAAATAAATAAATAAATAAATAAATATTTTAAAAATACATTGTTATACTTCTGTGTCCTCCTGACAATTGGTAACATAGAACAATTTCACCCAACAAATTGTGAGATTATATAACCATTCGTGTGTTACAAGGATATTTCTATCTAGACACACTGAAGAGATAAAAATGGGACTTTGAACCTCCTTTTCCCAGGGTCCACTAAGGCTTTACATTTTCCAGTTATTTTTCTAGGACGTGTCTCCCCCGCTAACAGTAAATCAGATGTATTTGTACTGTGTCTGCCTAGTATTCTTCAATCTTCCCATTACAGCATGGGAGGGACTGAACAAAGGCACTGGACACCATGAAGTGACTTTCTCATTGGCTTGTAGGCCACAGGACAAAGTATCATGTCTGGTGGGATCACCCTTGTTTTAGTGCCTACTTCAGTGTTTGTTGAATGCAGACACTTTACCCATATTTGCTGAGCGTGTGAAAAATAAATGAGCTATTCCCACCAAGACTTTTCCAAAACCAACACCTCCCCCCAACTAAAGGCTTAATATGTCTAAAGTCTTTGTCCAGAAATCTAACTATTGTTCTACTACAGAACTGTTCCATACTCTTATGGAAGAGGCTGGCAGAATTACTATGGCCAACAAACTCATAATTCATTAGAAAAAAAAAAGATGGATTTTTCTCTCCTGGAGAGAGAACACTTTGGAATTTATTTGATAAGGTAGAAATGAGGTGAAGCAGGCACATCCTGTTTCTGTACTGGGAATAAGTTAACCAGCAGGATGGGAAACAGCTTGTCTATTTTGGACATTCTTACAGCTATACTATCACTGATAAAGAAAAACTACAAAAGTTTCAGTGATACACTTTGATGCATCTATGTGTTCACAGGGTCATCATATTACAGTCATTATGGCAGTAGACACACTTCCCTCCCTGGTCTATTATAACTGGCCGTAATGTACCATAGAGGCTCAGGATGTTCTCTTCTTGACTGAGTCTGGAGAGTATCTATTTCACAGTGTATTCCCCTTAAAGGGAGAGTCTACAAATGGCAATAGACGAGGCACTTATCTGTACATAAGCATCCAAGACAGAATGGGAGTAAATGATGCACTTCATGGAGTTGCATTACTTCTTCAGTACAATTTGCTGCGCCGATAGAGAGAGAGAGAGAGAGAGAGAGAGAGAGAAAGAGAGAGAGAGAGAAGGAAAAGTAATTTGGTAAATGGACTCTAGTGACCTGAAAGAGTTAATGTGCTTCTTCCTGCTAGAACAGTGAGCCATTTATATGTAGGCAATGCCTTCTCTTCTCCTGAGTTACATCAATGCTGCAGGAGACATTTTAAAATGGATCTTCACAGACTCCAGGGATGGCGGAAGAGGCTTTTTATCGTTGTCAGTAGTAACTGGAAAATGAGTTTGTAATTTTTTTTCTTATCTTTTTTTTTTCCCTCTGTGGTGTCACTCTGAGAAGATGGTCTGAAAGACTTCCTTTCTTACATTTGGAATCACTATTAGGGACAGCTTACCTTCTTGCTGTTCTTAGTCCAACCATACAACAACTTGAGGGGTTAGCAAGCATTTTCTGTAATAAAAACAAAGAACAACAGAAAGAGCTGATATGTTTTTCATGTTTTGATAGATTTCCAATTGTTCGCTTCTCTCTACTACACATTACCAATTCAATTCTCATTTTTTAATATCTGTTTCTGGATATTTTAAACATAATTTTGCTTAGGTTGTTCTTTTTAAAATTATATCAGCTTTCTCTTTAGTCATCATTTAAATGAATATTAAATGCATCACAACCTTTTTTAATTATAATTCTCTCTCACAAATTCATCATGCATTATAAGATTCTGATAAATATGCTTTTGTGGCTTTTGCATTCTTTCCAAAATATCTTTTCCCAGGGCAACCTCTCTTGGATTCCTTTATTTTCATAATATGTACACGTCTAAGTGTTTCAACAGTAAGGATTTTTCAAACATGAAGCATTCATTCACTTCTTTTTCAAATTCTAGGGTACGATTTCACAAATCTTTTACTTTAGCTGAACACAAATGCAAGATGTACTTTTTTTATTCCACCCCCCAAACAAATTTCAACCCTGGAAAGGAAATTTTATCTAGAAGAAAAACATTTGATACTCGATTTTCTCCTCATGCCCTAGAGGTGTATTTCAACATTCACAAAATACCTGACTATCCTTATTTTCCCTAATGTCTATCCAAGCAGTATCTGCTGCGTCAGCTAAAACACTCACAGCCTATCTCTTCCCAGGCTATCATATCTGGGCAATATCGAAGCCTCCCCCTCCTTTTTTGGTTTCTGGTTTCAGTAAACCTTATCCTAGCATTTTAAATCCTCAGTCGTTTTTCTGATGCAACCATATCACTAGTATTTCAATAATATCATGCTTATCCCTGATACTCATATTCATACTTATCATCGATAAAGCTTTGATGTAATAAATCCTTGATATAATATCGTACTTATCCATGCTAGGAGATATAATCAAAAATGAAAGCAGAAATTTAAGATACAGAGTAAAATATATTACTTGCCAATTTTCCACAGTAACTTTTCATCATTACTCCAAAATTACTTTTTAATGCAAAGAGTAGTTTCAATCACATTGAGGCCCACATGATTCAGATACTATCATAATCACAATTAGATTACATTACTGCAATCAGGAATGGAGATCATTAAGAGAAAGAATATAAATTGCTTTAGTTTTACAAGTACTGAGCTAGCAAAATTATAATTAATCTCCATTTATAATCTTTTCTTTCATAGAACTGCAAAGCATGCTACTTTTTTTAGGCCATCAATACAAATTAGAACTAAGTAATAAAGCCCTAACTACTACTACAGTGCTGCTCACAATTGAAGAAACTTTCACATTATGTATAGAAGGCTTTTGATACAAGCAGTGCCCTTAGAGTAGATTGTTTCAATGCAATAAGCCCAACTATTACAAGGTGCTGTATAAAAAACAGAATGCTGCAGAAACTATCTCTACTTTCAGAATAATCAGAGTGTGCATTCCATTTCCAAAATGAGATGGTGCTACTCATGTGAGATGAAATACTGAATTTGCAGTCACAGTGAATGCATCATGCTTTGCATCCCAAATTTTAAATATAGTCTTTTAAAAGGATAGGTAATAATAATACAAAAAAATAAATTCAAAATATTGGGGCCCTCAAAATGCAATCAATTTTAATTATTTTAATTGTTTTGTAAATTTCAAATGGAGTAAGGCCGCCTGGGTGGTTGGGTCGGTTGAGTCGGACTCTTGATTTCAGCTCAGGTCACGATCCCACGGTCGTGGGATCAAGCCCCACATTGGGCTCCATGCTGAGTGTGAGGGTGGAACCTCTGTGAGAGAGTCTCTGTCTCTGTCTCTGTCTCTGTCTCTCTCTCTCTGCCTTTCTCCCCTACTTGCTCTCTCTCTCTCTAAAATAAAACATTAAATAATAAAAAATAAAATGGATTGAGTTGTATGATACCTTGGTATTCCAGGTCCCTCCATAGTCCTAAATATACCTTTTGGTTATTCATCCTCAAAACTCACCTCAAAATATACTAGAATATATATTATAGGTAATAATAAGAGTAGATTACATAATATTTTGCAGCTTCACAAAAACTTTCCCACAATTCAGAAACCAAAACAATTATAAAAATCAGATGATGTTTTTGAACTCCTTTGGTGGCAGATTGAACCCACATGAGGCCAAGTTGACATGAACTTATTTGGCATCAAGATCTTTGTGGATAGTCTTATAAGATTGCTCCAGATCCCAGTAAATAAGTTAATAATATATGGCATACATACACTGCATTACCTTTTCTAAATGGGAAAAAATAGTTTCTAAAAGGCATCTTGGGAGGGTTTTAGATAAGGATTTATGGCCTTGGTTGCTGCATACGGGTCATGCACATAGCTGAGACAAAACTGCCACTAACAGTTGTCTCCTTTGCCTGTTGCCTCTCTACGTCTAAGTCTTCACCATTGGGCACAGACTTGCTCTCAGCTTCTCTGAGACAGTGTTTCATCATCTTGCTGTGAGTGGGTAGCAGCTGGGCCATTATTCTGATCCACTTAGCCCTCAAGGTAGCTGATTGGAGTTTGGGTAGCTGGAGCCCTGTTTGGACACCACCAGCTTTAAATCTATACGTCCAGTTACCTAAGTTACCAGTGGTTTCAGTGGGCTGCACAGGTATTATTGATTTGAAAATGTGTCATGACTTGGAAGATGTGGGTATCCAGTTTCTTCGCACCTTCTCCTAATTTTCACAAACCAGGTATAGACTGTTGATAACGGTGCCTGACATAATGGACAATGATTGCTTGCTGAGTGTTGAATGTATAGAATGCTATTATTATTATTAAAATGTTTGCATGCTTAATAGATGCATAAAATATTAGTTTCAGGAAACAAGGTATAAGGTATCAGGCTATGGTAGGTTTATCAGAAATGCTGAGTCATTCCAATGTAGGCTAATGTATTTCTAAGGCTGATCCTAAAGACAGCTCATTTAAGTGCAGGAAAGAAAAATAGGTCTAATATTCTGTATTTGTAACAAATCCTCTATTAATGGTGGAAAAATATGGCAGCATAGATCTTAAAAGTCATATTCATAAAACACCTTGACAGCTGATAAACCTCTTAAATTCCAGGAATTTGTAATGATCCTTTCTAATAATAAGAATAGGAAAAAAATAATGATAAGAGAAATATTTAGCCATATTATTTTAACTACAAAAACAGAATACAATATTTTATTTATAAATAATTGTTTTAGTTTAAATTGTTAAAAGAATGGCTCTTAGATGGCTCTTTACTGAATCTAATTTAATTAAACAACATGCACACTCCTGCCCATCTCGTATTTTTACTGTATACGCAAAGTAGTAATAATTTTTAAAAAATAAAATAACTATACGTCTAGGCAATGAAATTAGTTTTTAGTGCTAATAAACTCATGCTTTGCAGCTATAATATTCTATGGCTGCATGCTAGAACTTTTCGGCAAAACAAAAAGCTTTCCAGAAATTTTCCTTGTCTGTAGGGACAGTATGCAAAGTTTGATTCAAAAAGAAAATCAAGATGGAAAGAGAAGTTATGATCGCACCTCATCGATTATTATTGGATTAATTATATGTATTTTCTCATATACCCTGTAAATAAGAAATAAAGGCATCAAATTATATATTTGTAAAGAGTAAATCATCCTTCTTATCTGTAATTTTAAATAGTTATGAGTGTAATACATCAATAGTATATTTTCCCTTCCATCATTAATTAATTAATTTATCTATCTGAATCAGATGCCTGTTGGACACTGATATGAAAAAAACATTGTGTTTGACATTAAAGAGACACAAAATAACCTTTAAAATCCATTGCAAAATACTATAAAAGAACAAGAAAATGCTATTACAGTTAATAGGAGGGAGTTTGCTTCACAGTAGTTAATAGAAAATATTCTGTGTGTGTGTGTATGTGTGTGTGTGTGTGTGTGTGTGTATGCTCATGTACATATGTATGAGTATGTGTATGATGGTCTCTGAAGTCTAAATTTCTTAAACAAATATTTAAGCTTCTCTAATAGTTAGTCTCAATCTGCATTTATATTCATATAGCATGAGTTCTAACTAAATTAGTTTTCTTTCCAAGTGTGCTTGGAGAAAAGCACGGAGACTAACTGTGTTAGGCAATGAATAGTATTTGTCTTAGGGAATATTGGGGAAAATTCTTTTGTTAGCAATTCGAATGAATTGGATGGTGAATATCCAAGGGGAGGGAAGCAAAGGTTTAAGCATGGAGGCAAGAAAAATAAAGACCAAAGACCTGAAATGAGGAAAGAAAGGAAAGAATAAGGCATCAATGTTTTGAAGAAAGCACTCACACAATCCAGGGGATAAGAAAGAGGGGCACGTTGAAAAATGAACCGCAAAACCTCAAAATGCTGTATTGAATTTGTGAGCAGTTAGGAATATTGTTCCATTAAAGAATTAGTAAATGGTCACAGGAACTTTCCTTAAAATATAGGAGAATAAAGGTGTTTTCCTTTTTTTCTCCCTTATTTAAACTTTCCTGTTTTCCTTGATAAAGCATATAATAAAAACAAAAAGTATAATTAGAAAAATACGCTCAAACCAAATCAAAATTTTGTGATATTCCTGCTGGGTATAAGTAAATATGGAACAAAATGATAGTAAATGTTGGGGACTCTTCATGTCTCTGAAGATGTTATTAGAAAATTGAGCTCTCAAAATGGAAAAACTGCAGTGTAGGTCTATCCCAATGACTTTTTCTTTAGAGTCAGGTGAACCAGGGATTTGACTAACTGCTCTCTGTAGACATTCAGGTTGACAGTTCAGGATTTCAGTAAAGAACTTGCTGAGGGAGAAATTATGATTTCTGAACCATACCTAGGAAGCATGAAGGTCAAGAGACATGGAAGATAGTGCAGAGGAATTCATTTGTGTGTGATAATTAGACCAAAATGAAAATAACCGGTGACTTAAATATTTCTATGCATCCTACCTGCATCTTGAGGACAAAAATTGAGCAGAAATACACTCCAAATACAAAGGAAGTAACAGCCTTCATGAGTGAGGAGTAAGAAAAACAAGCCTACATTAAAATTAGACTACATAACCTCACTCTCTACCAACCCAAACTCAGTTAGTCATTAATGTTGCTGGCACAGGACACAAATGTACTTCTCAACTCCTTACAGTAACTGGGAGCCATGTGACCTGTTCTGGTTGATGAGTTGTGAACATCAGTCATGAAAGATTATTTAACTGCCCCAAATTACTTGTAGGGATCACTTTTTCTCTTCCATAGTACTGGGTAATATTCTAGATAGCTTTCCATCTATCTTGATCATAGAATGAGGAGGGTAACAATGTAAAAATGATCTGCAGCTAAGCTACAAGATCGAAAAATTAAGAACTTTGTTGTGTAATGTGGGTATTCCTTTTTACTGCTTCCTAATTTAACCTCTCCTGCCTGGTACTCACTTCTTCCTCCAAATTCAAATATGAGTAATAATCATAGAAAAGGAAGTATAGTGATGAGAGAGGGAGAAAAAAGAAAAAGGACCAAAAACAACAAAAGTAAGTAAATGGCACATCTCATAAAAGGAAAAATCCAAGGAAACTGAAGTTATAAGATGTGATTCCTAATTCCACACATACCTCAAAGAAGCAGAGATAATATGCTTTCTCTAAATCTTTTTAAGTGCAAACAATACATAAATTCAGACAGATATTACAAACCAACCCAAGGAGATAAAAATAAAAAAAAAATATATAAAATATTTTGTGAATTAAAAACATCATACAGAAGTGTCAATTGAATCAAGAATATTTGAAAGCAGTGTTCAAATATTGAACACGTTGAAAAATGTGTTCAGTAAAGGGCCAGAAACTGTCGATATTTTAAAATATAGCCATTCTAGAAGATACAGAGCATTATCACATTATGGTATGAGTTTGTATTTTCCTGTTCAAGAAATATATGGAGCATCACTTCAGAGGTTAGTTGAACTTGTATATATCTAGTTTTGAGAATTTTATATTAAAATACTTGCCCAGTGTTCCCTGGGCTCTGTTATTAGTGTTATTATTTGCATATTATTACTCAATAAATCTTTTCTCATATATTTCATATACATATGTCTCATATATTTCATATATATATATCACATATATAATATTTATTACCAGTGTGTGGCTGGCTTGCTCATTTTTTACTTTTAAATAGTGCTTTGAAGAATAGTGCTTTTAGGTGCATGATATAATGTATCCTTTCTTCCTTTTATGTGTTATCTTTTGTCCTATTCAAGAAATGGTGGCCTCCTGAGGCACCTGGGCGGCTCAGTTGGTTAAGCGTCCAACTTCTGCTCAAGTCATAATCTCACAGTTGGTGAGTTCAAGCCCCACGTTGTGCTCTGTGCTGACAGCTCAGAGCCTGGAGCCTGCTTCAGATTCTGTGTCTTTGCCCCTTCTCTCTCTCTTTGCCCCTTCCCTGCTCACATTCTGCCTCTCTCTCTATCTCAAAAATACATAAACATAAAAAATAAAAAAGAAATGGTGACCTCCTTGTAATGCTAATTTTCTTCTAGGTTTTTTTTTTTTTTTTTCCTAGAAGCTTTATTGTTTTAGATTTTATTTTAGACTTATGATGCATTTTCTTTTATTTTTCAATTTTTAAGACTTTGTTTTTTAGAGCAACTTTAGTTTCACAGAAAAATTCAGCAGAAAGTGCAAAGATTCCTTACATAAGCCCTGCCTCTACATATGCACAGCTTCCCCACTGCCAAAACCCAGTACCAGAGTGGTACAGCCAATGAACCAATCAATGAATCCATGATACATCTTTATCACCTAAAGCCCATAGTTTACATTAGAGTTTAATCTAAGTACACTGCGTGGGTTTAAAAAAACCTATATGTACATATAATGATATACATCAGCCATTATACTACCATACAGAGTAATTTCGCTACCCTAAAATTCCTCTGCTTTATTCAACCCTCCCTACCTCCTAACCCCTGGCAAATACTGATCTTTTTACTTTATCAATAGTTTCACCTTTTTCAGAACATCAAATGGTTGGAATCATCCAATATACAGCCTTTACAGATTGGCTTCTTTCACTTAGTAATATACATTTAAGTTTCCTCCATGTATTTTCATAGCTTAATAGATCATTTCTTTTCATTGTTGAATGATATTCCATTGTTTGGATATAGCATCATTTATTTATCTATTCACCTACTGCAGGATATCTTAGTTGCTTACAAATTTTGGCAACTATGAATAAAACTGCTAGAAATATTTGTGTGCAGGTTTTTCGTGTGATATTTACCAACTCTTTGGGTAAATACCAAGGAGTGCAAATTACTGGATTGTATGGTCATTTTCATTTTTTCCACAGTGTTACAGTGGTGTGATTTAAATACCGTGATTTTGCCTATTGCAGGTTTATATTGCAATGAATTTTAATAAACTTATAGGGTTATGAACTTAACCATCACAATCAACTTTTAGAACATTTCCCCCACAGCAAAATTTTGTCATTCTAACCCCCAATTCCATGGTTTGTCTGTATTGATTTGCTTTTTCCGGAAATTTTATACAAATGAAATTATGCAATATATTGTTTTTTACATTTGGCTTCTTTCATGATATGTTCTTTTTCAGGCCCATCTATATTATAGGATATCTAAGTCTCTCCCTCCTTTTCATTGCTCTTATTCCATGGTATGGATATGCTACATTTTGTTTGTCCATTTACTAGCAGATAGACACTTTATCTTGGGACTATTATGAATAATGTGGCTATTAATATACACATACTTATAAACAAATGTTCTCAATTATCTTGAATCTATAATCCATTTTTACTTCTTTTTTGTGTATGGCGAGGTGTTGTAGTGTACTCTCCTCCCTCTGGATATCAGTTGTTCCAGCACCATTTGTGTAAAGCCTCTTCTTTCCAAATTGAATTAATTTGGCCTCTTTGACACAATATTGTCACAACTGATGGTATATATTTGAGTCTATTTCTGGACTTCCTATTCTGCACCAGCAATATATAGAATATTATGCCAATGACACAGTTTATTAATTACTGTCGTTTTATAATACATCTTAATATTAGGTATGTAAGTACTCCCATTTTACTCTCCTTTTGTAAAATAGCTTTAGCCATTCTAGATTGATTGCATTTCCACAAATATAATTTAATCTTGTAAATTTCTACTGAAAAGAAAATGTTACTGAGATTTTAATTGGAACTCAGTAGAAATTACAGTTCACTTTGGGGAGAATTAACATCTTAAATTCATTGAATCTTCCAGTCCACAGGCATCATACATTTCTCAATTGGTTAATTTCTCCCAGTAGTGTTTTATAGTTTCAATGTATAAATCTTATACATATTTTGTTTAATCTATTCCTGACTATTTGGGGTTTGGGGTGATATTTTAATGGTATTTTTATTTCAATGTCCAATTGTTAGCTTGTATATAGAAGTTTTATTGATTTTTGAATATTGACCTTGTATTATTGCCTTAGTATATTGAATTATTAGTTCTAACAGCTGCTTTTTAGATTCCTTAGAATTTTCTATGCAAAAAATTATGTTCTATGTGAAAAAAGTTAGTTTTGCTTATTCGTTTTTGTTTACTCTTTTCTGGTCTTATGGGGATTTATTTCTTTGTCTTGCCTTACTGCAAAGGCTAGGAACTACAGTGAAATGTTTAACAGAAGTGCTAATCTGAGAGAAAAAGCATTCAGAATTTTTTCAGTAAGTATGACATAAACTCATTTTTGTAAAGCTTAATAAAAGGTTGAACTTCTCTATTCCTATTTTGCTGAGTGTTTATCATATAAATGATTATTAATTTTGTTTTAATTTTTTTCAACTTTTTTTATTTATTTTTGGGACAGAGAGAGACAGAGCATGAACGGGGGAGGGGCAGAGAGAGAGGGAGACACAGAATCGGAAACAGGCTCCAGGCTCTGAACCATCAGCCCAGGGCCCGACGCGGGTCTCGAACTCACCGACCGCGAGATCGTGACCTGGCCAAAGTCGGACGCCCAACCGACTGCGCCACCCAGGCGCCCCAATGATTATTAAATTTTATTAAATGCTTAGTCTGAATATATTGAGATGGTTATTCTTTCTGTTTTATTCTGCTAATGTGTTGAATTACCTTGATTGTTGTGATAAACTAACTTGTCATTTAGAATAGGTGTAGATTTACCAAAATCTATAAAGATACATAGTACCGAGATTTCTCATTTACCCCATATTCAGCATCTTCTATTATTAATATCTTACACTGGTATAAAGCATTTGTCACAGTTAAAGAGCCAATACTGATACATTGTTTTCTACTAAGGTCCGTATCTTATTCAAGTTTTTTTCTTTTTTTTTTTTTTTTAATTTTTTTTCCAACGTTTATTTATTTTTGGGACAGAGAGAGACAGAGCATGAACGGGGGAGGGGCAGAGAGAGAGGGAGACACAGAATCGGAAACAGGCTCCAGGCTCCGAGCCATCAGCCCAGAGCCTGAAGCGGGGCTCGAACTCACGGACCGCGAGATCGTGACCTGGCTGAAGTCGGACGCTTAACGACTGCGCCACCCAGGCGCCCCATCAAGTTTTTTTTCTTATTAGCTAATGTCCTTTTTTCTGTTCCAAGAGTCTATGCAGAATACCACATTACACACAATCCTCATATTCCCTTAAATTCTTTTGGCTGTGACAGTTTCTCAAACTTCCCTTATTTGATTAATTTTACAGTTTGAGGAGTACTGGCAAGGTATTTTGGAGAATGTTCCTCAATTGGGATTTATTTATGTTTTTCTCATGTAAGACGGAGTTATGGACTTTTGGATGAAAGAACACAGAGGTAAAGTGCCATTTCATCACATGACATCAAATGTGTATACTATGGACATGACTTATCACTGTTGATGCAAGGCTTGACCACCTGACTGAAGTAACTGTTTCTCAACAGTAAATTTACTGGTTTTTTTTTTCTCCCTTTCCATATTTTACTTTTTGAAAGGATGTTGTAATACATGGCTTGCTCTGAAGGAGCAGAAAGTTATGTTCCATCCCCTTCAGGGTGAAGTCACTGTATAAATCACATGGACTCTTTTGTACAGCAGCTTTATTTTTTCCACAATTATTTAATTAATACCAGGATGTACTCATTGATATTTATTTCATATGATTTTTCATGAATGATTTGTAATTTTGCACATACAGATCCTATACATGTTGCTAATGATTTCATTTTTATTTTTACATCGTAAATTATATATTTTTTTTAATTTCACATTCAAATGGCTCATTGGTGGAATACATGACAACATTGGTTAGTGAATATTGATCTTGCGTGCTATGTCCTTGCTATACTCACTTATTGTTTTAGGAGACTCTTATTATTATATTAGGGGAGATTCACTAGGGGACAGTTATATCATGTGTGAATAAAGCCTGTTTTCTTTCTTCCTGCCAATGAGTATATATTTTATTCCTTTTTCATAATTTATTATACTACTTAGGACTTCTAAAAGTGGTGAAACAGTCATCCATGCCTTCATTCTTATCTTCAGAAGATGTTCAGCCTCTCACGACTAAGTAGAAGTGAGCGATAGACTTTCTGTTATTGTTCCTTTTCATGTTGAGAATATTCTCTATTCCTCATTTGTTGAGAGTTTTTACTGTGAATAGGTGTTGGATTTTGTTAAATACTTGCTCTGTATCAATTTATATGATTATAAGATTTTTCTTCTTTAACAATTGGTGTGGTGGATTAAAATGGTTTTCAGTCATTGAACTCTTCTCATTGTTTTTTACATTTTGTACATTTTAATGTATTTTGCATACCTGAAAAATTCATTTGGTTGTTGTACAAATATTTTATACACTTTTGTATTTTATTTGCTAATATTTGGTTAAGGATTATTACATCAATGTATATAAGAGGAATCGGTCTGTAGTTTTCTTGTAATGTCTTTATCTGGTGTTTAAATAGGCTTATGCTCCTCATGAATGATTAAAGAAATGTATCCTCTGTGTATTTTCTGGAAGAGATTGGGGGTATGAACATTACTTTTTCCTTAAGTGGTTAGTAGAATTGTATATATATTCATATATATATATATATATGAATTTGTATATACATATGTTGCTGAACTCTAATATTTTGTTCATGATTTTGTATCCATATTACTGAGGATATTAATCTATAATTTCCATTTGTTGTAATATATTTGTTTGGGTAATGCTGGCCTTATTAGGATAATTCCAAATTCATAAAACAGCTTCTGCATTATTTCTCCTTTTCTGTTTTCTAAAAGAGTTTGTGTAAGATAAATATTATATGTTTTTTAAATGTTTGATTGATTATATCAATGAAGCTATTTGAATCTGGAGTTTTCTGGTAATTACATATTCAGTTTCTTTATATGCTATAGGAATATTCATGATTTTTATTGCTTTATGTGTCTGTTTTTATAATTTGAGTCTTGAAAAATTTACCCATTCTTCAGTTATTAAATATATTGACATAAATGTGTTTTATAATGTTCCTTAATGTCCTTCAAATATATAAGATCTGTAGTGATGTGCCCTTTTCTCTTTTGATATTGGAGATTTTAATCTATTCTCTCTAGTTTCCTTTTTTATTTTATTAACTAGAAGTTTATTAAATTTATTGATGCATTTTGAAAGCATTTTTTTAATGTTTATTTATTTATTTATTTTTAAATTTTTTTTAATGTTTATTTATTTTTGAAGGAGAGAGAGACAGAGTGTGAGTGGGGGAGGGGCAGAGAGAGAGGGAGACAGAATCGGAAGCAGACTCCGGGCTCTGAGCTGTCAGCACAGAGCCCGATGTGGGGCTCGAACCCACGAACTGTGAGACCATGACCTGAGCCGAAGTCAGACGCTCAACCAACTGAGCCACCCAGGCGCCCCGAGTTTATTTATTTTTTGAGAGAGAGACAGAGACAGAGTGTAAGCGGGAGGGGCAGAGAGAGATAGAGATACAGGATCCAAACCAGGCTCCAGGCTCTGAGCTTTCAGCACAAGGCCCGATGTGGGGCTTGAACTCATGAACCATGTGATCATGACCTGAGCCAAAGTCTGAAGCTTAATCCAGCCACCCAGGTGCCCCTGAAAGCACTTTTAATCATCCTTTGGGTTTATTTTTCTTTATTGTTGGTTCAATTTCTATCCCATTGATTCTCTATTTATTATTTTCTTCCTTTCACTTAATTGGAGCTTAATTTGCTCTTTTTTACTATATTTTTAAGTGGAAGCTTAGATAATTGGCTCTATAATTCATTTTTTCTCAATAAAATATTTGAAGTATTAACTTTCCTATAAGCACTGCTTAGCTGCAAAGCACAAATTTTGTTATATTCTATCTTAATTTTCATTCAGATCAACATATTTTCTCTCTTATCTGTGATTTCTTCATTGTTGCATATACTGTATGGAAATTTATTTTTAATTTCCAAATATTTTTGTATTTTCCATACATCTTTCTTTAATTGATTTCTGTTTTCTTTGTTTTGTAGTTAAGGACTATTGACTACATTACTTAAATATTTATAAATTTAGGAAGACATTTTTATGATCAAACAAATAGTCCATTTTAGGGAATATTTCAAGTGCACTAGAAAAGAATTGCTGTTCTGAAATTCTCTAAATACCAATTAGATCAAGCTGCTTGCGAATATTGTTAATATCTGCTATATGTTTATCAATTTTCTCTTTACTTGCAGACTTCTAGATTAGCCTTATTCTGAGGATAGTTTGCCCACTCCTATGTATAATCCTTCCTTGGGTAGCTATTCAATAGACTATTATTATTCAACAAGATCTCTACTCTGTCTGGTAAGAACTTAATGCTTCCTGGCAGTTTTGAGTTCAGAGAATTGTTTGGCTTAAAGCTCCCTGATAGTTGTATTTCCTCAGAAGTTTTTCTTTACACAGCCTTACAGAATTTCATCCTATGGATGCACAAACAGATTCATCTTCCACCAATGACTGGAGGGGACAACTATACAGATTTTTGGAGCTTTTCTTTACACAGCTTTCTCTGCACCAGCATTGAGCCCTTAAAATTATGTACACACAGTCTCTCCAAGGTCTGACTTCTGCCCTCTCATCTCAACCAGAATGATGGTCTCTATTAAGTTATTCCCAACAAGCACTGCAGTTTGAAATTGGCTCCATGCAGAAAGCCATTGCAATTAAAAGGCTTCTACTATTTGTTTTCCTTTCTCTCAAAGATCATAGTTCTGTGCTGCTTATAATTCAGTGTCTAAAACAGTTATTGTTAATATTTTGTTTAGCTTTATAATTGTTTGCAGATAGAGAGTAAGTCTTGCTCTTATTACTTTTATCTGGAAGCAGTTCTATAAATGTTCCTGTTGAATGAAACATATCCAACATCTATCTTCCATGCTAACCTGATGCCATTATAAACTTCATGCATTTAATTATCTTTTTCCACTTTGATGTCTCTACCTAATATATTTTTTTAAAGATCCAGTTGATTACTTAATTGTTAAATTATGTTAGAAAACAATTCTAAACTAATTAAGAAAAGTTTAAACAAGGGTACTAATATGGATGTTCTCTTGAATATGTTTCATAATTTTGTGAAGAGAAAAAATCATATGCTAAATAGGGTGGTGACAAGCAGAGATTTTTAATTTTTATTTAGTTGAGGGTTTAAATAAGTCTAAGGGGCACCTGGGTGGCTCACTCAGTTGAACGTTCAACAATTGATTTTGGCTCAGGTCATGATGCCAGGGTCATGGGATTCAGCCCCACATTGGACTCCACACTGAGAATGGAGCTTAAGATTCTATCTCTCTCTTTCTGCCCTTCTCCCCCACTCATGCTCTCTTTCTCTGTCTCCAAATAAATAAATAAATAAATAAATAAATAAATAAATAAGAAGCTTGAGGCAACTTCTTATTCCATGGTTTGGCATTGATATTGAAAATGAATTAGGTCAAAAAGGCAGAGATTTTAGAACATGGTATTTGAGTAATTAAAACAACTAAGTAGTCATTCTGTGCACATAGAAAAGGAAGGGGAGTGATATGTAATGGTGTGCAATAAATTCAGTTATTCAGTCAAGAATTCTTAAGGGTTTTTTTTCTTTTTCCTTTTTCTTTTTTCTTTTAGTATCAATTGTAGTATTAATTTAGGGGGAAACAAGAATTAATAGACTTAACTAAAAGACACTAATATTTTATTTTTTGTTTTTAAATATTTTTAATGTTTATTCTTAAGAGAGAGAGAGAGAGACCATGGGAGGGGCAGAGAGAGGGAGACACAGAATCTGGAGCTGGCTTCAGGCTCCAAGCTGTCAGCACAGAGCCCGATGTGGGGCTTGAACCACGAGATCATGACCTGAGTCATGAACCACGAGATCATGACCTGAGCCAAAGTCGGGCACTTAACCAACTGAGCCACCCAGGCACCCCCAGAAAAGACACTGACATTTTAAAAGGAAAATAAGATTAGAGAAATTACCCAATAATTGCATTATTTTAAAGGTCTGAGTGACTTCTCTAAGAAATCCTCATTTTAAAGGGCACATGAAAAATGAGTCCCTGGGAAACCAGAGAGGGTTGAACACACATACCAAAACTGTTTTCATGTAATATAAGTAGATGAACAAGATTAAAATACCCAAGTATATCTCTAACTGGCCACAAAGAACTCTGTTCTCCCCAGCATAACCCCTTGACCTTCCCTTAAACATTCTCTAAGTATAAAGGGAGAGTATTCAGATTAAGGACATCATGCATAGTTCATTGATTTCATGATAGCTGACTTAGCTTTTCTGGCCATAGTGCTTTATTCTTTTAATTCTGATAAAACTTTGAGAATGTGAATAATAATGTATTATACATATTTAGTCTTTTCATGTTGATGATTCAATAAAATGACAGATTTAGAAATGTCTAATGGCATCTAAGTAGCTGAGGGTTTAGATACTGAGTATGGTATAGATTTTAATTTGCTCATTTCCCCCAAATGTATCTGAACCTATAATGACTCTTCAACTGTTTAAATTGTATTTTTGTCTTTATGTATATTCCATAGACTACACTATAATTATTCATTTATTATTAATATACAAAGATTGCACTGGTATATGTCTATATAAAGTCAAAAGTTCTGTCTTAACATTTGTTCCTTAGATAATTAACACTGTGACTGACAAGAAGTTGTTTTTAAATAAGAATTTGTTGGATTAATGAATGAACCTATGAATGAATTAATAAATGAAGTCATAAACATATTTTTATTGACTGCTTTCAATATGCCAGACATTGAATCAAATTCAATTCAATAAATATATGTTGAGAATGTTTTCTGCTACAGATGCTGCGCTAAGTGTTGTGGTAGGCAACATTATGGTAACCAGAAGAGGTTAAATAATTTCAAGATTTATATTCAAATAAAGAAGCATCACTTCATCCAACAAATCAATGTTCTTGCTAGACTAAAGAAATATAGAAAAGTCATTCAAATGGAAAAAGTTTAATGAAATCTTATCAAATTTCTAGAGCCAAAAATATCTTGTCAACAATAGAACTCTTCAAGGAAAAAGCAAGTTGGTTTGAAAATAAAATATGATTCCAAAAATGTACATTAAAAGTAAAATAAACAAAAGACTAGGGAAAATTGACAGGCAGTATAATAAAGATCTCATGTCATTGATAACAGGTCAGATAATACAAATTGAGTGAAATCTACTAATGGCATGAATAGGAAATTAAAGCAAAAATACAACCAGTAAATAAACTAGTGGAAATTTTTAAACCTAAAATCAAATATGTAAATTAAAACAAAGGATGTTATTTTTAACACTAGCAAAACTTTGAAGGAAAAAAAAAAAGCTCTTAAAGGTCCAATGCTGTCAAAGATGTGAAAAAAATCTTCAACATTTGCAATGCTGTTGGTATTATAAATTATGCTTTACAAAGAAATTTTGTTTTTTGAGCAAAAAAGATATACATCATGGGATTCTGTAACACCACTTATGGGAATTTTAGTGGAAAATGAATTATACCTTATAGTTTATTATAAATTTAATATTTATAATTATTTATAATTATAATAAATTAGAAAAGCTCATGTGATTGAGAAGATTAGAATGATCAAAGAAATTGTGTTACATCCACATGAGGAACTATTTATTGGCTCATATACCATAGTGTTAAGAACTTGCACTTCAGCATCAGATTCTCCTCATTTGAATCACAAAGGAAACATAACTATCAGTCTTTTTTTTTTTTTGAAAATTTCTGTGCCTCAGTTTAATCATTTGTGAAATTTGGGTACATACAGTTGTGTATGTATTTGTGCATGTGTGGGTATGTGTGTAGACACACACATATAATTGTACATATATTTGTCCATATGTTTGCACAAATTCTAGGATTGCAAGGTGGAGTCTCTTTGAATTAACTCCCATAACATTTTGATCAATAAACACCTTTTATGCTTTTACTCCATGCCAGATGCTCAGGATTCAAAGATGAGTAAAAGACTGTCCTTTTCCTTAAGGGAAAGATTATTTGACAGCATACATTCAGTGAAGAGACATATTTCTGTCAACGGGATTTACTGGAGGAGAAGGGAGGGGGTCAATTTTACCTGAAATATTGTTACTTTTCTATCAATGTGGAGGCTTTTTTGTTGTTGTGGTTAACCTATATAAAACTTAATTTTCAAATCTTGTTAAAACGAATATCTATCCTTAATTAGTTTAGGAGTTATGGTAGATTATCCACTGAAAGATTAATTACATGCTTTCCAATGAAGTATTATAAGCCATAAGTTGAAAGTTGGACCAGATGCATTTCAGCCCTGAAAACTCATTAACCATCTGACCATGTTGCACATATGGTAACAAAGTGAAGAATGTATCCAGTCAAACACGCATAAACACTTCTTCATCATCATAGGACAACTGCCTCTTAATGTATGCCAGTAATCTTTTCATTTCTCATACCTACAAATATCTAGTTTAGGAACAGAGAGCTAGCAAGAGACAGGTTTCAAATGGTGGATTTGTAAACCCACACTCTTTATGTAGAAGTCAATACTGCAATACTGCTGGTATCTACTCTGCTTTTGTTACAAAATTCAGCATTCATCTGTCTTCCTCTCAAACTTAAAATGAGTTTTGGATAAGAAATGTGAGACTCCATGTTGGGAGTGGACACTTCCTCTGTTGGGGAGATCACTTGCTCTGATTTCATTGGCCAAAAGATTTTAATACCTAAATGATCTAGCTATTGGTTTATCTGAGAGGATACCAAACTTCAGACATCTCAAATCTCCTTCACAATTCCTGCTCTCAACATAGTACAACCACTAACAGAGTAAAAATTCTTTGCTGCTCTTCCCTAGTCACAAGATGGCCACCAGCCTCACCAGCCTGAACCGTGTGATAAATGAGGTGGCTTCAAAGGGAACTTTCTGGCAGTTGTATGAGTAAAGCCAGAATATGTCTGTCCATAAATATACCAATGTAAGTGGTTTACTTCTTATTCTCTTAATTGATTTTCTTTTTTGTCAAAATGTCTTAATTTGATAGGTATTTACACATGTATAACAAACACTAGCATTATGCTCGATCTATATTTTTGATAAAATTTACTAATCAAAAAAACTTTACAAAAAAAACATTCTGTTCATCTCTTTCTTTGAATGTGGGTAATCCTTTTGAATTCCTTAACAATAGCCAGCTTACAATTTTGTATGTTGCAATATGTCTGTATTGGCAAAGGAAGATTCTATCTTACAATATGAATCTTGAAATGTATCTATGTCTTCATTAAATTTTTTGTTTTAATGAAAAGAACTGATGTTGAGGGAGCCTTTAGTTTGAGTAGAAAGTTTAGTATGTGTTCTCTGGTACACATGGGCCTACAGCAATGGTCATGATCTGTCAAGCAGATAACTTATTTTTCTATGAATATAAAAACATGGATGACAATTTAACTTATTATTTCTCCTTTTGAAATGGAATGAATAGAACTCATGATAGTTACCAAATTTATAAATATATACACTAAGTTGCCTGTATGATTTAAAAAAAAAACAAACCCTGGATTCTTTTCTTTTTATGGGTATTTTTAGAATAATTTTTATTTATTTGCTGATTGTGGGTATTTATTTTCATGCAAGACCTTTGAAGAATGTGTAAGCACTGTTATTAGAATAAAATGTTTGAGAGAAAAAGGACAATATGGTTTGCTGTAAAATGCACAGGGAAAGCATAAACTTTTATTCATTAAATACGGTGTTACTTCTTTTTCCTTGTATTCAGTATCATCGTTTTCTGTCTTTATTAAGTTAGTAATAAAAGGTTGAAGTTTACCAAAGTTTCATAAACAGAAGGAAAACAGTGATAGGGTTTGGGTAAGGTATGTAGTATTGCTTAATTTAATTAGTTAATTATTTTAAGGACACTTTGAGCAGGTATTATCTTCATGTTACTGAAAATATACTTAAAGGTTCATATCACAAAGACTTGATCACATATATGAATGAAGCTCTTGTTTATGTGGATAGCACGAAGTAAAGATTAAGTGGAAAAAGAACCAGTGTTAGAGCAGTAAATAAATAAAAGAAAGAAAGCAGGTCAGTCTGGCTCAAATTGTGCTGACATTGTATAGAAGGAACAAGAGACCACCGTTTGATGTTTCTATATCAAATTTTGGTATCAAAGTTCGAATACATCTACTGACTCCAGTGTTCATTTTTATCTCCTTAATAATATTATGTACCAACCATCAATTATAAAATAAATAAATAAATATGGAAGAAAGAAAAAGCAAGCATAGAAGGACATTAAACATAAAACCACAGTAAATTAAGCACCACAACACATTCCAGAATATTCCATTTATTTAAGCTGAGGGCTGCAAATCTGATCACAGGTATCCTTGTAGCCAATACAAGGGAAAACATAGTAAGTTATTTCACCCAAATTTTTTCTAAGGAAATCAAAATAATTTCTCAGGAAAACATTCTAGAGACATAAGCTGTGGAAAGTTGGGATGAGAAAAATAAATCCATGAATAAAATCTCAGAAAACACCACAGATTCTGTTTGCAATAATGGATATTCTTAACATTTTAACACAATAAGTTGTTACAGAGGAAAGAAAGCTGTTCAAAACTTAACACAGGATTATAAAATGTCTTCTAAATAATTTAACCCTGAATTTTGACTACTATTATTATCTGGGTTTAGCCCTTTAAAACCTTATAGATTTGGTAGTGTTAGTGTATTTTGTATGAAAAATGTTTTTTTTTTAATTAACTAAGATATCTACAATGAATATTCATCTTATATTCTGAGACATTGGCAGATTATCTGGTGTTTTATTTCTTAATGTAAATCTCTGGAAAAAATTTCTGTGCTAATATGGAAATTATATATAAAAAATATATACCATGGGAAAGTCATCATTTGCCTTTAATGTACTATACTGTACGGAAGTAATTTTTAAAAATTTTTTACGTGTATTTATTTTTGAGAGAGAGAGAGACAGAGCACAAGTGGGGGAGGGGCAGAGAGAGAATGAGATACAGAATCCGAAGCAGGCTCCAGGCTCTGAGCTGTCAGCACAGAGCCCGATGTGGGGCTTGAACTCACAAACCACAAGATCATGACCTGGGCCGAAGTCAGATGCTTAACTGACTGAGCCACCGAGGCGCCCCAATGGAAGTAATATTTTTAAGAACTTTTTTTGAGGTCTTCATGCTGGAAGCTGCAGATTGGGGATCTTTTGATGTTGAAATGGAAAAGTGGGTATAAACCAGAAAGTAAATAGGGAGAACTAGTAAAAGCCATGGGGGCATCTATTATGTATCTGACAGTGTGCTGGGTAAGTTCGCTTTGTTTTTCTCATTTAACTCTTAAAGACAAATCTAAAATTTGTTATTTTTATCCCAGTTCCTATACCAGGACATTAGCATCCAGGTGGACTGATTTTCTTATCAAATGTTATACAACATTGACCAGGTAGCAAAACCCAGGTCTTTGGCTCTAAAGCCTTTCTTTGTACCACATCACACTACTAAGTAAGTAAACATGTTTGTTTGTTTGTTTTTACTCTTTTCCATTTTCAATTTCAAGTCTAGACAACTTGTTGACTGTAATGTTCCTGACATCTCACACTGAATCCGGCTCAGCTTCCCTTTCTGGGATCCCCTTCTGGCCATATACCCTATTCCTCAACACCTCTCCTTTCACGTTTCAAAAAATCCTCACCTGTATTTCAGTAGGATCAGTCTAACCTGAAATTTCTCAAAAATTGGGGTATGAAACTGACCAATCCGGATGTATATCTACCTATGTAGATATAGATATATATCTGATATATATCGGATAGAAGGTTAACTCACCCAATATGCCTGCTCAACCTTAATTTAGAAAAATTATATAGATGCCAAGATCTCTCACTATGACTTCATTATTTATTACATAAAAATTATGTAGTATCAAAAACGTATGTACATTGTAAAGATGTGGGGAAATTGGAACTTCTTTGTACCACTGATAGGACTATAAAATGGTGCAATAGCTATAAAAAATGGTATGGCCTTTCCTCAAAAAATTAAAAGTAAAACTCCCATATGATCAGCAATAACTGCTTCTGGGTATATATCAGAATGTAAATAAGGAGGATAGAATCTCAAAGAATTGAAAGCAGGGTCTTAAGGAAATATATACACACCCATGTTCATAGCAGCATCACAGCCAAAAGGTGGAAGTAACCCAAAGTCCACTGACAGGTGAACAGATAAAGAAAATGCAGTATATACATACAGTGGCAGATGATTCAGGCTTAACAAAGAAGGAAATTCTGTTACATGCACAACATGTAGTAACCTTGAAGGCGGTACACTAAGTGAAAGAGGTCAGTCAGTAAAAGACAAATCCTATATGATTTCCTTTATATGAGGTGTCTATACTAGTCAAATTCATAGGAAAAGAAAGAATTTGGTAGAGGTTCAGTTTTACAAAAGGAAAAAAGTTCTGGAGCTCTGTTGCATAATACTGTGCATATGCTTAATGCTATTACTGTACTGTCCACTTAAAAATGGACATCTTACCTTAAGATGGTAAATTTTATGCTCTGTGTTTTTTTTTTTTTTACTACAATTAAAAAACATATATGCCTTGGGGCACCTGGGTGGCTCAGTCGGTTAAGCGTCCGACTTCAGCTCAGGTCATGATCTCCCGATCCATGGGTTCAAGCCCTGCATCAGGCTTTGTGCTGACAGCTCAGAGCCTGGAGCCTGCTTTGGATTCTGTGTGTGTCTCTCTCTCTGATCCTCCCTCGTTCATGCTCTGTCTCTCTCTGTCTCTCAAAAATGAATAAACATTAAAGAAATTAAAAAAAAACATATGTGCTTTGTAACGAGTGAAAGAGAAACTTGTAATATCGAAATTAGGGCATACTATATAACAACAAATAGACTGTATTTATTAACAGCTTTCTCAGAAATGGTGAGTACATTTCTTTGAGAGTCTTTATGGAACACTAACTTTTACTAACATTCTATTAACTTGCTTTGAGTAGATTTCCAGTGATTCTGGATAAGTTACTCTATAGACTAACCAGGGAAATATTTCAGCCTTGTTACCACCTGTTCATTGTAAACTGCCAGCTACACTTAGCAGTGTTTACCACTTTGATATTTGGTTCCATTTATAATGGTGAACATGTGCACTTGAGTGATATATGATTGTAAGATTCGTTAAAGAAAAAAAAAGTAGATAGTAGACTGATTTGATATAACTGGTATTATCTGAAATAAAAAGTTGTTCTCTTCATTAAAACCATTATCTCAATTTTAAATTCTATAAGAAATCCCATCATGCTTGATGTAGTTAAGAGATATAATTCAGCTTTCTTCTTTATTACACACTGAACTGTTACTGAAACCTTACTATTTTTTATTAGTTACTGCAAAAAAAGACCCTTTAGGAAAAATGATATTTAACAGGGGTGCTAATACACTTTAAATTATATAGTATTTTCAAAGTTTATTTTTTATTAAAAATTTAACACTGATTTAATTTTATTGAATTGAAATATACTTATTGCTTAATATTACTTTATATATATATATATATTTATTTAACTAGGTCTTTTATACATGTTTTTGAACATCTTCATGTCTTTAAAATTCTGTTCAATTTTTTTTGAACAAAATATGCTTTTATTTTTCTGTTTAACTGTTTTTCTGTTTTTATCCTTTTAAGAAATTATTCCTTTGTGAATTTTTGCTTTTAAGTAGTTTATTGTTATGGATGATTCATAAGGTACTTGTTGAAATATCTCACATTAATCATAGGCAATGTTTCTTCAGTTTTAACCTTCTTACCTAATCAGTTTAACCTCTTTTCAGGAATGAAACTCATTTTGGGATCTTCCTATATATATTGTTAATTGCTTTAGAAAATTTATGGTTACCTAAAATCACCAAGCTTATTCATTTTCCATTGCTTTCAAAATGGCATTGTCAGGATAACGACCCTTAGCCAAGCAGTTATTATTCTGTAAATTATTAATATTGGAAAATAGGCAAATAATATTAAATTTGATTCTCCACGTGTGTTCTTATACATTAGGAAGTTCATTTTAGATACCTTTGACACTTACAACGTAGTATAACTTTTAAATAGATCACTCAAATTCCTTGATGAATTGTTGCATTTGTTTCCTAATATGGGGGTAACTACTTACATAAAGGAGAAATGTACCCCTTCTCAGCATACATCTTCTGTTTCAAGACAGTTGCATGATTTAAACATTTTCCAATATTATCATTACTTAGCCTTTTTACAAGCTGAGTTAAATTCTCTAGGTATGTATTTCCATCAATACGACTTTAGATTTATCACATTACTAAGTACTCTATTTAAAAAGTAAACTCATGATCATTTGATTTGAATTTTTGTATGTCTTTACTATCTCTTTGATTAAATAAAGAAATCCAAAATGTAATTTTCCACAAGAAAAGCAAAGACTAAGAAAATTTAGCGACAGATGCTTCAAGGACTTCTTCGCTTGGTATATATGCTTGCTTTATTAACTCTGTGGTACTGGATAATACAACTTTTAAAAATCCTACAACCTCACTGGGACGCTTGGGTGGCTCAGTCAGTTGAGCATCTGACTCTTGATTTTGGCTCAGGTCATGATCTCACAGTTTGTGGGTTCGAGTGTCCGTGTTGGACTCCATGCTGATAGTGTTGCAGAACCTGCTTGGAATTCTTTCTCCCTCTTTCGCTGCTCCTTCCCTGTACATGCTGTCTGTCTCTCCCTCCCTTTCTCTCTCTCTCCCTCTCAAATAAATAAATATCCTACAACCTCAAAATAGCAAAACACATACAAAGCACCAAGAAGCCCAAATACATACAGTGGTCATTAAAGTTATTTCCCCAATGACCCCCTGAATTAATGATTGCAGCGTTCACACAGCTAAGCTCTCATTTCTTTCTCTTACCTTCTGTTTCTCAATGACACTTTGCATCATTCCTGCATATTGTTTTTACTTTTAGAAACTTTTCATCTCCTGTCTCCTAATCTGCTTCAATTACCCTGTATTTGTTATTCAATTTGTAGGCCCTGTTTCTTCAGAATGAAAAAAAAAAAGTATAGAAATTCAGAATTGTTTCCAAGATTCTTAGGTAGAAATTCCTGTCTGTTCACTGAAGTGGAAATCCTTACTGATTTAAGGCTATTTGAAGAAAATCACTAGGTTTAATTGCTTTAAATGCAAACCGGCTCCTATAAAATGTTATTAGTTTGAGAATTAGCTATGCAGGGGTGCCAGGGTGGCTCAGTTGGTTAAGCATCCGACTTCAGCTCAGGTCATGATCTTGCAATTCATGCTGTTCGAGCCCTGCATCCGACTCTGTGCTGACCGCTCAGAGCCTGGAGCCTGATTCAGATTCTGTGTCTCCCTTTTCTGCCTCTCTCTCTCTCTCTCCATATATATATATATATATATATATATATATATATATATATAATATTTAAAAAAGAACTGGCTGCACAGTTACATAGTTACACATTAGCCAAAATCATCTACTAATATATGTATGTGTGTGTGTGTGTGTGTGTGTGTACGTGTGTGTGTGTAATTTGCCTTTTGGTTTCTATTTCCAAATCTTTTCCCACATGAAGCCCTCATATGTGTAAACACACTTATTTTAAAGTGTTCCTTTATTTATCATTATGACACAATTAAAAAAAAAACACCTCTGTATTTGGGAGTGCCTGGGTGACTCAGTTGGTTAAGCATCCAACTCTTGATTTCAACTCAAGTCTCGATCTCACAGTATAGTTCCTGGGATTGAACGCCCTGGGACTCTGCTTTGACAGCACAGAGGCTGCTTGGGATTCTCTCTTTGCTCTCTCTCTTTCCCTCCCCTTGCTTGTGCTCCCTCTTTCTCTCTCAAAATAAGTAAACATTAAAAAAAAAAAAACCTCTGTATTTAAATGCACGTAAGAGTGAGTGAGGGCAAGGGTTCTGTCTTGATTGTGGTTGTCAGGTGCTAAATAAATATTAGTGGATTAATTAATGGATCCTACAAAAAATAATCAATTAACTCAATCAATTCCCTAAACATATAAAGCCAAATTAGCTAGACAATTCTGTTAAAATGGACTAATATGTAACTGCTGTGCAGTCTGTATAAATCAGTGATGGGCAATGGGCTGGCTACTGGCCACCTGCCTCTAAACTAGATGCAGAATCTGTCTGTGGTCTGATTTTAAATAGGACCTCCTCTTCATAAAAGAAGAGGAGGAGGAATTCAGTGAAAAACCAAGATATACAAACAGTTAAAAGACTTTCCATTACAAACAACTTTGACCAGGAGAGGAGTCCTTTAAGAATGTGTTGACTCTGTGCAAATGAATTGCGGCAGGGTAAGAAGTCAGGGTGGGAGGCTGGCAATTGTCCAAATGAATTCCCCCGTGGGAATTTGCGTCTACGAAGCAAAGACCCCTGGTCCCAGTCCAGTCTCTACACAACAGCATCTTTCTGGTTTAGAAAATAGAGGTGACAACACCGCCCTGGCTTAATTACTCCCTGCTTCTTTGAACAGCAATAATCCCACAACCATATGAAAATGGAGGTCCATGATGGAGGTCTACTTTGATCATTTTAGTACTCCCAGTACCAAACACAAGTTTTCTCACATGATAAGCACTCAGCAAATGGGCTATGGGTGGAAATGAAGAAATTCCAGTGACACATCGGATCCTAATAGCTAAGTGACCCTCATAAAATCCCTCGAACTATCTGAATACATTTCTCTACCTGCAAAACGGAAATGATGATGCCTGCTTATTAGTGTTTCTTGGATGCCAAAGGAGAAAGAAGGTGGATACACTCTATGAACTCTACAGGAGTACAGAACACACAAAGTCTGAAAAATAAGAATGCTCTGTCTCAAATATGCCTACCTATCAATTTTTAAATTTTTCCCTACATTTTAAATAGGTTTATTGAGGAATAATTAGCATATAATAAACTGCACATAAAGTTTGGTAACTTTTGACATATGTATACATTTATAAAAACATCACTACATTCAAGGTAAGAAGCATATCATCACTCCCAAATGTTTCCTCATGCCCCTCGGTAATCCCTTCCTCCTACCACGCCCCCTTCCCCCAGACTCTGATCCACCCTCCATCACCATAAGTTTCCATTTTCTAGGTTCTTGTATATAACTTATAGTATAGAATCTTATAATATGTACTCCTTTGTTTTTTATTGTCATCATTCTGGCTTCTTTCACTCACTGTAATTATTTTGAGATCCAGCCACATTTTAGCGTACATCAGCAATTCATTACTTTTTATTGCAAAATATATTCCATTGTATGCATATACCATAATTTGCTATATATTTAAATGTTTATGGCTATTTGGGGTATTTCCATTTGGGAACTACTATAAACAAAGCAGCTACAAACAGGTGTGAAAAAGCCTTTTTGCAGACATGTGTTTATACCTGGAGTGGAATTCTGAATGATATAGGAGGTGTTCGGTTACTTTTTAAGAAATTACTACCGTTTTCAAAGTAGTTGCAAGGTTTTCTATTTCTACCAGTGATGTATAAGAGTTCTAGTTTCTCCAATTTTACAACATTTGTATGGTCAATACTTTTAACTTTAGCCATTCTTTTGGCTATGTAGTGCAATTGGTAGTTTCAATCTGTATATCCTAATGATTAATGCTATTGAGCATCTTTTGATGTCCTTATTTGGCAGCAATATACCTTTTTTTAGTGAAGTGTGTTCAAACTGCTTTTCCACTTTTTTTGGTTGCTTTCTTATTATTGAATTTTGATAGTTTTTGACATATTCTGGAAACAAATCCTTCATCATATATGTCATTTGCAAACATCTCCTCCCAGACTGTGGTTTACTTTTTCATTCTCTCAACATATTTGTTAGGGAACACAAATTTTTTATCAAAATTTTTAATCAAAGTCAAAGCAAATTTGTGGAGATTGATAATCTGATTCTAGTAGAACAAAAGTAGCATTAAAAGAAGAACAACAAAGTTGTAGGACTAACATTTCCTACTTTCAAGATTTCTTTTCAAGGCAGTATAGATTTGCCATAGTAGAAATATAGATTAATGAAGCAGAGTAATAGAGTATCCACAAGTTTATTCATGCAGTTATGAGCAGTTGATTTTTGACAATTTGCAACACAATCCAGTGGAGAAACAATAGTGTTTTCAACAAACTGTGCTGGAAAAAGTGGGTTTAGTAGGCTTTTTAGATAATTATTGATATTTTTCTTTGCCACTACAATAAATCTCAACAAATAGTTTCTTGAAGACTAGTTGCAATGTGGAATCTGATATCGTATCAGTATATTTTATGTATTCTGTTACATGAAAATCCATCAGTCTATTTGCATTTTGAAAAAAATTAGTTTTACCATTGCAGGCTTTGTCTTTTGTAAAATACTCATTTGCTGAGTTAGGCATATTTTTCAAATATTGATATTTTTCATTATACATATCTAATACTAAAACTAACATTTATAATTTTCATTACCAATCTCATCTTGAAGTACTGGTGAGCTGGCTATAAAGTTTATGTTAACAGTTGTAAGTTTTCAATCATTCTAATTTTTGCTTGAAAGTTCAAATTTTGTGATTGGCAGCAAACACTGTTGCTATTCTCCAGGTTGCAAGTCATTTGGTTTATTCATAAGCAAATGTCATCCAAACACCAAATTTGAATTTCTGTATTTCCTTGCCAGTCATTCTTTCAAGTAAAAATAATGTTTTGAGAAAAAAAATGGCTAGTTTAGCTCACAACCCAAATAATTGCACACATGCCTGATGGTTGCCTTGAGATAACCATCGTACTTTGGTGTGTAAGAGAATAGCTTTCTGTGGGCTTGCCATTTCCTCACACAGAATACTGACAATGTCTACTCAATGGCATTCTTAAAAGAAACTGGTTTTTGTTTGCTTGTTTGTTTGTTTGTTTGTTTTCCTTTGAGTGTATGAGAAGAATACAATGGTTACTGATATCATTTGGTGCCTCTGTGATTCAGACCAAAATACCAGCACTACTTTTGCAAACAGTAAAATTCAATACAATGAAAATAATGAGTAAATAAATAAACAAATAAATAAGTAAGTAAGTAAGTAAATAAAGTCTTATAATTAGAAAAATAGGTTTGATTCTTTGGACCTCCCAGGAGCCTCTCATGGAGAACCCAGGAGTTCACAGACTTCACTTGAAAACACTGTCCAGACTTTACTACATGCATATTTGGCACATTAAACTCAACTATCAATTAAAACGTTAAACACATCCCAGACAATGCAAGAATGTTAGAATACTCTAATGTCTTTTATACTAATACTGGCATATATCTGAATATATATTTATTTGCAAAGCCCATAAGAAGTTATTATCGTTTTGTGCCGAAAATAATTACATGGGTTTATCCACATATTTAGCATTTCCATTGTTTTTTATTTTTTGTTATATATTTGAATTTCTGTCAGGAATCATTTTTCTTTTGTCTTAAGTACTCCCTTTGGAAGGTCTCAGTGAGCTCCAAAAAATTAATTCTCTTCTTTCATATGTTTCACCACATATTTATTTTGCCTTTATTTTTATTAGAGTATTTTAACTGGAGATAAAATTTTATACTGTCATTTATTATTTTTATTAATTATTATTATTATTATTTTATTATCATACTTAAAAAATGTCATTCTATATTCTTCTGGTTTCTATCATTTCCCAATCCCATCTGGATATTGACCTTTACTGTCCAATTACTTCCAAGTGCTGTTTTGTTTGTTTGTTCCTTGTTTTTTAGTTCTGTGTTTTATCTAGCTTTATTAGTTGTTCTTGGCAGAGCTTTTTTCTCATACAAGCTACTCCATCGTGGCTGGGAACAGAGTTCCTTTCTAATTCATTTTTTAATTATAAAGTAAAATAAATAATGGAAGAAGTGTTATATCTAATTCTAATTGCATTTAATTATTTTAAGTATTCAGATACCACAATATTTGTTTGACCTTGTCTATTAGAAGACTCGAGTGGAAAATATCAGCTACATTGAATCTGTTCACACATTATTTCCTGTGGTTCTAAGGCAGAAAGCTGAAATTTGTCTTTGTGTCAGACTCTTATACTTTGGAATGAATCATTTTGATAAACTCTTAGTCATGAATATATAAGCCAAGTACCTTTGTATTGTGTTGGCAGCAGGCCCAAATATATGTTGAGGAGGAAAAATGCCAAATCTTTGTAAGAAGTTGGTAAGGATTTCCATTATAGTGTGAGAGGTTATACCGGTGAAATAGGCAGCTCAGCAGGGGGATGATCTGTATAGTAAGAGCGGATCTCCAGCCTCCTATGGTAAAGTCTGAGGAAAGAGACCGAAGAAGTAAGGAGCTAAATGTAGATGTACCCATGAAGGAAAGGGACTAGCAAGACAAGGGAAAAAGAGAAATAGCCAACAAAAACCTCCCCAGTGGATGTGAAAAAACAATGACTGAAGAGGAGAACTCTGCTAGACAATTTTAAATACATATTCCATTTCTTCATTTTAATTCCTTAATGATATTTTCCAGAGGAATTATAGTATTGACCTTCCAAAGTACCATTCAATGCAGACATCTTAAGTGGCACAGAAAAGCGGAGATGAGGCCACCAGATGTTGCCTGAGAGGGACAGTTCATAGCCAGAGGTGAAAACATTATATAATATATATATTTGCAAAGGTATAGCATGCCATCAAAGATACACACACACACACACACACACACACACACACACACACATACATAACAGATGACTGTCTTCTCCAGAGATTCCAGGAATTATGTAAGGAAGTTATTGGACTTGAGTTATTTTATTTTGCTACAAAAAGAAAAGATAGCCTCAAAAAGATAGAAAATGTGGATACACTTAGGTTTCAATGTCTATTGAAATAAGAACCAAAGTAGAGACGACTAAATACGCAATGCTGAACAGTGAATATGCCTAAATTAAAGTTGATACTCATTTTTTTCTATTTTTGACATCACTACCAATCATAGAAAAACAAAATATCTTTGTTGGCATGCTATACCTTTGCAAAATTGTTCATATTAATAAGTAGTCCAGCCTTTAACCCCAAGAGCTTCCTCGAATGAACAGGCCTCTGGTTACAACTTCTAATATACAAGTTAAGTAGATTTTTAGTTATGCTCTTTTCTGTGGAACCACAGAATGGCAAATCTCTAAAATTTGAAAACTTCAAAGCATTGTTAGAAATTGATGTATAGTGTAAAACTCTACATACTACTAGATGGAAAGGTAAGTTTTCTTCTCTGTCATTTGTTCTTCAAAAATATCTGCAAATGTTAAAGAAATTTTTGTGGTTTGGAGAAAAAGAGTGAAGCAAAATAATAGCATATTTTTTCACTTGCTCAAAATTCTCTACCACTTTCATACTACTATATGCATATTATAGTAAGCCACTGAGGGAAATATTGTTTTTTTTTTTTAAAAAGCAGTCAATCAACCAGTTGTTTCAATCCTACATATATCTTTTTGTAATGATTTGGCTGTACTTTTCCATAAATGAACTAAAGAAACAGTTTATTGTTTGGTGTAAAAATATCATTATTTTACTCATTTAAATATTCTAATTTTAAAATAGGAAATTCCTCATCTCTTTCTCTCAATGAACATATATTTGACATATGTCAGATATGCATTCATCTAAACTTACATACTTATGTTATGTACCTATATTCCACATTAATGCAAACAGATACAGATATAACAGATATCACTTTGATAGGTCCCAAATATCTATAGTTTTACTTTCAGTTCAGAGCACACATTCAATTCAATACACTTATTAACCAGCCATTAGGAATGTGTTACTATGTTGAAGCAGCCATGGCCTTTGTTCCATGTCACTTGTGTTGGCTTAGGCTGACACACAGCTACAAGGCATGACGGATCAAAGTAATTAAAGTTCCAATCATTTACCTTTCTATGTTCAGTGTCAACTCAGCTAGCCTTCCCCCTGAATTCCTAGTGTTTTAATATTGCCAGATGTGTGTGTTGTTGCTGCATGTGCACACACACCTGCATGAATATGTGCTGGTAAATAATAAAGAGTGTCACTACTTTTGCTGTATTTATAGAATTTTTCAGCATCTTCATTTTGAACTTTGCTTATGTATTATTAAATCCCTTCATTATTACGATTTTTTAAAATAAAAAATCTTGACTTTCAATGAATTTACATTTCACCCAAAGCTGGGACTGGCTTTGCCTTAGTATGTAAGATGGGAATCATCAGTAGGTAGATGTTGTGTCCATATATGGAATGTGGGAGAACGTCTGCATGGTCCTCTGAGCAATCCTTCTGCATTAAGGCAGATAAATATGAGTCCATCTATGAAAGTCAGTTACATAACCAACTCCTTAACAGATTTCTCAGATGAAGACTTAGTTTACAATTTAAGTTTATATCTCTAACAGCCAGCTTTTCTAATTCAAGAAGTAAATAAAAAATAATTGGTTTAGATTAAAAATCTAGTTTTCTAACAGAAGTTCACTGTAATGCCATAGTGTTCAATTGTGAATATTACCCAAGTTGATGGACTTCAGGCAATCTTTCACATTACTATTTAATAGTTTCTGTCTTTAAGTGATAGCAACTAAGACTTTAGCCAGACTTACATTTTAATGGCATAACCAACACCACATTAACATTTACCATGGGAATCTATTCAATAACACCAATTTATGATCTCCACCCCTGCCCCTTGTTCTATATCTTGGCTTTATACAGTTTAATCTTGCCTAATACTTTTAGTTAACGATACTAAATATGGCAATAAAACTTTTTAAATATCTGTACTTACTTAGTTCGATGTTATTTGGAAAAGATCTCCATATTTTTTAAATTTTTTATTCATCGTTTTTTTGTTTGCTTGTTTTGTGGCAGCTTAGATAGAAAGGAAGTGTATTTCTGAAATATCTACTAAAAAAAAAGGAATCCAAGCATTTTTCAATAGAAAGAAATTAGCCTATCTATTTAGATAACTATTATTTGGAAAGAATAGTAGGTAAGTGGAATTACTACTTTTATAAAGTATATCAGTTAAGGAATTATACCCTCAACGGATCCATATGGATAATAATGAAGCCATTGTTAGCACTTGATTAGTGGCACGCATTCATTGTTTTTTATTGATTGATGGCTTTAGGATAATATATTTGTTCCAAGTTTCCTACATGAACATTCTTTTGATCCTGAAAGTTATCCTGTTAGGATCTCCTGGCCTCTGGCATTCAGTTGCTAAAAGCAGCATGTTCATTTAGCTGTGAATGCCATAGAACTTTAAAGCGGCATTTTGTCAACGGGACTCCAAGTCGCATGCGACAAATTAATAAGGCAAGATTCTCTTCATAGAGGTACTTTGTCTTTTTAAAGTCATTGAAAGATTACCAAATGCATTATTTTTGTTATTTATTATTACACAGAATTCTCTTCAGATTCCCTGGCTCTTTGGTTACGCTGACCTTTCTGGTCCATGAAAGGCAGTTGTAAAAACTGTATTTGCCAGACTTTTCATAAACTAGTTGAGTGTAGAGAGAAAAATGGATGATGGATAAATGTTATCTTGTGTGTGTATGTGTCTGTGCATGTCTTTCTGTCTACACACATATAGTATCTTTCTATTTCAAATATAAAAACAATATTAAAATTATCATCTGATTTCATAGTTGTCCAGAAAATCAAGGAGATTTCATGAAAAATGTGAGATAAACTTAATCACAGAATAAGAAAAAACAGACTTTCCAAAATATTGACAATTGGCAAACTTACTCAACAATATATTTTAGAGTTCCTGTATTTAAAAATAAAAAGTCCAATGGTACAATGTTGGCATGGGTATGAATTTGATAGTACATGAGTCTGTATTTGACAGAATCACAATATCACGAAAAAAAGCCTTACTTTTTACAGCTACCTCTTTCATCAGTTTATATTTTTAAAAGGCCATAGTAAAAAGACACATTTAAATATTTACTAAATGTGAACAACATTGCAATTTAAACTATTCTGGGCCATAAAAAAATCTAAGAAAAAGTCACATATGTGACTCATAAGAGTGGCTCTTCTGCCTCTCCTTCTCTAGAACTTGTATCTTTTTCAGTTCTTTATTACACTGACTAGAACAGCCAACACTGTATTGAATAGTTCCGTGATAATGAGGATCTCGTTTTGTACATCTAGATAAAACCCCTCTGAGATTTTACTAGTGAATATAATGAAGCTCTTGGTTTAAAGTAAGTTGTCTTTATCGCCTAAAGAAGATTTCCATTCTTATTTATAAATTTTTATTAGGAATTGTTGTTGAATTTTATCAAAGGTCAGTTCTACATAAATTCAAATGTTTTATGATTTTAATCAACCTGTTATCAATTTATTAATAAATTTTCTTCTGTTAAATCATCTTCATATCCCTAGGTTTAACTTGGATTGAGTATAATGAGATTTTCCTAGCATGGGAATCCTTTTTCACCATCTTAAGTTTTAAGCATTTATTAATATTAAAGACTGATCTAGAGTTTTCTCTTGGATTTTTTAATTTAAGGATTAAGATTATACTAATTCCATATAATCCATAGGAGAGCTCCCCATCTTTTTATTCACTCCTGAAGATGAAAACACACTCCTCTTTCTTTCTCCATTATCTCAATTTTAATCCCTGTAAAATAGAGAATGAAAGATAGAAATGTGTGATAATACAAAGTTAAATCTGACTATAATGAAGAAATTGAGGCTAATTTAATAAATTAAAACTTTCCCTTGTTGCACTTACATCAGCAACTAATACCCAGTACTGGTCGTCTTGATTGCTTTATGGTGTTGGTTGCTATGAAATAACAAGCCACATCAATACATAACATGAGAAACTAATCTGAGAAATAGTCCCAGATGACTTTCTTATTGACACTCTTTGTATCATGGGAGTACACCGATTCTTCCAAATATCCATGTATATGTATTAGGGGCAAAATGACATTTATTTTTAAAATTCTGCACAAGCATTTGCATTTTCCATTTTAAAGATATAACATCCTCTACAGACTTATTATTCATTAGTCTGCTAACTTCCACCAATACATTATATCTGCTAAACTTTAATACTATTTTGGTGGTTAAACCTGCTTAAATGCAACCAAAGGCACTGCTTCTCAACCTTTGTTTATTTCTCATAGACAACATTGAGTATCTGATGCAAGTTTTTCACCTTTCAGTAGGAAAACAAACACAAACCTAAAATTGTACATTAAAAGCCAACGGTTTTATCAATCCATTATAACTCATTGAGGAGCCCCAAGTTAAGTACATGTGACCTAGGAACCATTAACTACTTAAATGGTCTTCAGATACTTTGGCTTTCAATAAGATTGAGTGAGATTAGAAATTAAAACTTCATCCCAAGTACACTTTTTATGCCATAGATAATTAATAGTTTAGCTTTTATATTAAGTTCATGAAAAACTTGTCAAAGAAAATGGCATACTTTCCACAATTAATACCTTTTTGATCACAGAAGTACAATAAAAATTCTGGAATTGTAAAGATGAAAATAACTATTTCTTTTTTCTATCATGTGATTTTTATACTTCACCCAATCTCTGAAGTATGCACGTCTTTATACATGAATATATGCTTGAATGTATGTATTTCTTTATCATACTCCGTGTGCCTTAACAACTAATTTCAAATCACATTAAACCAGGCTATGTGAAGTTGTATCACCTATATTTAGTTTGGCCTCTTTTTTAATCTAGAAAAATGTTGAGGTTCTACTGATCTGATAGATTTTATCTTGACTAACTTCTAAATTTAGGTATCAAAATTTGTTATGTATATAATCTCTGCCCATATCTTCCATAAAATAACAAATCACATTACACTTCCAAATGCAGTTACCTCTCTATACATGTATCTCATTTTCAATGCTCTGTTTTAAACTTCTGGGGGACAAAAGCATGTGTGATGAGAAATATAATCCCTCTGAATTACTACTCTACACTTGTTCTCTTACACATACACATACACACACTCACTTAAAGCTTCTGTAAATTCTGACATTGCTATGATTCTATTTGCAATTTTGGGCAGGTGCATGTCAATAAAGGTACTGGAGTTTGGAGAAGCCTTCAAGTATGCATACATACCTCAAATCTATACACATCTGAGTTTGGAAGACTTCAAGCTTCACCAAACAATGGGATTGGGAAACTGGAGGTTTGAAACTATCTGATTTAGCTCTCTTGGGAAGGTAGGCCCCAGATGACTTGTGGGTTATGAAGCAATATGTTCAATCTTGACATAATTTTAAATGCAAGAAATTAGTTTTTGATGTGGACATTTTGGGGTTCTGTGCTACTACTTGGTGTTTCCAACAGCATAAACACTTTGTAGATGCAGAATTTCACTAAGTAAAACCATTTAAAGCAACAGATTTAAAGTTAGAAATATAAATAATAAAAGCTACTCATCAAGAAGTATCTGGATGACTTATTTTTTTTCAGTATGCTTACAAAAATCACTTGTACATTACAAAGAATTTTTTTCCATTATAAGTTGGTAAATAAACTCAACCTTTCATTATATTTTGAATGCATTTGCAAAAAATTAATATAAATATGATGTTTAAGTTTCTCATACTTTAATGTTTCTTCTGTGTATTTTTAGGAGCCAAAATCTTTGTATGGACAATTAGTCATTTGCCCCTTTAAAATTATGGCCAATGGACAGACTCGATGTTTCACCTGTGTTATAATGTTGCCCAAAATTTGAAAGTTTCCAAAGAAAGGTCTCACTTTGGAAAATGGCCTTAAATAAATGAACCTGTGAAAATCTGACATTGTTGTGTGTATGCACAAATAACATATTAATTGCCAGATTTTTTCTAATTTCATGTAGAGAAAATACAATATTTTATATAAAGACAGTATATATTTAAAATAGATCCCAAAATGTTAGGTACTCATATATACTTCTAACACATGTCACTCAGTAATCACCTAGTGAAAAAAGAATATTTCTGAAACTAATTTTCCATCTCAAGGATGTCAAGACTATAAAAGGGATAATGTTGATAAAATTATACTTAACGGCACTAAATATCAAGGTGCAGGTAGCACTGTGAGCCATCTGGAACTCCCAACGGATGGTATATACCCTCCGTCACACAGACACACAGACACACTTTCTCTCTATGGGAAGCAGAAGACATCTGTTTGGTTTTTTGAAATGCTGCCAAGTAGGCATTAGAGCAGGTAGCATCAGGTTAAACTGCGTAACCGAACCAAGCACTAATCCCATTTAGCATATACACAGTTTTTAATGACCGTAATGTTTCATGTCAAAGGAGCTTTTAAATAGTGTTTTTCAAACATTAGAATTACATGTGACTGGACCATCTTTAAAAGAAAACATAGTGATAAGAGAAACTACATTGAAATATTCCAAAAGTTTTAACTAGTAATTACAACTTTCTTTAATGAGAGTCTCTGGATTTTATATTTTTTGTTCCTCTTATTTTTTCCTTGCTCTTAAATGTCTAGTCTTCCAAGCTTTTTTTTTTTTAATATCATACTGGAATAAACTTTGTGCCTGTATCGTGTTTACCCACTTTCCTCCATTTATTTGTCCAGTTAGTACCACGAGATAAATTTAGAAATCTATAGCACGGTTTCTTCAAGTCTAATGACTATAAATGGTATCATATAACTCATAAGTAATTATTGTCAAGGAAACTGTGCAATTTAAAATGTTACAAAGAAATTTAATATACCAAAATACTTAGACTGCTCAAACGTGCAGGTACAGGCTTATTTGTAAAAAGTATATTCATGTAGAAGATTACACCAATATTACAAGTAAAAGTGTTTCTGATAACTTTATGTGAAGCTTAAACAGTTCTCTTAATAACTTTTAAGCGACCTGCTCCTATGTTTTTATATCTGTAGTTGAATCACATAAGGTTAGAATACTTGTACTTTTCTTTCTGTGTTTAACTATTATCATCTGGAAAAGCTATAAGATATTCTATCAATAGTTATTATGTTCTTGATTATATACTCCATTTTCACGTCAGTACAATTCAACATTTTAGAAACTCAGTACTAATCAGAGGTGGTCTGACGTAGTCTGACATATCTTCTTTCATATTTCTACACTTAAAGGTATTTTCTATCAATGATTATTTTTAAAATTTAAATATATCAAATTAAATGAAATATACTATATATGAAAATAGATTTCCTACACAAGGAGATTTTCTTTCACAGTCATTAGTATGTTGGGAGGCACCTCTGGAATGGCAGCATGAGGAGCTCTACGGACTTCTCTAGGAATACAACCATAACCAGTGAGAATTATATAAAAACATAAAAACACATTTAAAATCCCTGGAAATTGTCCTAATATCCCACAGGAAATGAAGACACATTTATTGAAGATAAGCTCCTGGATATCTGTCAGAATGAGAGTCCGGGATGTAATCCACTGAGCTTCTCCCCTTCCGTCCTCATTGTCTTTACTTACTGAGATGAAAGCTTTCCTCCTGGTAGATGCAGCCAAGAGTACAGGGCACCCCTTGGTCCAGTCCCAGTGTAGGGCGAGGGCATCTCTTTAGGAGTGGCACGTCAGACAACTGAAATCAAGGTGTCGGCCTGGACAGCACACTACATGCTTGCCTCTCCAAGTTTCTGGTGGCCCTTGGCAATCTGTGGCTTGTGGAGGCATAGCTGCAATCTCTGCCTCCATTTTCACATGGTCTACTCTGTCCTTAGGTGTCCTCTTCTCTTATAAAGTCATTAGATTTAAGAACCATGCTAAATCCGGAATGATTTCATTGCTAGGTACTTAACGATTTACAACTGCAAAGATTCTATTTCCAAATAGAGTCACATTCTGAAGTTCCCGGTGGACAGAAATATTTGGAGAAATTGTTCAATCCACTACATGCATGAGATTTAAATAGTGGAAATTACAGAGGTCAGAAACACTGGTTTGACTCCTCTTCCAGGATTTACTGACTGTGGGATTGGGGCAAAATACTTAAACCTCTGAACCTCAGAATTCTCAGTGGGGGTTAAAAATAGTGATAATGGTTTTTATCTCAGAAAGTAATATGAGGATTAAAAATTATGTGTATGAAATATTTTCATACTCTGACATGGATAAAGGAGATATTTGATAAGTGGGAATTTAAAAAAAATCTCTTGTCCAAACTGAAATTTTAATAATAAGATGTGAATCAAAGCTTTGAATTCGATTGTTCCTGACTCAAAAAACTCTCGTCCTTGTCCACAGATTTTATTCTTCTGGCACATGTGGAATTGCATTAAAATGTTAACTCTTGCTAGGGGACCGTTCAGATGAGATCTTTTAACGTAAAGTATGTTTATATTAATATTAGTTATGGTTTGTGGTTATTCCATTTAGGATAAGTTGCTAATGGTCTCTGATGCAGCTTTTGCGTAAACAGGACAAATGCTTATCATATGTAACCTAATTGGAGGATATCCAGAACCACAAACCATGAATGATTCTAAAGAATCTCTTACAAGGAAAATATACTGATTTTTTCATATTTTTATGTACTGATTTTTTATTTGTGTATATTGATCAGTAAAATGCTGATTAAAAATAATAATAAAAACAAAACATAATTTTTAAAAAATATGAAAATCTGTACTATCCTGTACTATTATTAAGACAGAAAGTTTTAAAAATATTTTTTTTCAGAGGGCTACAGTTAACGCAACTCAAGTAGATATTAAAGAGTAGTATTTGAGAAAATCGAAATCAACTAATAATTGGGGACATTTGTAGCGATTTCACTGATCAACTTCTGAATATGCATGTTTTATAATTTAGTTATTCAAACCACTTCACGATTCCTTTTGCTCCTTTACTCTTACTTCATATTCTCATTTTTAAGGAATGTGTTTCTTGACTTTTAAGATTCAGGAAAGAGACTTTAATATTGTGCTTTTTCACACATTGAAATATAGCGTGGCTGTTAAAATTAACTAAATCAACCTGTATCAACATGAATAAGATTCAGAAAATTAAGTTGGATGACACAAACAAGTTGCAAAAAGAATTATATATATTTAGTAAAAAAAATGGTAATGTTAAATATTCCTTATATTTACAGTGTGATGAAGGAGATTGGGCACACCAATGTCATAGTAATGATTACCTCTGAGGAAGTCATGCAGAAAAAGGACTCAGGTTGTATGAAACTTGAGCTGTTAATATTTTATTTGACACAGAAAATGAGAGAAATTTGAAGGAAATATGGCAAAATATTAACTTATTTCTGCTATAAAATTTTCTGTATGTTTTATATATATGATCATTTTTATATGACATAGATTTAGCCATCAGATCGAGCTGGCAGAGTTCCTGTCTGATGAAAACAAAACAAGAAAAGCAAGACAAAAATAAAGCAAAATAAAATGTGTGATACTGAAACCCAAACCAAAAATATTTCCTCTTGTGTTAAAAGATTACAACACACCATAGAGCCAAATTCTCCGCGTTTTTAGAATGAGAGAAAAATGCCACTAATTGTCACTCAGGCATGTCTCGTTTTATTGTGTTTCTGCTTTGCAGATTCCCGTTTTTTACAAATTGAAGATTTGTGGCAACACTGCGTAAAATAAGTCTATCGGTGCCTTTTTTTCCAACAGCATTTGTTTGCTTCATGCCTCTGTGTCATGTTTTGGTAAGTTTCACAATATTTCAACTTTTCCATCATCGCCATTATTATTATTATTATTACTACTATTATATTTGTAATGGTGATCTGTAAGCAGTGATCTTTAATGTTACTATTATAATTGTTTGGGGCTTCATGAACCACATCCATAAAATAGAGCATTTTTGATAGATCCATGTTGTTTGTGCTCAGATGGCTCCACAGACTAGACATCCCTCATCTCACTCTCTTGCCTCAGGCCTCCCTGATTTCCTGAGACACATCAATATTGAAATTAGGCTAATGAATAAACCTACGATGACCTCTAGGTGTTCAACTGAATGGAAGAGTCAACTGATGCAGCAAGCTTCATTATTTTATTTTAAGAAATTGCCACAACCACTTGATCAGTCAGCAGGAATCAACATTTGAGGCTGGACCCTTAACCAGCAAAATGATTAACTTCCTGAAATTTCAGATGACAGATAGCATCTTTAGCGATAAAATATTTTTAAATTGAAGTATGTAATTTTTAACTTAAGTTTACCTATTTTTTATTATTTTGAGAGAGAGAAAGAGAGAGGGGGGAAAGGGCAGAGAGAGGGAGAGAGAGAAAATCCCAAGTAGAGAAAATCTATGCCTGGTGTGGAGCCCAACACGGGGCTCCATCCCATGACTAAGAGATCATGATCTGAGCTGAAATCAAGAGTCAGATAACCGACTGAGCCTCCCAGGCGCCCCAAAGTATGTAACTTTTTTAAAAAACTGAATGCTACGCACACTTAATAGACTATAGTACAGTGTAAACATAGCTTTTATATGCGCTGGGGAACCAAAAAAATTCATTTGACTCGCTCTATTACTGTGGTCTGGAGCCAACTCCAATATTTCTGAGGTATGCCTGTTATCCTCTCGTTTCTTCTTCCTTCTCCTTCCCCAGCCATGTTGTTTGGCTCTTACTTGGAGCAGAAGCTGACCTACAACAAGACAAGCTGCCAGCACAGCTGATGTCAGACAGCACCCTGACTCGGGTGAGTTGCAGCTTAGCATCCAAAGTCAGTAGGCTGATCTCCTCCACTCACTTCTACAGTCTGCGGGGCGTGTTCACACAAAGCCTCCTGAAGAACTTCATCTAAGCACATGAGGCCACCGTAAAATGAAAGATTTTAGGCTTTTGTGGAAAAGCTGATGGGTGCTGAGCTAAAATGGGAAAGTGAAGAGGTTCTCCAAGGGTGGGTCTTGAAAAGTGTTATGGACTGATGTTTGTGTCCCCCTCAAATTTACACGTTAAATCCCTTCCCACTAATGTTATGGTATTAGGAGGTGGGGGTCTTTTGAGGTAATGACGATTTGATAAAATCATGAGGATGGGGCTCCTAGAGGAGTCAGAGAGTTTGCTCTGCTCTCTGATGTGAGGACACAAAATGTTGGCAGTCCTCAGCCTAGAAGAGGGCTCTCACCAGAGCCCAATGACTTTAGCACCCTGACTTGGACTTCCATACTCCATAATCATGCAGAATAAATTTGTGTTGCTCATAAGCTGCCCTGTCTATGGTATTTTTGTTATAGCACCCTGAGCTAAGACAGGAAGTATGGAAAATATAACTCTAAGTGTAAGATCTAAATAATAATTTCAAAGAATTTCAATCACATGTTTCTCATTTCTTTTTTGTTTTAAATGTCTCTCATTTCTGCATAGAAATAAATTAAAGAATAAAGTTATGTTCTCCTGAGTCTATTTAGATAGACTTGGAGAATCATGTTTAGAACAGAAACTATTAAACGAAGGTAGATTATAGAAATCCTATTTGTCTAAATATTTAAAGAGTAAATTTAATATTAAATACAAGAGCTTCAATGCTAAAATAGTAAGTTAGTAACTATATTAGAAGGTTTAAGATCCATCGTCCCGTTGTGGAATTTGGGTGGCAAAGCTAATCGCAGGCTGTGTGCTTTCACTTAAGCAGTCATCCTGCCACTGGGAAGCTAAATCCTAGCAGCTGGGAACATAAGTCTGAAGTAGAACTTCATGGATAAAACAGCTAAGGTCATTTGCAACTTCTGAATCTTCACTGTTTAGCGTTAACAGAGAAGAGTTCAATCAAATTTAGGATATTCCATTTATTTTACACTACTTATTTCAAAATGATTGCCTGTGTCTTTTTTGGTATATTGGTCCTAGGCAGAAATAAGTGCCCACATTTTTTCTTTAATTAGCTCTTCAGCTGCAGTTAATATTACATATGTGTATAGGTGTAGCTATATACAGCATCATATTTATAATGATGTATATATTTAGTTTATATACATACATGGTGGTATATTTATAATGATAGGTAGTGACATACAGTTAGTTACTTAGTTAGGTTCCACCTATATTGGATGACTAATTTGCTTTTATAATTTACTATCGATTCAGAATGACAGCAGAATGATTTTTAAAAAGTTAGTTTGATTAGTATTGGAATTTAAAGTTCTAATCCCATTGAGTAGTTTACTACTAAAAAAAGAAAGTATTGCTAATAATTGAAATAAATGTAAGGACATTTAGAAACTAATCATAATACCTGATTTAGAAGGATGTTGGATTAATTAATTTCCACATTTTCCATGTCTGCTAAAAGCTAACTTCATCCTAAATGAGAGGGAAGAAAAGTGAGGGAAAGTACAGAGTATAGTTGGCCACTCTGGATCCTTGGGGAAATCTACTGAGCTAATGAAAATGTTTACTAAGCCAGCTCTAATTTCCTTCAGAATTGCCTTTAAAGATGTTTTCTTGAACTACTGCCTATCAAACCTAACATTTTGGAAAACCATTTTAAGGTTATTTGCTGAGGAATTTTACCCCCCCCCCCAATGTTTTCTATTTGTTTTAGCAAATATCAAAACTTATATAATACAAAATATACCTAGTAAGAATATAATTTCTAGATCACTGTATTATAGTATTTTTTTGCTTATCTCTCTCAGAAGAATATTTAAGAGCACACATACATAAAATTTAATAATTATTTCAATGGATTTTTAACTTTTTACATTACAGTTTAAGGCACTGTGTAACAAATGAATTTAAATTTTAAATTTTATATTTTATATTGCTTTCTGTTTAGGATCGATAAATTAGCTTTGGAAATGACACCTGGCTATATGTACCAACAAATCATGTATTAGAATTACAGTTGTACCACCAAAGGACATTGAAACAAGTAAACATGGCAGAAAAAACCTCGGTCCACCTGTGTACATTATTAACTCTGATGTTGCTTCCACTTTCCCACCACACTGGTTCTCTCAAAGTTCCTCAAATGTATCAACTCCTTCCAGTTTAGACCTTTCATATTTGCTCTTCCCTCTGACTGGAATACTGTTCGCATGGCTCTATATTCTTGTTAACCCATCACTTCACATACCCACTTCCATCAACATTTATAGCTCCCTTAAAATGCCACTTCTTCCGAGAAGATTACCATGACTGCGTATCACTTGTAACTGTCTGAAATTATTTCTTCATGTACTTATTGTATGCCTTTCCTCCCCTTCAACTCCCCCTGCCTCATTCTACTAGAATAAACTTAAGGAAAGCAAGGATCCTGCCCCTTACTCTTCATTTTCTTTCTAGTAGCTAAACAATGCTAGGCACAGACCAGGGGCTCAATACATTTTGTTGAGTTATGGAATAATTTTTAAAAAGGAATATATTATTATATTATTATAATAAGCTTGAACATTACCTCTTTGCTTTACTTATAACAATTTTTTCCAGTCTGCATCTGTATTTCTCTTATATATAAATGTAAATTTAAGCAAGCATGTAAGGCCAACAAATGATGTAGAGATTCTACTCTACTCTATTTACATTATAGTCATGGAAACAAAAGACAAGATAGTACATCACATTTTCTTTAACATTATACCAGCTAAAATCAAATATGAGACTAGAACTTTGCTCTGTATCAGTCCTTTGTCGTTTTCATAAAACATGCTGACATCTAGTTTAAAAGCTAAATGAATCCTTCAGCCTGTTTTGAAAAAGGAAAAGTCAAATAGTAAACATGGCATTGGATTCAAAAGAACTGACTTTCTTTCTCTGCTGCCTCTCTTACTAGCGGTATAATCCCAAGATATTTAACTATTCTGAGATTCACAAGCTGCAAATGGAAATCATCTCATGGGTTTGAGGCATAAGTAAGAAAATATAGTCAAAGTGCCTGATAGTCCCTGATAATTAATAGCCACTCAATATATGGTATTTTGCAGTCATTACATTAAGTAGTGAGGTAATCTGCCTGGTTCTCCTGATTCTAGCTGATTGGCGTCAAGAATTGCAACATTGCCTTCCCAAACCTTTTCCCTATTACAAAACTGGGAACATTACCCATCACTGCCTCAGGTTATGCCATTTGAACACTCACTGTTACCTCCATGGCTTCATTATAGCACCATGAATTCCTTAAATTAAATAGAAGTAGAAGGTATAAAGATTATTGTTCATTAATTACTTCAATTCTTGTTTATTAGCACTTTGTTTTTGCCTCATTAAATTTCAATCAAAACTACAACTGATGGGAAGAAAAGGTAGTGGTTCCCATTCTGTGAGAAACTGGAGGGGAGGAGGCTACCTGACCAAAGTCTTTCTGGTTGTCTGAAAAAAGCTTCTGAGAGCCGGAGAAAGAAGTCTCGTCCTTTTTCCAAGAGAAGTTGGCAGGGCATGCATTGTCGGTTCTTCCTCATTCTTCTCGACCTTTAAACCCCCATTAAATGGTGCTAAGTATTGAGTAAAACCTAAATCTCTTACAGAAAGAGTTATGAGACTATCATCACTTGATAAATTGCTTCCTAATTATTCAATACTACTATTGTCTCTTTGTTGCACCAGTGAAATATATGGCTGAAATGGAGATGAAGTAAAGTGCAGAACCAGTGAATCCAAAAGATATGATATTTAATATGAGCTTCAGAATGTCTACATGATGCGAGTATTCTTACACTGTATACAAATACTTAGAATAAAAGAGGAAGCTTTAATTTTTTTTGCTAAGATCCAGTATATTCATAACCTTCTTCCTCTGAAATGCCCATAGCTCTTTTTTGCATTTACAGTCATGTGTGATGTTCACGATTGGCAAGATACATGGTGGTCTATAACTGCCATTAGCTGGTAAAGCACTGAATTCAATTCAAATTACCTGAATTCAAGGCCCATGGAGTAAGAGTGGTTTTAAGTTGGGAAAGGAAAGGAACAAACCAGCATTGTAGGTAATGATTTAGTGCAATTTACTTGTAAAGTATTTAATTAATGATAGCAGTGGTATAATTTTGCTTTTTGGATATTTTATGTGCAGACTTTGAAGTCCCCCAGCTGCCCCCAAAGCCTAACCCAGACGCTGGGCTGCAGCCAGGCAGCATTCAAAGACCACCATTTCAATTAGCTCCCCCCTACTTGGAACAGGTACTTATTGCCAGTAGTGATAAGTTAATCAACTAATGAGTCGATTAAAGAAGTAATTAAAGTGTAAAACAGCAGGAAGGGACTTGCTTTTAAAAGATGCTGTAATACTTAAGGTTAAGTCAAATCAGCTTACTTATATTACATCAGGTCTGTCTAAAATAAAATCTTCCTGTGGTTTTTTTAAGCTGGTGAATTCTGCTGAATTAGTTAAAGTAATCTGTATGGCTGGCTGTTTACTGTTGCCATAGAATCAGGGGAAATTTTACTCATTTTTAAAAATTCTTTGTAAGGGCCACTCTGTATTATGAACTAAAAGGTATGTAGGGGAAAAACAGATTTAAAGTACCCATTGTTTTAATAATTGTGCCAAGATCATGTGGATCAATTGAACATTTAACAAACTTTCCTTGTAGCGCTGTGCAGAAGAATAAATGCACATAAACTATATTTTGACGATATCTGCATGTTCTTTGAATGATTCTTAAGTTTGATGTTTATTATATCTCTGAGGCAATTGTTTTATTTGAACACAACTTTGAAATTATAATGGAAATCAATGAAACTGTATGATTAAAGGCACAAATACTCAATCAGACGCACAGTTTTCTAGAATGTATGTTTGTGGTCACATTGCTCAACATAGTACATTGCTACTTAGGGGCTAGAGAAGTTCTTGTGCTAGTTCCAAAAATGTTTTAGATCAAGTGAAATTAGTTACTATATTAGGAGAATCTTTCTTTTTATGTCTTCATTAATTCCTATAAAGAAAGCAATTCTATACAGTTATCCCACTTTTCAGATTAAGAAATCTAGGGTAAAAGGGAATCATGAACCTTGCTCACATTAACAGAATTTTTGACAGGCTTAGCAAAAGTCCACAGACTGATCTCAAGCTACTCATATATGTTATTAATCACTGGATTTTGGTGTTAGCCAAACCCTGAAAATGTCACTGTGAGGAAATTCTCACTTTTAAAAATATTTTGATACCTTGTAGTAAAGGGTAACTTTAATGAGGCAGAGGATTTGCTCAGTCTCTTCTGTCTAGGTAGAATATATAAACAGGTGTGCTGGAAGTTCCTTTACCGTCTGATGTTATTTTTGTAGGCCTGGTTGAATACATTAAGATTCTAATATTTTTTCGTGAGGTCAATTCTGAATCTGTATTAGATCTGTCATAGTGATTTCCTCTCGGTACTGTCTTTCTCCTTAACTATGACACAGTTATTTCTATCTGTAGATCATATTAATTCCCAAGTGATTATATATATATAAAATCACTTATACACACACACACACACACTCACACTCACACACACACACACACACACACACACACACACAGTAAAACCTTGGTTTATGAGCATAATTCTTTCTGGAAACATGCTTGTAATCCAAAGCACCTTGTATATCAAAGCAAATTTACCCAAAAGAAATCATGGAAACTCAGATGACTTGTTCTGCAACCCAAAAATATTCATATAAATATATTCCAATACTGTAATATAAAACAAAATAATAAATAAAATATAAAAAAATTTAAAATATTTATTTATTTTGGGGGAGAGCACAAGCAGGGGAGAGGAAGAGAGGGAGAAAGAGGATCTGAAGTGGGCTCTGTGCTGACAGGCTGACAGCAACAAACCCAATTTAGGCTTGAAGTCACGACCATGAGATCAGACCTGAGTGAAGTCCAATGTTCATCCAACTAAGCCATCCAGGTGCCCCAAGAAAATATAAAATTTAAAGAAAAATAAACAAATTAACCTGCACTTACCTTTGAAAACCTTCATGGCTGGTGTGAGGGAGACAAGAGTGAAGGTTTACTGTATAGGACCACTTTTATTGTCACTAATGGAATTACTTCTATGTGTTTGGCTCAATGGAATCTTCCTTTTTTTTTCCTGCAACTTTACCAAAGGAACCTATCCAATGACCCATAAGCAAAGCATTCCTAATCTTACTCTTGTATGGAAAAGCAAAGGACTGTCCATAGGTGCTAAAAAAGTGACAAAAAAAATACACTAGTGCCAGTTGTGGGCACCTTCCAATATTCTGAAAAATCACTGATTTCTGCCAAGCACCATGGCCTGAGATGGAGCATCTGAGTATGGGAGATGATCACCCACAATCCCGCACAAAAAGAGAGATAGAGAGAGAAAACCATTGGCTCATTTTGATCCTGTGATGTTCGGTGTCACAGACTACTTGTAGTGCAAGACATCGTTCATTTGTCAAGTTAAAATTTACTAGGAATGTTTGCTCATTTTGAGGAACACTCACAGAACAAGTTACTTGCAATCCAAGGTTTTATTGTGTGTGTGTATGTATATATATATATATATATACATATATATATATATATATATATATACAGAAAAATGGACCAGATAAAACCCATCATGGTCCAGAGTAGTGGCTCTCAAACATGGTATATATCAAATCATTTGAAGCACTGTTGAAACAGATTGCTGAACTCACCTTTAGGGCTTCAGAGTTAGTAAGCTTGGAATGGGTTCCAAGAATCTGCCTTTCTAACAAGTTTTTAGGTGATGTTGGTGCTGCTAGTTGAAAGAACACACTTTGAGGACCACCAGTGTGGAAGAAAGAGCAAATTTTTTGGAAATGGAATGTCTCAGGGGTGAATCCCATATTTACCATACTCTATGTATAATTTGGGGTGACATACTATATTTCTACAAATCTCAGTTAATTTATTATAAAAATCTAAATCTACCTCACTATCTTTTTGGATAATTATAACCAGTCGATGTATAGTATATGGTGATTAAGGAATATTCAGATATCATCTTTTAGATTGGTTCTTTAGTGACATAAAAATACTTTTTGGGGAGGAGCCAAGATGGCAGAACAGCATGGAAGTTTTTTGTGTGTCTCGCGTCCATGAAATACAGCCAGACCAACACTAAACCATCCTACACACCTAGAAAACTGATTAGAGGATTAACATAACAATATGCACAACCTGAACCACAGAATTCAGCAGGTACATGGCCCAGAGTTGAATTTGGGGAGCGAGAAGCAGCGGAAGGTAGGGAACAGCTTTTGTGGGCGGAGAGAGGACTGAGACTGGGGAGAGGGAGAGAATACAGGAAAAGCACCCCTCCCCGAAAGCAGCTGGAGAGAGTGTGGGAAATTGGAAACAGCCGCAGGGACTAAACTAAAAAGGGAAAAAGGAGAAAGGAGAGGATTTAAATTCCTTTAAGACTGTAAACAAGGGGAGCTCAAAGGCTGCAACTCCGCAGCTCCATACCTGGCAGTGCTCTGGTGGGAAAGGCGAATCCCCAGGAACAGAGTGGGGTCTGGAGGTTCTCGGGCCACAGGGGGAAAAGCGGTTCCACTGCTGGAAGGACATTTGGTAGAAACTGTTGAAGCCACCTGGACCCGGCAGACCCCAGAAGGCAGCCACATTTGCTGGTGCTGGGGCAAAGTCGTTAAGGGTGAAGCCTGGTGCCAGATGTATGTTGTGATTTTCCATAATCCCAGAAAGGCTGCTGCTACGCTGTCTCGCGAACTTTATCAGGGGTGGGTTGGCACCCGGCTGCAGTCTTGGGACACCAGCAGCAGCGGGGTCCAGCAAGCGTTCCTGGGTGCAGCCGACATTCGGCCATTGCTCACTCGGCCATTGCTCGGTAAGACCCTCCCACAGAGGGGTGGAACGGGTCAAAGCCGCAGTCCCTCGGAAGTAAGGGGCCAGGGAAAAACAGCCGCATGAGACAAAACTCGAGAGAGAGGTACTGCCTGAGGCCTGGTCACGGAGAGTGAAAAAGCGGGGAGTGGATGAGAGCTGAAGACCGAGGATGGGTGCGCTATTGCTGATCCAGGAGAACAGACTGGATAGCTGGGTGGCGCCATTCACCCCTCCACCGCATGCGCACATGCACCTACGAGGGCCCGCAACAATCCATCCCAGTAGGCTAGCAGCGCCATCTAGTGGAGAGTGTAGCTGTTACACTGAGCCCCACCCAACTGGGCCAACTTCGCTCTTTAAGAACACAAGTCTCACTGCCGGCTTAGTTTATGGACTATAAAGTGCTACCTAACTGACTTCTAGGGGAAAACGAAGCAATTTCAGTCCTACTTCAATCTGTTAGCAGGTTCATCTATTCAATTTTCTTTCTTTTTTCTTTTCTTCTTTTACACTTTCTTTTTCTTTAATACAGAAAGAGAAAAAATTCTTTTTTATTTTCAATTTTTATTAAAAATATTTTTGTTAAACTTTTGTTACTATATTTTTTACTTTTGTGTAATTTTTTTTCAAATTCTATTTTACTTTCATCATTTTATTTTAGTCTACTTCAGTGTATTCACCTTTTCAAGTTTTCAAAGTTTTCTTATTCTTTTTTCTCTTTTTCATTTCTTTTCTTTTTCTTAAATACAAAAAAATAAAAATTCATATTTATTTTTATTTTATTAAAAATATTTTTCTTTAATTTTTTCTACTATATTCTTTACTTTTGTGTAAATTGTTTCAAATTCTATTTTACTCCCATCATCTCATTTTAGTCCACTTCAGTATAATCATTTTTTTAAATTCTCAAATGATTTCCTTTTTTTTCTCTCCCCCCCTTTTTTTTCTCTAATGTGTCAAACCACTTTCAACACCCAGACCAAAACACATCTAGGATCTAGCATCATCTATTCAATTTCTGTGTGTGGGTGTGTTTTTAATTTTTAATTTTAATTTTTTTAATTTTAATTTTTCTACCTCATTAATTCCTTTTCTCCCTTCAAAATGACAAAACGAAGGAATTCACCCCAAAAGAAAGAGCATAAAGAAACGACAGCCAGGGATTTAACCAACACAGATACAAGCAAGATGTCTGAACCAGAATTTAGAATCACGATAATAACAATACTAGCTGGAGTCAAAAATAGATTGGAATCCTTTTCTGCAGAGATAAATGAAGTAAAAAAATATCCAGGATGAAATTAAAAATGCTGAGTTGCAATCACGGATGGATGCAGTGGCAGCAAGGATGGATGAGGCAGAACAGAGAATCAGCTACATAGAGGAAAAAGTTATAGAGAATAATGGAGCAGAAAAAAAGAGGGAGATTAAGGCAAAAGAGCACGATTTAAGAATTAGAGAAATCAGTGACTCATTAAAAAGGAACAACATCAGAATTATAGGGGTCCCAGAAGAGGAAGAGAAAGAAATAGGGGTAGAAGTGTTATGTGAGCAAATCATAGCGAAAAACTTTCCTAACCTGGGGAAAAACACAGACATCAAAATCCAGGAAGCACAGAGGACCCCCATTAGATTCAACAAAAACCGACCATCCGCAAGGCATATCATAGACAAATTCACAAAATACTCAGGCAAGAAGAGAATCATGAAAGCAGCAAGGGAAAAAAAGGCTCTCACCTACAAGAGAAGACAGATCAGGTTTGCAGCAGACCCATGCACAGAAACTTGGCAGGCCAGAAAGGAGTGGCGGTATATATTCAATGTGCTGAATCAGAAACATAGGCAGCCGAGAATGCTTTATCCAGAAAGGCTGTCATTCAGAATAGAAGGAGACATCAAAAGTTTCCCAGACAAACAAAAACTGAAGGAGTTTGTGACCACTAAACCAGCCCTGCAAGAAATTTTAAGGCAGACTCTGAGGGGAGATAAGATGAAAAAAAAAAAAAAAAATATATATATATATATATATATATATATATATATATATATATATCAAAAGCCACAAAGATTAGAAAGGACCAGAGAACACCACCAGAAACTCCAACTCTACAAGCATCATAATGGCAATAAATTCCTATCTTTCAGTACTCACTCGAAATGTCAATGGACTCAATGCTCCAATCAAAAGACATAGGGTAACAGAATGGATAAGAAAACAAGATCCATCTCTATGCTGTTTACAAGAGACCCACTTCAGACCTAAAGACACCTTCAGATTGAAAATAAGGGGATGGAGAACCATCTATCATGCTAATGGTGAACAAAAGAAAGCCAGAGTAGCCATACATATATCAGACAATCTAGACTTTAAAATAAAGACTGTATCAAGAGATGCAGAAGGGCATTATATCATAATCAAGGGGTCTATCCACCAAGAAGACCTAAGAATTGTAAACATTTATGTGCCAAGTGTGAAAGCACCCAAATATATAAATCAATTAATCACAAACAAAGAAACTCACCGATAATAATACCACGATAGTAGGAGACTTCAACACCCCACTCACAGCAATGGACAGATCATCTAAGCAAAAATCAACAAGGAAACAATGGCTTTGAATGACACACTGGACCAGATGGACTTAACAGATATATTCAGAACATTTCATCCTAAAGCAGTAGAATACACATTCTTCTCCAGTGCACATGGAACATTCTCCAGAATAGACCATATACTGGGACACAAATCAGCCCTCAGCAAGTACAAAAAGATCGAGATCATACCATACCAGATCGAGATTATCTGCATATTTTCAGACCACAATGCTATGAAACTCAAAATCAACCACAAGACAAAATTTGGAAAGGTAACAAATACTTGGAGACTGAAGAACATCCTACTAAAGAATGAATGGGCTAACCAAGCAGTTAAAGAGGAAATTAAAAAGTATATGGAAGTCAATGAAAATGATAACACCACAACCCAAAACCTCTGGGATGCAGCAAAGTCTGTCATAAGAGGAAAGTATATAGCAATCCAGGCCTTCCTAAAGAAGGAAGAAAGATCTCAGATACACAACCTAACCTTATGCTTTAAGGAGCTGGAATAAGAACAGCAAATAAAACCCCAAACCAGCAGAAGACAGTAAATAATAAAGATTAGTGCAGAAATTAATGCTATCGAAACAAACAAACAAACAAAACAGTAGAACAGATCAATGAAACCAGAATCTGGTTCTTTGAAAAAAATTAACAACATCGATAAACCACTAGCCAGTTTGACCAAAAAGAAAAAAGGAAGGGACCCAAATAAATAAAATCAAGAATGAAAGAGGAGAGATCACAACCAACACAACTGAAATAAAAACAATAATAAGAGAATATTATGAGCAATTATATGCCAATAAAATGGGCAATCTGGAAGAAATGGACAAATTCCTAGAAACATATACACTACCAAAACTGAAACAGGAAGAAATAGAAAATTTGAACAGACCCATAACCAGTAAGGAAATCGAATTAGTAATCAAAAATCTGCCAAAAAAACAAGAGCCCAGGGCCAGATGGCTTTCCAGGGGAATTCTACCAAACATTTAAGGAAGATTAAGGAAGAGTTAACACCCATTCTCTTGAAGCTGTTCCAAAAAATAGAATGGAAGGAAAACTTCCAAATTCTTTCCATGAAGCCAGCGTTACCTTGATTCTAAAATCAGAGAGAGACTCCACAAAAAGGAGAACTATAGACCAATTTCCCTGATGAACATGGATGCAAAAATCCTCAACAAGATATTAGCCAACCGGATCCAACAATACATTAAAAAAATTATTCACCACGACCAAGTGGGATTTATATCTGGGATGCAGCGCTGGTTCAATATTCTCAAAACAATTAACGTGATTCCTCATATCAATAAAAGGAAGGACAAGAATCATATGATCCTCTCAATAGATGCAGAGAAAGCATTTGACAAAATACAGCATCCTTTCTTGATAAAAACCCTCAAAAAAGTAGGGATAGAAGGAGCATACCTCGACATGATAAATGCCATATATGAGTGACCCAATGCTAATATCATCCTCAATGGGGAAAAACTGAGAGCTTTCCCTCTAAGATCAGGAACAAGACAGGGATGTCCACTCTCACCACTGTTATTCCACATAGTATTGGAAGTCTTAGCTTCTGCAATCAGACAACACAAAGAAATAAAAATCATCCAAATTGGCCAGGAGAAGGTCAAACTTTCACTCTTCACAGATGACATGACACTCTATATGGAAAACCCAAAAGATTCCACCAAAAAACTGCTAGAATTGATCCATGAATTCAGCAAAGTTGCAGGAATATAAAACCAACACACAGAAATCGGTTGCATTCCTATATACCAACAATGAAGCAACAGAAAGAGAAATCAAAGAATCAATCCCATTTACAGTTGCACAAAAAACCATAAAGTATCTAGGAATAAATCTAACCAAAGTGGTGAAAAATCTATATACTGAACACTATAGAAAGCTTATGAAAGAAATTGAAAAATACACAAAAAATATGGAAAACGATTCCATGCTCCTGGATAGGAAGAAAAAATATTGTTAAAATGTCGATACTACCCAAAGCAATCTACATATTCAAGGCAATCCCTATCAAAATAGCACCAGCATTCTTCACAGAGCTAGAACAAATAATCCTAAAATTTGTATGGAATCAGAAAAGACCCGAATAACCAAAACAATCTTGAAAAAGAAAACCAAAGCAGCAGGCATCACAATCCCAGACTTCAAGCTGTACTACAAAGCTGTAATCATCAAGACAGTATGATACTGGCACAAGAAAAGACACTCAGATTGATGCAACAGAATAGAAAACCCCGAAATGGACCCACAAACATATGGGCAACTAATCTTTGACAAAGCAGGAAAGAATATCCAATGGAATAAAGACAGTCTCTTCAGCAAGTGGTGCTGGGAAAACTGGACAGTGACATGCCGAAGAATGAACCTGGACCACTTTCTTTCAGCATACACAAAAATAAACTCAAAATGGATGAAAGACCTCAATGTAAGACAGGAAACCCTCAAAATCCTCGAGGAGAAAGCAGGCAAAAACCTCTTTGATCTTGGCCGCAGCAACTTCTTACTCAACACGTCTCCGGAGGCAAGGGAAATAAAAGCAAAAATGAACTACTGGGACCCCATGAAAATCAAAAGCTTCTGCACAGTGAAGGAAACAATCAGAAAAACTAAAAAGCAACTGACAGAATGGGAGAAGATATTTGCAAATGACATACCAGATAAAGGGTTAGTATCCAAAATCTGTAAAGAACTTATCAAACTCAACACCCAAAAAATAAATAATCCAGTGAAGAAATGGGCAAAAGACATGAATAGACACTTCTCCAAAGAAGACATCCAAATGACACATGAAAAAATGCTCAACATCACTCATCATCAGGGAAATACAAATCAAAACCACAAGGAGATACCACCTCCCACCTGTGAGAATGGCTACATTAACAACTCAGGCAACAACAGATGTTGGCAAGTATAGGGAGAGAGAAGATCTCTTTTGCACTGCTGGTGGGAATGTAAACTGGTGCAGCCACTCTGGAAAACAGTATGGAGGTTCCTCAAAAAATTAAAAATAGAACTACCCTATGACCCAGCAATTGCTCTACTAGGTATTTACCCAAGGGATACAGGTGTGCTGTTTCAAAGGGGCACATGCACCCCAATGTTTATAGCAATGCTATGAACAATAGCCAAAGTATGGAAAGAGCCCAAATGTCCATCGATGGATGAATGGATAAAGAAGATATGGGAATATATACAATGGTGTATTACTCGGCAATCAAAAAGAATGAAATCTTGCCATTTGCAACTATGTGGATGGAACTGGAGGGTATTATGCTAAATGAAATTAGTCAGAGAAACACTAAAATCATATGACTTCACATATATGAGGACTTTAAGAGACAAAACAGATGATAATAAGGGAAGGGAAACAAAAATAATATAAAAACAGGGAGGGGGACAAAACAGAAAAGACTCATAAATATGGAGAACAAACTGAGGGTTGCTGGAGGGGTCGCGGGAGGGGGGGATGCACTGAATGGGTAAGGGGCACTAAAGAATCTACTCCTGAAATCATTGTTGCTCTATATGCTAACTAATTTGGATGTAAATTTAAAAAAATAAAAAATTAAATTAAAAAAATACTTTTTGTTCTATTACATATACTCATGCTTCATACACTAAGCTGCATAGTCCCCTTAAAATTTGTCATTCTTGTTTTTATATTATTAACCTCTTCTGATGTTAAAGATAATTTCATTGATTTTCAAAATCAATATATCCCCTTGTTTTTATCGTCTTTCTTGAGTTTACTGAAGAAGGCCTTTGCCTTTCTTTAAATTATCGATGCCCTCTCAGCCATGCCCTGTGTGGATATGAACGCTTTGATTAAATTCTTTGCCTCCGATATGGCAATCTTTAATCTAACATTTATATTTAGCTTTTCCAGTAGTTTCGTATCGCTGCTGAATACTTCTTCAAGTCCTCTCCCTTTTCCACTGGGTTTTAAAAATATATTATTCATAGTCATTTTTAAAACCCCGTGTGATAGATTCAATATTTGGGCTATTGCTAAGCCTCAAATAAGTTGCTTTATCTCTTGACAGTGAGTTGTTTTTTCTTTTTTGTCTTGTTTTTTAAGGTTTGCTTTTTACTTATTGATTAAACACTGAATGTGATTTGTAGCATGATATTTGAAAACATGGTCACACTTCCTCTTTCAGACCTTTAATGTGAGTTAGGAGTTAATCTAGTTAGGAATTGGTTTGGGTTTGGCTTGTCTCTCTCTCCTCCCATACACATGCACACACACACACACACACACACACACACACACACAAACTCGTGCACATACATACACACCACATTACCTATATTTCATCATATCATCAGATTGATTAAAGAATAAATATCAAGACAGAGATTAACTAAAGGCAATATGAGTAGATACTTATCTGATATTCAAAATCAGTCAAAAAAATTACCTAACGTGAAACATGAAGATAATAGTGTAAAAAAAAAAGTGAATCCAAGAGTTATGACACATTATAAAACAGTCTAAGATACATATAATTGTAGTTACAGAAGGAGAGAAAGAGGTAAAGCAGAAAAAAAATTTGAGGAAATCATAAATGAGAACTTTCCAAATTTAATGAAAGAAAATAAACCATGTATCCAAGAGCTTTAGACAACCCCATGAAAAAAAAAGAACAATAATAATAATAATAATACATAGTCAAACTGCTGAAGGGCAGCCAAAGAAAGTTAAGGGTATAAGAAACATTACATACAGAGAAGTAATGATAAAAATAAGAGAAAACTTTTAATTAAAATGATGCAAGCCAAATTTTCAATGGAATGACATATTTACTAAAAGTAAAATACTAAAAGAAAGAAAACTGTCAGCTCTAGATTCTATATCCATAAAAAAGTATTATTCTAAAAAAAACTCAAAAGAAAAAAAATTTCGAACAAAAGTTGAGTGAATATATTTCCAGCTGATTGTGCTACAAGATATACTCATGAGGGGCTCGTGGGTAGCTCAGTTGGTTAAACGTCTCACTTCAGCTCTGGTCATGATCTTGTAGTTTGAGGGTTGGATCCCTGCATTGAGCTCTGCGCTGACAGACCCTGGAGCCTGCTTCAGATTCTGTGTCTCCCTCTCTGTGCCCCTTCCTCTCTCTCTCTCTCTCTCTCTCTCTCTCTCTTACAAAAATAAATAAATACTAAAAAAATATGTTCATTAATTTTCTTAAGTAGAAGCATTGTAATTGCATATTAAAGTATTGATTTGTACAAAAAAATTAAGAGTGGTAGAAATGGTAAAAACGAAAGTAAACACAAGAATCATTATTTCCTGGGGAGTCTGGGTGGCTCAGTCAGTTAAGCATCTGACTTTGGTTCAGGTCATGATCTCTGGGTTTCTGAGTTCAAGCCCCATGTCGGGCTCTGTGCTGACAGCTCAGAACCTGGAGCCTGCTTCGGATTCTGGTCTCCCTCTCTCTCTTCCCCTCCCCTGCTCGTGCTCTGTCTCTCTGTGTCTCAAAAATAAATAAGCATTAAAAAAAGGAATCATTATTTCCTTAGTTTTCATTACTTCAAAAAATCATTTATCTAATGCAAAGTAGTAATAATTTATTGTGGGTTTCTAAAATATTTAGAATTAAAATGTGTGATAAAATGACATAATTTATGGGAGGGCAGAAAAGAAAATGTTTTTCAATGCACTAGTGTAAAGTACTATAACATATTTATATTTATATACTTACATATACTTCTATATATGTACATATATTTAGTACATATGCCATGTATGACACATATATGTCTACTCATGATATTAAAATCTACAGGATACTTCCTTCTTTTTTTCTGTTGAGACATTACTTTTCTTAAAGAGGTGTGTTAAATTTTTTATCTATATGATATCTTATTGCTTTCATTCAATGTTTCCAATGGGTTTTATTCACTTTTCAATTTAAATTTTATTTCTTTTTTTTTTTTTTAGTGCTAGTTTGTGGTCATTGGATGGACAAATAGTTGAATGTTACACTTGCTATTGTTATCCTTTCTCTTGTTGTATTTCACATTTCAAATGTGTACTTACTGTTTTCCATGTTAGTTTCTTAAACATGGTAATATTTATGTCCTCTCTCAAATAAACGAGAGTTTTCACTCATAGGAGCTGCCCTTGTTCTCCTTTTCCCCACGCCCAGTGTTAACTTCCAAAGTTTATTTATTTATTTATTTATTTATTTTTTCAATATATGAAATCTATTGTCAAATTGGTTTCCATACACCACCCAGTGCTCATCCCAAAATGTGCCCTCCTCAATACCCATCAACCACCCTCCCTTCCCTCCCACCCCCCATCAACCCTCAGTTTGTTCTCACTTTTTAAGAGTCTCTTATGCTTTGGCTCTCTCCCACTCTAACCTCTTTTTTTTTCCCCTTCCCCTCCCCCATGGGTTTCTGTTAGGTTTCTCAGGATCCACCTAAGAGTGAAAACATATGGTATCTGTCTTTCTCTGTATGGCTTATTTCACTTAGCATAACACTCTCCAGTTTCATCCACATGGCTACAAAGGGCCATATTTCATTCTTTCTCATTGCCACGTAGTACTCCATTGTGTATATAAACCACAATTTCTTTATCCATTCATCAGTTGATGGACATTTAGGCTCTTTCCACAATTTGGCTATTGTTGAGAGTGCTGCTATAAACATTGGGGTACAAGTGGCCCTATGCATCAGTACTCCTGTATCCCTTGGATAAATTCCTAGCAGTGCTATTGCTGGGTCATAGGGTAGGTCTATTTTTAATTTTCTGAGGAACCTCCACACTGTTTTCCAGAGTGGCTGCACCAATTTGCATTCCCACCAACAGTGCAAGAGGGTTCCCGTTTCTCCACATCCTCACCAGCATCTATAGTCTCCTGATTTGTTCATTTTGGCCACTCTGACTGGCGCGAGGTGATATCTGAGTGTGGTTTTTATTTGTATTTCCCTGATGAGGAGTGACGTTGAGCATCTTTTCATATGCCTATTGGCCATCCGGATGTCTTCTTTAGAGAAGTTTCTATTCATGTTTTCTGCCCATTTCTTCACCGGGTTATTTGTTTTCTGGGTGTGGAGTTTGGTGAGCTCTTTATAGATTTTGGATACTAGCCCTTTGTCTGATACGTCATTTGCAAATATCTTTTCCCATTCCGTTGGTTGCCTTTTAGTTTTGTTGGTTGTTTCCTTTGCTGTGCAGAAGCTTTTTATCTTCATAAGGTCCCAGTAGTTCATTTTTGCTTTTAATTTCCTTGTCAAGGAAATTAAATTCCTGTGTCAAGTAAGAAATTGCTGTGGCTGAGTCAGAGAGGTCTTTTCCTGCTTTCTCCTCTAGGGTTTTGATGGTTTCCTGTCTCACATTCAGGTCTTTTATCCATTTTGAGTTTATTTTTGTGATTGGTGTGAGAAAGTGGTCTAGTTTCAACCTTCTGCATGTTGCTGTCCAGTTCTCCCAGCACCATTTATTAAAGAGACTGTCTTTTTTCCATTGGATGTTCTTTCCTGCTTTGTCAAAGATTAGTTGGCCATAGGTTTGTGGGTCTAGTTCTGGGGTTTCTATTCTATTCCATTGGTCTATGTGTCTGTTTTTGTGCCAATACCATGCTGTCTTGATGATGACGGCTTTGTAGTAGAGGCTAAAGTCTGGGATTGTGATGTCTCCTGCTTTGGTCTTCTTCTTCAAAATTACTTTGGCTATTCGGGACCTTTTGTGGTTCCATATGAATTTTAGGATTGCTTGTTCTAGTTTCGAGAAGAATGCTGGTGCAATTTTGATTGGGATTGCATTGAATATGTAGATAGCTTTGGGTAGTATTGACATTTTGACAGTATTTATTCTTCCAATCCATGAGCACGGAATGTTTTTCCATTTCTTTATATCTTCTTCAATTTCCTTCATAAGCTTTCTATAGTTTTCAGCATACAGATCTTTTACATCTTTGGTTAGATTTATTCCTAGGTATTTTATGCTTCTTGGTGCAATTGTGAATGGGATCAGTTTCTTTGTCTTTCTATTGCTTCATTGTTAGTGTATAAGAATGCAACTGATTTCTGTACATTGATTTTGTATCCTGCAACGTTGCTGAATTCATGTATCAGTTCTAGCAGACTTCTGGTGGAGTCTATCAGATTTTCCATGTATAATATCATGCCATCTGCAAAAAGTGAAAGCTTGACTTCATCTTTGCCAATTTTGATGCCTTTGATTTCCTTTTGTTGTCTGATTGCTGATGCTAGCACTTCCAACACTATGTTAAACAACAGCGGTGAGAGTGGACATCCCTGTCGTGTTCCTGATCTCAGGGAAAAAGCTCTCAGTTTTTCCCCATTGAGGATGATGTTAGCTGTGGGCTTTTCATAAATGGCTTTTATGATCTTTAAGATGTTCCTTCTATCCCGACTTTCTCGAGGGTTTTTATTAAGAAAGATTTCTGAGTGTTGTCAAATGACTTTTCTGCATCGATTGACAGGATCATATGATTCTTTTCTTTTATTAATGTGATGTATCACGTTGGTTGATTTGCGAATGTTGAACCAGCCCTGCATCCCAGGAATGAATCCCACTTGATCCTGGTGAATAATTCTTTTTATATGCCGTTGAATTCGATTTGCTAGTATCTTATTGAGAATTTTTGCATCCATATTCATCAGGGATATTGGCCTGTAGTTCTCTTTTTTTACTGGGTCTCTTCTCTGTCTGGTTTAGGAATCACAGTAATACTGGCTTCATAGAATGAGTCTGGAAGTTTTCCTTCCCTTTCTACTTCTTGGAATAGCTTGAGAAGGATAGGTATTATCTCTGCTTTAAACGTCTGGTAGAACTCCCCTGGGAAGCCATCTGGTCCTGGACTCTTATTTGTTGGGAGATTTTTGATGACTGATTCAATTTCTTCGCTGGTTATGGGTCTGTTCAAGTTTTCTATTTCCTCCTGTTTGAGTTTTGGAAGCGTGTGGGTGTTTAGGAATTTGTCCATTTCTTCCAGGTTGTCCAATTTTTTGGCATATAATTTTTCATAGTATTCCTTGATAATTGTTTGTATCTCTGAGGGATTGGTTGTAATCATTCCATTTTCATTCACGATTTTATCTATTTGGGTCATCTCCCTTTTCTTTTTGAGAAGCCTGGCTAGAGGTTTGTCAATTTTGTTTATTTTTTCAAAAAACCAACTCTTGGTTTCGTTGATCTGCTCTACAGGTTTTTTAGATTCTATATTGTTTATTTCTGCTCTGATCTTTATTATTTCTCTTCTTCTGCTGGGTTTAGGCTGCCTTTGTGTTCTGCTTCTAGTTCCTTTAGGTGTGCTGTTAGATTTTGTATTTGGGATTTTTCTTGTGTCTTGAGATAGGCCTGGATTGCAATGTATTTTCCTCTCAGGACTGCCTTCGCTGCAACCCAAAGCGTTTGGATTGTTGTATTTTCATTTTCGTTTGTTTCCATATATTTTTTAATTTCTTCTCTAATTGCCTGGTTGACCCACTCATTCGTTAGTAGGGTGTTCTTTAACCTCCATGCTTTTGGAGGTTTTCCAGACTTTTTCCTGTGGTTGATTTCAAGCTTCATAGCATTGTGGTCTGAAAGTATGCATGGTATGATTTCAATTCTTGTATACTTGTGAAGGGCTGTTTTGTGACCCAGTATGTGATCTATCTTGGAGAATGTTCCATGTGCACTCGAGAAGAAAGTATATTCTGTTGTTTGGGATGCAGAGTTCTAAATATATCTGTCAAGTCCATCTGATCCAATGTATCATTCAGGGCCCTTGTTTCTTTATTGACCGTGTGTCTAGATGATCTATCCATTTCTGTAAGTGGAGTGTTAAAGTCCCCTTCAATTACCACATTCTTATCAATAAGGTTGCTTATCTTTGTGAGTAGTTGTTTTATATATTTGGGGGCTCCCGTATTCAGCGCATAGACATTTATAATTGTTAGCTCTTCCTGATGGATAGACCCTGTGATTATTATATAATGCCCTTCTTCATCTCTTGTTACAGCCTTTAATTTAAAGTCTAGTTTGTCTGATATAAGTATGGCTACTCCAGCTTTCTTTTGACTTCCAGTGGCATGATAAATAGTTCTCCATCCCCTCACTCTCAATCTGAAGGTGTCCTCAGGTCTAAAATGAGTCTCTTGTAGACAGCAAATAGATGGGTTTTGTTTTTTTTAATCCATTCTGATACCCTATGTCTTTTGGTTGGTGCATTTGGTCCATTTACATTCAGTGTTATTACAGAAGGATATGGGCTTAGGGTCATTGTGATGTCCGTAGGTTTCATGCTTGTAGCAATGTCTCTGGTACTTTGTCTCACAGGATCCCCCTTATGATCTCTTGCAGGGCTGGTTTAGTGGTGACAAATTCCTTCAGTTTTTGTTTATTTGGGAAGACTTTATCTCTCCTTCTATTCTAAATGACAAACTTGCTGGATAAAGGATTCTGGGCTGCATATTTTTTCTGTTCAACACATTGAAGATCTCCTGCCATTCCTTTCTGGCCTGCCAAGTTTCAGTAGAGAGATCGGTCACGAGTCTTATAGGTCTCCCTTTATATGTTAGAGCACACCTATCCCTAGCTGCTTTCAGAATTTTCTCTTTTTCCTTGTATTTTGCCAGTTTCACTATGATATGTCATGTGGAAGATTGATTCAAGTTACGTCTGAAGGGAGTTTTCTGTGCCTCTTGGATTTCAATGCCTTTTTCCCTCCCCAGATCAGGGAAGTTATCAGCTATTATTTCTTCAAGTACACCTTCAGCACCTTTCCCTCTCTCTTCCTCCTCTGGAATACCAATTATTCGTATATTATTTCTCTTTAGTGCATCACTTAGTCTCTAATTTTCCCCTCATACTCTTGGATTTTTTAATCCCTCTTTTTCTCAGCTTCCTCTTTTTCCATAATTTTATCTTCTAGTTCACCTATTCTCTCCTTTGCCTCTTCAATCTGATCCATGGTTGTTTCCATTTTATTTTGCAGCTCGTTTATAGCATTTTTTAGCTCCTCCTGACTGTTCCTTAGTCCCTTGATCTCTGTAGCAATAGATTCTCTGCTGTCCTCTATACTGTTTTCAACCCAGCGATTAATTTTATGACTATTTTTCTAATTTCACTTTCTGTTATAGTGGTTAAATCCCTTTTGGTCAGTTCGTTAGCTGTCGTTATTTTCTGGAGATTCTTTTGAGGGGAATTATTCGTTTTGTCATTTTGGATAGTCCCTGGAGTGGTGCAGGACCAAGGGGCACTTCCCCTGTACTGTTTTGAATAACTTGCGTTGGTGGGCAGGGCCATAGTCAGACCTGATGTCTGCCCCCAGCCCACTGCTAAGGCCACAGTCAGACTGGTGTGTACCTTCTCTTCCCCTCTCCTAGGGGCGGGATTCACTGTGGGGTGGCGTGGCCCATCTGGGCTACTTGCACACTACCAGGCTTGTGGTGCTGGGGATCTGGCGTATTAGCTGGGGTGGATCAGCAAGGTGCACAGGGGTGGGAGGGGCAGGCTCAGCTCCTTTATCCTTCCGTGATCTGCTTCAGAAGGGGCCCTGCAGCACCGGGAGGGAGTCAGACCCGCTGGAGGGATGGATCTGCAGAAGCACAGCGTTGGGTGTTTGCCCGGTGCAAGCAAGTTCCCTGGCAGGAACTGGTTCCCTTTGGGATTTTGGCTGGGGGATGGGCGAGGGAGATCGCACTGGTGACTGCCTTTGTTCCCCGCCAAGCTGAGCTCTGTAGTCTGGGGCTCAACAACTCTCCCTCCCGTTGTCCTCCAGCCTTCCCGCACTCCGAGCAGAGCTGTTAACTTATAACCTTCCAGATGTCAAGTCCCGCTTTCTGTCAGTACAGACTCCGTCAGGCCCCTCTGCTTTTGCCAGCCAGATTCGGGGGCTCTGCTTGGCCTGCGGGCTGCCCCTCAGCCCCGGCTCCCTCCCACTGGTCTGTGTAGCATGCACCACCTCGCTGCCCTTCCTACCCTCTTCCGTGGGCCTCTCATCTGCACTTGGCTCTGAAGAATCCATTCTGCTAGTCTTCTGGCAGTTTTCTGGGTTATTTAGGCAGGTGTGGGTGGAATCTAAGTGATCAGCAGGATGTGGTGAGCCCAGCGTCCTCCTATGCCGCCATCTTCCCTCCAACGGCTTCAACTTCTAAAGTTTAAACATTCTATTATTATGCTTAAGTTCTTTTTATATTTTTAGAACCAGTTCTTTCTTCAACAATAAACTTTCCAAATGACTTATCTACCATTCTTCACTGTAACTAATATTTCTCCAAGGAGTACATCCTAAGGGTCTAATTGTGTTTTCTTTTCTTTTCTTTCCTTATATATCTTTTGTTTTTTTTTACAGCCTATGAATCTTTTATAACTGACAACTTAATCTTTCTTTTGTTTTATGACATTTTCAGTTAGAATTTCTTTGATTTTTTTATCCTTCATTGTATGTTTTCCTTTTATTCAGGATCTTTGGTGATATGCATATTGGCTTTTCTTGTTTTTTTAATGTTTACTTATTTTTGAGACAGAGAGAGACAGATCATGAGCAGGGGAGGGACAGAGAGAGAAGGAGACACAGCATCTGAAACAGGCTCCAGGCTCCAAGCCATTAGCACAGACTGCAATGTGGGGCTCGAACTCACAAATCATGAGATTGTGACCTGAGCCAAAGTCATACACTTAACTGACTGAGCCACTCAGGCACCCCTACACATTAGCATTTCTAATTCTAGTTTCTGTGTTCACTCTTTAATTTTCTTACAATGTAATTTCTCCTTGATTCAGTTTTGGCAAATTCCTTGACTTGATTTTTCAGCTTACACATTTTGCCATTTGATTATATCCATTTGACTCTTCAAACTATCTAGTGAGTTCTTTATTTCAATAATTTTTATTTTATACTCAGATTGCTGCTTGTGTCATCTTTAAAGTCCTCTAATGCTGTTTTATGTTTTTCTTTAAGGATATTGTCTGGTTTAAGTCTTTTCTGCACCATTAACTCTGCTTTCTCAGTGGTAGGTTGTTCAGTGTACTCTCCTACTTTTATATGATTTCCTATAAAAATCAACATAAGTGGGGAATGACATTCCTTAGAAGCACCTTTAGCTTGACTGGGATACCACTGTTTTAAAACCCAACATAGTTAAAGTTTTGGATTGTTTTTCACTTTTAAAACTTTACATGTATGTATGCTGAATTTTAAATTCTATCCCTCCATGTGTTTTAAGGGTGCTCCATTTTAATATACAAAATATATCTCATCTTAGTTTTTGAAAACGTTTATATTCGTGCAAATTATACTAGCACATTTCTTTAAAAAAAGTGTATCCTTTTATTGGATTTTACAAATAACCATTGTTTGTGACTTTGTTTTGATTTTTCCCCAATTAATTTAAATAGAAATAAATAGAGTTGAAAAAAGAATTGACCTCTCACACACTTAGAAAGAGATTTATTGCATCTTGTGGATACCGCTTAGCTGGAACTGTTCTCTCAATGGGAGGGAAAATAAAAACAAACAAACAAACAAACAAACAAGAATTATCTTCTCTTGAAGAGATGTGTCAAATTAAATGTGCTAAGAGATGTGGTAAAGAATGTGAAGAATTAAAAATAATGCTTGGCTATTTGTTTTCTTCCTACTTTTGTTTACTCCTCTTGAATTATGCTTGATATTATTTGGGTATCAAGTTTTCTTATGGTTTGCAGTGAAGTCAAAATATATTTTCCACAAATAAAAGAAAATATGGGGAAAAAGGCAGTGAAAACATGGCTCAGGGATAATATCCAAAGCTTATTTGTTTGTGAGATTTGGGGGCTTTGTAACTTAGAAAGCTCCTTGTGATGTATTAATTAACTGAAAACAGGAACGTATTGTGTCCAAACAGTGCATATATTGAGAGGGTGCCATGCGCTGGGAGGGCCTAAGCAGGCAATTGTGTTGTGAAACCACAATGAAAAGACTCAGGCAGAAAACAGCTTTCTGAAAATTGCACCTTTCGATGTGTTGGTGACACGAAATTGATGGCGTTCGGTGGAATAATGACTTTAAACATTAATCCTTCCTTTCCTCAGACAGGCAGTATCTTGAGGTGCTCATTAGGTCTCATATGGAAAGAGGATTTAGCAAAAAAAATTTTTTTTACCTTTCACAAAACTGCTAAGTATTTTTGATATACATGATTATTCTGCTTGGGGGTTATCCGGACCTGGTAAATCTGGGAGGAAGCAGGTCAGAATAACACCACTTGACTCCATGAGAATCTATACGGTGAGGTGCTATGTGGTGCATGGTGCACACTAACTCAGTGCTGACTGAGACTCTGGTATTAATTTAATCTCAAAAGCAAAGCTTTTACGTTTGATCCACTGGCCTTCTCTTCACTACCTTGCAGCCAAAAGCTTTCTTTTATAATAACTGCGATTCTAGGTTCCTGGGGTGCCTCTGATATCATGGCTTTTAGAGGAGCACCACGAGAAATGGTACAGTGCAGAGCAGTACAAACACAATGCTTTCAGTTAGGGTGCATATACTAGTTAGTTGCCAAGAGTTTTCAGATCAGCTTTAAGGAAGATTGGTAGTCGTTTATTTTTAATGTTTTCACAGGGGATTCAATTCTCTTTTCCATTTGCAGCATTTATGAGAAAGGTATATAGGTGCCAATTACCTTTCCTATGTAAAAAAGATTGGATAGTTATTGAGTCAACATACCATCAAAGCCTCATTAATGAACAACTAGATGGCTGAACTTCATGCCTTTCCTTACACTATGTCTTAACTAATGTTGAAACAGTGTTTGAATAAGAAAACTACTTTTGTGTGTGTATCTGTGTGTCTCTCTCTTTGTGTTTGTGTGTGTGTGTGTGTGTGTGTGTGTGTGTGTGTGTGATTTCACTGATGCATGATTCTCTAAAAAAAAGAGTCATCATGTGGTGCAATCTAGCATTTTAGGATTAATACAGCCAAGACCAGGAATTGATTTAGTGTTAGAATGTATGAAAACATGGAAAAGGAGGGCTTGAAAAAGCTGGCTATCAAAATTTTAAAATTAAAGGTTTTATGATGGGCTAATTTTTAGATGGCTGTTTGTACTTCCAAAATAGTAGTAGAATTTTCCTTGCCTCAGACCTTGAAAGTGACCTTCCCCAGAAAGAGTATGGGAATGGAAGTTTCAGGAGTAATCTTTCTGCAAATAAATGGCCTATCTGACCTAATTGTGGGGTCTTTCTGTCTCTCTTTCTCTCTCTTTTCTACCACTTGGAGAAAAGCTGCGTGGGAAGCAAAAATTCCTCTTCTCACTATGTTTTGCACATTGTCAGAATTTATTAACACAGTATTTTCAAAAGAATGACAGGGTTATTAGACATTTCATGGCAGAAACTCAAAAACAATTCTGCATCCTGTTTGGTCAAAACTTGTAAAATTTTCAAGAACCACAGAAGCACAAGTGGCCTTCCAATGCATATGTTAAAGGCAGACCTGCCAAGATGATAGAACTTGAGATTGAAAGAGAAAAATGGAAAGTCAAGTGTATAAAGTCATATTATGCATTAGCATGTGTGGGGGTAGATGCTATTATAATTTATGATAAACAAAGGCTCACAAAAATCCACAAATACCTTCATTTAGAAGGCCTAACCTACGGACACCCCATATGGAACATGGTCTGTGTCTATACCAGGCCAGAAAAATTAAATTTTTAAAAATAATATGAATAAATTTTTAAAATTTAGTCAGTAAATTGATTGATTATTTTTGCCTTTGGTATGTAAAAAACTTGTCTATCCTCTTTTTTTTCCTAATGTTGACTAATAGTTTCATTGAATCAACTTAATTTGTATGTATATTATTCAACAATATGAATACAAAATAGCATTATTTATTGGCACACTAGTAGTTAAAGAGTCTTTGTTATCTAAACAGAAGCTATTGTGTTTCTTTAATTGAAAGACTTAGCTTAAGTTTTAGACTTCAGTTTTCTTTGTACCAGGTTGCTACGAGCTCCTAGTAAAATTTCCTTTACCTTCCATTCTCTGGTTTCAAATACATTGCTTTAGAAAAATCTAGGGAGGCACCTACGTGGTTCAGTCAGTTAAGCATCAGACTCTTCATATAGGCTCAAGTGATGATCTCAAGGTTCCCCCAGACACTTTGTGAGATCGAGCCCCAACTCCCCGCCCTTGAGCTCTGAACTGGCAGCATGGAGCCTGCTTGAGATTCTCTCTCTCCCTCTCTCCCTCTGCCCCTAGTCCACTCATGCTTTCTCTCTCAAAATAAATAAACATTTTTTTAAATCTATGGAAAAATTAATCTGAAGAATAATAAAACAAGTTAAAATACATAAAATACAGGGGGACCTGGGAGGCTCAGGTGGTTAAGCCTCCAACTCTTGATCTCAGCTCAGGTCTTGATCTCAAGTTTGTGAAATAGAGCCCCATGTCGGGCTCTGCACTGTCTGCTTGAGATTCTCTCTCTCTCTCCCTCTACCCTCCCCCCTCAGAACAAATACACTTTAAAAAAATAGATAAAATACAGGTCACTGTTCAGCTTGAAGGGGAAAGGAGGGGATATTTGTTTTGCAGATGTATATTTATGTCCATATTTACATATTTCCCATGTATTAATTCATTAAATATTTAGTAAGTACTGATTTGTCTTGACCACAAGGTCTAGACCCTTACAGATACAGGAAACGCAAAGATAAATATGACTTAGTTTCTATCATCAAGGAATATGAGGCAAACAGTAGGAGAAAGATAGAAAAGAAATTTGGGAAAAAAAGGCTTGATTAACTGTATGACATAAGCCCATGTACATTAGACTGAAATACCAGGAAGGTGGTGGATGAATCCACCAGGCCTTTTAAGGGGTGGAGCTGATCACAGACACCTCAGTGATGAGGTATTTTGTTTGATTTTGAGCTGAAATCTATGGAAGTGTATGACAGGCCAAGAAAAGGGCACACTAGAAAAAGTCAGGTTAGTTTTACCATTATGGTCTAGAGCATAAGAACATACCTACAAGTGTAGGATGAGACAGTAAGCGAAAATACAGAGGTAAGATCTTAATTCATATAGAATGATTGTCAGCTTATGTCTGCAGCCAAGACCAATCATATGACAAAATTATGAAATAATGGATTTTCTTTTGTTATCTAAACTGCAGCTCTGCTGGTGAGACTCCCTATTTTTATAACCCAGAATTTCTTGCTACCAACAGTGTTGTAATCTGTCAGTCCCCTTTCGAATTGCTTGTGCTTGGTTCTCACTCCAACCCATCTCTTCTACTTTGTGCTCCATTGCTTCTCACTTAGTGGTTGATGAAAAGCAATCTCATAAGCTAATTCTTACTAAGGTTTAATTACTTAACAGCTTGATTATTAAATCTCTAAGGGTATTTGGATTTTGAATAGAGGACTATTGGATGTTGTCTTAATTCAATACAATTAATGAGTGGGGTTTTTAGCAAAGGAAGACGTTTTGTTGGGGCACAAAAGGCAACAGAGAGGAGTATTCCAGAAATATTTTGTATTTTTGAGGAATCTCAAGCTCCCGCAGAAAAAGTATTGTATTTGGAGTTAAAATCCCATACATGCCACACCAGCTAAATTGTTCCTTTGGGTAAATCACTTTATGTCTTTGAGTCTCAGTTTTCTCCTCTTTATAATAGAACAGTTATACTAGGAATGCTAGGATCAATTGAGAAGTAGGAAATTCTTTATGACATACAAATGTACATTATTATTATCATTCAGAAAAAAGTTAGATTTACCTACATTAAAATAATTTTTTTTATTCCTAAGGTTTTCTTAATTCAATCAAGTGCCTATAAGGACAGCCACTAAAAAGGTAGCTGGATTTGTAAATAATAAAGTTTATCTTGTATACATATATACGAGCTTTCTAAATATATTGTTTTCATCTTAAAAGTTTTTTTTTAAATAATCAACAAAACATGGAAAGAGGAACCCATGAATAAGAACAAATTAAGAAATAAAAATACAGTATGGCCTTAAGGATGGCTCTAGGAAGAATAAAGATGCAAATTAATTCATAATTATAAAAATACAAAAGGAAAATAAATGGGAATTTAAGTTGTTTATAGAATCAAAACACATGGTTAGATGTAGATATATTACTTAGCACATATGGTATAATTAGTATACAATAAGAAGAAAGGTAATTATTTAAATCCTATTGTCAAAGGTGGGAAAAAAAGATACAGTATTATTGCACTATTACAGGTAAAATAAAGTGATACAATCTACCAGGCAATTTGAGAGTCCTGATAAAAATTTAACATGCATGCATGACCCAATTAGCTTTGGGGTTTGGGGCTTTTTTTCTCATTAAACTTCTGTTTTAATGGGTTTCAAAATTCTGTGACAGATTTTTGGTCAAGTTGTCTCCATTAAAAAGTATGGATTTAAAAACTAATAGGTTGAAAGTGACACACACACACACACACAAAACCAAATGGTGCACAAAAGATTCTCCTTTCCTTCTGAAGGTTTTATGATATATTGTTATCATTAACCAGTCACTTACTATTAAACTTAAATGGTCAGTTGACACAAACAGCTCTGAGATGGTTCTTCCACCAGTTATTAAGACTGAGGTGGGGGTACCTGGGTGGCTCAGTCAGTTAAGCATCTGACTTCGGCTCAGGTCATGATCTCATGGTTCACGAGTCTGAGCCCTGTGCAGGTTCTGTACTGACAGCTCAGAGCTTGGAGCCTACTTCAGATTCTGTGTCTCCCTCTCTCCCTGCTCCTCCTCCACTTGCACTCTAAAAAATAAACATTTAAAAAACTTAAAAAAAGAGACTGGGATGGCAGGTATTGGAGATTATATTTATTTAGCCTTCTAAGCTTTCTGAGCAGACTTGGTGACCTTGCCAACTCCAGCTGCCTTCTTGTCCACTGCTTTGATGATACCCATAGCAACCGTCTGTCTCATGTCATGAACAGCAAAATGGCTGAAGTCCTCAACACACATAGGCTTACCAGGAGCCATATCAATGATGGCAGCAGCACTAGATTTCAGGAACTTGGGGCCATCTTCAAGCTTTTTTCCAGAACAACAATCTCCTTCAGCTCAGCAAACTTGTGAACGAGGTGAGGTGTGTGACAATCCAGCATAGAAACATATCTATCACTGATTTGGCCTGGATGGTTTAGGATAATCATCTGAGCCATGAAGCCAGCTGCTTTCCCTGGTGGGTCATTTCTGCTGTCACCAGCCACATTGCCACAATGAACACCTTTGACAGATATGTTCTTGACATCGAAGCCCATGTTGTCCCCAGGAAGAGGCTCACTCAAAGCTTCATGGGCATTTCAACAGACTTCAGCTGTAACATGGACTGGAGCAAAGGTTGACCACCATGCCTGGTTTAAGAATACCAGTCTCCACTCAGCCCACAGGGACAGAACAAATATCACCAATTTTGTAGACATCCTGGAGGGGCAGACACAAAGGCTTGTCAGCTGGATGAGTTGGTGGCAGAATGCAATCCAGACCTTCAAGCACTGTGGTTCCACTGTCCTTGCCATCTTTATGGGTGACTTTCCATCCCTTGAACCAAGGCATGTTAACACTTGGCTTTAGCATGTTATAACTATTCCAACCAGAAATTGGCATGAATGCTACTGTGTTGGGGTTGTAGCCAATTTTCTTAATGTAAGTGCAGACTTCTTTAATGATTTCCTCATAACTCTTCTGGCTGTAGGGTGGCTCAGTGGAATCCATTTTGTTAACACCAACAATTAGTTGTTTTACATTCACTGCATAAGCCAGAAGGGAAGGCTCACAGATCTGCCCATTCTTGGAGATACATGCTTCAAGTTCACCAACACCAGCAACAACAATCAGGACAACACAGCCTGAGATGTGCCTGTAGTCATGTTTTTGATAAAGTCTCTATGTCCTGGGGCATCAATGATGGTCACATAATACTTGCTGGTCTGGAATTTCCAGGTATATATCAATGGTGATACCACGTTCATGTTCAGCTTTCAGTTTATCCAAGACCCAGGCATTCTTGAAGTAGTGCTTTCCCATCTCAGCAGCCTCTTTCACATTTTTTTTGATGGTTCTTTTGTTGCTACCACCACATGTGTGCATAAGATGACCAGTAGTGGTAGACTTGCATGAGTCTATGTGTCCAATGACAACGATGCTGATTTGAGTCTTTTCCTTTCCCCATTTGGTTTAGGTTTAGAGGTGGTTTTCATGACACCTGTGCTCTGGAAGCAAATCCTTTGGCTGCTGTTAATGTTTTTGTTTTTCATACAAGTATGTGAGTGCACAAGGCACCTTGGTTTCTAACAGTGATTGTTTAGAGAAAACTGAATATCTTTCTGTAGAGAAATCTTTAAAAAATTTTCAAAACAGAAAAGGAGAGAATGCAACAGATAAAGTTCTGGTAAAAGAGCAGCTACCTCACAAAAAGCTCATGATTTTCCGGCAGAAGAACATTGCTCGTGAGCTCACTGAAAAATGTATGCAACTGGAGAGACTTCATACATGATATTTTGGAAATCATTTGGAAAATGCAAGATAAAACAAGAGAAAGTTAAGTAAATGTTCTCCTTTACATAAAAGGGGATTTGTGGTTTCTAGACTCAATAAGCATAAGTATGAGATCTATATCAAGACCTATATCAAGAATTTTCAGATATGTATGTTGTTATCATTTTGATACGTTGCTAAGACATTTTTGTTTAAACTAATGTGATTTATTTTCTTGACAGATTTGTTAGGCTGGTGGATCAAAGAAATGCCACACACAGCTTATATTTTCACTCAAGCAAGGCATTTGGCAAAATCTCTGATTCTCTGAGATCACTGGGGAGTAAGGTCTTAACAATCACTTAGGAAATACCTTTGGAATGTGAATGTGGGACACAGAGGAAGTATCACCGCTAGTAGTATGGGCAGAATGTAAGCAACAGAGAAAATACAGGCAGTGAGCTAGCATCTAAACTTTGAAATCAAACCTGAATATGAACCCAGGTTCAGAAAATGCCTTACCTATTCAGTGATCTGTCAATTTGGCGTTGTTTAATCTCTCTCCAGCCCTCAGTTTTTTTCTATGTCATTTGAGAATTAAAACATTGCCTACCTTAAGGTCATTGGGAAAACTCAAGAGGACTGAATGACCAGTAAGTGCTTAGTAAGATGACCAGCATCAAGTATTATGATATTAAAATGAATACAAAGAAGATACAATTAATTAGAAGCACTCAGGCAGAGTAACAAAGAGTCTTTATGTCTTTCCACAACAGTAGCAGCAGAGGCAGAAAAAATTTTAATTACCATAATATCATATACTGCAAGGAAGAAAGAAGGATCTTCCCAAGAAGGGTGATGAGCAAAGGACATTCTCCTTTGGACTAAAGAAAATTGGAATTGAGACACGCTATTGATTATTTACAGAAATCTTTATTTTTTTCTCTAAGATGCTTGTTGTATAACTTCTCAGTTTTCAATATTTAACATTTACTACAAGTACACTTCAAATAAATATTCAATATCTAAGATAAATTCGGAATATGTGTTTCTTATCTCCTAAGAGAGTGTAACATAATTACTAAATAAAAACTCAAAAGGATGAATTGTTTCAAACTAACAAAATAAATGTAAAAGTGTGGTGAAATGTATTGTTGCCACAACTTTAGGCAGGGTCCTCAACTTCTTGTGACTTTCTTATTGTTGTTTATATGTAGATAAAATTAGGGATAATTATGTGACTTTAAATAATGTAATCAAGATAAAATGATTACCATGGTCATTGGCTAACAATGAACAACCATGAAAATGAATGCGGTTTTCATTATTATCAGATGAAGAAATTAATAAACACCTAATATTTAGAACAGAGAGGAGTGGTTCATTTTAAAACCCTAAATAGGGGACACCTGGGTGGCTCAGTCGGTTAAGAGTCCGACTTCGGCTCAGGTCATAATCTTACGGTTTGTGAGTCCAAGCCTGGCATTGGGCTCTGTGTTGACAGCTCAGAGCCTGGACCCTGCTTCCGATTCTGTGTCTGCCTTTCTCTCTCTCTGATCCACCCTTCCTTGTGCTCTGTGTCTCTCTGTCTCTCAAAGACGAATAAACGTTAAGAAAATTAAAAAAAAAACACATCCTAAATATTGTACTCAATGGCAAGTGCACTGTGATCCAAGAGCATAAAAACACCGTGAAATAGATCATGGGATCTCTTATTGTATTAAATAGAAGTATGGTGTTTTCATTAAGAGAAATAATTGTTTCACTTTATACAGTTAAGATATCATCTAGGAAATTTCATTCTGGTAGTAATATTTAAGAAGGACTTGAACAAACAATAGAGATAGTAAAGAAGCTGGAGCACTTAATGACTTGATTTGGAAAAGGGAAACACTGAAAGGGAAAAGTAATGCTTATCTTCCGGTATCTAAAGAGTTCGTACTGGGAATGCGCAATAAATTAGGATTAAGTGGAGAAAGTTGTAGGAATCCGATTTTGAGCAAACATACAGACAAATATCTAGTAGTAGGTTTGTCTGACAGCTCAATGATGTTTTAGGGATTGGAATCTTCATTTTTGACCAGCTTTTAGTGATCTTCTTTCATACGAAATAAGGGAAGGTGGTACACGGGATTCTTGCTACCAATTTCCCATTCAGAACCTAAGGCGTGTATTCTCAGCCAGCCAAGGACTCTTCCTCACTGGAGCACAGGTATCCTTTAATCTACAATCCTGACAGAATCCCTTAAATGGCATTTTAGACAGCGACTGCCAATCACTTAGTATGCCATTTCTGTCTAAATGATCTCTAAGGTTATTTAAATTCATGATATTAGTGTTTAAACCATATTTTTTCACATAGAATACAGGGCATTATGTCTGCCATTTACTTATATAAAAATAAAGGGAGTAACATTTTCAACCAACATTGTAATGTCTTATTCCTAACAATAAATGATTTTGAGATAATTCTCATTTCTCAACAGAACCACCAGATGGTATGTTTTCTAGACAAGTCATATTTATAACAATGTATTTTTACATTTTGCAATACAACATAAAGCCTAATAATAAGATCTGAATTCTGCAAATACTAGACAAATCTGCAAGTATAACATTCTTCTCTCCTAGCGAACATCCTGTGAATTCATAAATATTTACATATTACAAGTTATAATTATGTAGCACTGGGGAAAAGGGAAAATGTAACTGTATATTTATATCTATAAGAATATAAAAGAACATTCATAAATTACAAATGTGCATTGTTCTAAGAAAAGTACCTACTGAGCTTTTGTATCTTAAGGCCAATACATAAGACATGTCTCTCCATCCCCCCCAACAGTGGAATAAAAAATTATAATTGTAAGTTTGAATGACTATTGATTGCTTATTATAGTTTCTATTAATAGTTATAAATGATTATGTATGAGCACATCATTGTAGGTATTTGATAATGTAGAAGGGAAAGTTTGTATTGCTACAGGGATAATCCTCCTTAAGAAACTGACAAGCATTATTATAAAAAATACTGCAAAGTATGTATTTGCTCTAAAACAATTACCTAAAATAGTGCATTTAAATGCTATCTTCTTCTTGCTTTTCATACTAGGCATTCCACAGTAAATTCTATATCACAGATTAATCTGCCCACTAATAAATTTCTGCTAAATAAAAGTGAATTTTTTAGAAATCTGTGATGCATATAACAGATTAGCTTTGAGTTATTCCAAAGCTTTAAAAAATGAAAAGTAATAAATGTTCCCTACACTTTTGCATTATTTTCTACAGAAATAATCATCATTTACATTTGTTTTTTATTTTAGTTTTCATATGCTCCTTTTCCTACCATTTTCACTACAAAATGTTCCAACAATTTAATTATTTCATACCTACATTTTTATGCACATCTCTGCAGGTACATTTATGTATTAGAGTAAATTCAGGTCTTAAATAGTCTCACCTCTGAGGTTGACAGCTCTTATGTGGCAGTGACCTCCAGTCATCTGATCAAATTTTGGGTTACTTACTAGTTATAATCAAATATATTCTCATCTCTTATTTGAACAAATCATACAGAAATTGAATACAATTTTTATGAACACTAGCAATATGTTCACTTCCCTGATAATTTTGACATTAAAATTCCATCTTAATAATCCCATCCTTCAGGCTTTGCAGACTCTTAAGGTATTAAAGCAAAAATTATCCTAAGCAGTTAGATTATAATGTATTTAAAGATTAGACATTTCATGTTGAATATTAACTGCTCCACTTCCCAGGAAAAGAAAACTATGCTGATTTTCTTCTTCTACAATTTATACATTTCAAAGGCCAGCTATCCAAGTTTCAAATCATCTTGCAGGAAAACATACTTAAAATGACTTGAATGTTCCATAGAGTTTCAAAGTATAAGTAACAGCATATTAAGATACATTAGAAATATTTATAGCAATTATTTAATTTTATTTCAAAATAACATACCATAGAGGTATTAAAAATTTAACTATAGCCAATACTTCATAGATAGAATATTACTTAACTAAAGTTGTTAAATTCTCTATTGAACAAAGTAAATATGCACCTTGTTAGGTATTAGGTAGATATTTATTGAATATGCCCTTTGTAATGTAGAATGAGAGAAATTAAAGACAAATGTGAACTAGCAGATGAGGAAATGACCTATTGTATTGTTTCTTAGGATTAAAGAGATAATGAAATGTCATCTATTACTTCTTTTTACTTCTGGAAATTATGAATATGATCAGTTCATAAGGATGAAAGCCTGTCCTAGTTTGAATTTCTCTAAAGAACAAAATTTTGAGCCCATCCATACACTTCAAAAGTGGTAACTTAAAGAAAAGTCAACATTTTTTTTCTTCTAAATCTTGTCTTGGTTCTATGGCCAAGGTTCTAGAAGGTATGACAAACATGTTCAGGATGACAAACATTTACTCACATACAACTTAAAGAAAAAAGGTGCTATGAATGTTTGTGCCTTTCTCACAAATTAATATTCATATATTTAAACCTAATTTCCAACATGATGGTATTTGGAGGTGGGCTTTGGGTGGCCATGAGGATGGAGCCCTCATGAATGAGATTAGTGCCTTTGTATAAGAGACCCCAGAGAGCTCCTTTACCCCTTCTACTATAAGTGGACATGGTTAGAAAATGTTATTTATGAACCAAGAAGTGGGTCCTCACCAGATACTGAATCTATTGGAGCCTTGATCTTGGACAGCCTCCAGAGCATGAGAAATGTATTTCTTTTGTTTTTGGTATTCAGTTATAGCAGCTTGAATTGATGAAGGCAGAAGGCTTGCAAACTAATAAAGAACATGTTTCCAGTAGCCCATGTTTCCTGCTTCTGTCACTTCTGATCAAAGGAGAGAAATAAGAAGGATAACTTGGATAGAAATATCTATAACATATACCCTTTGGCACAGTATATGCCAATGACTTACATTAGTACCTTGGGTTGCAAGTAACTTGTTCTGTGAGTGTTCCTCAAAACAATCAAACATTTCTATTAAATTTTAACTTTATAAATGAGTGATGTCTTGCAATACGAGTAGTACATGATACCAAACATCACGTGATCATGACTGAACCAATGGTTCTCTCTCTCTCATTGTGGGATTGTGGGTGATTCCCTCCCATGCTCAGATGCTCAGTCTCAGGCTACAGTGTTGGGTAGAAATCGGTGACTTTTCAGAATGTTGGAAGTTTCCCACAACTGGCACTAGTGTATTTTTGTCGCTTTAAAGTATCTATGGACAGTCTCTTGCTTTTCTATACAGGAGTAAGCTTAGGAATGCTCTGCTTCATTCTACGTCAGGCTGCCTGAAGATATAGACCCTTTCCTTTACTACCTTATTGCCAGTTACATTAAATATAGTATATGATAGAGTTTATTAATACTGTACCTTAGTCAACATCCATGTGAGCTTATCCAATGGCTCTTAAGCAGAAAAAGGTTGAAAAGAAAGGTGGTAAGAAGAGGATGATTATGGTGGAAGTTAAGAAGGAAATCATCAAGAAGTACAAACAAGGTATGTGAGTGGCCAAATTGCAAGATTTTATAAGAAGTCTACATTGACCATTTGCACAATGTTAAAGAAGAAATAAGAAACAAGAGGGCTAGATGCAGCTAAAGGAATCACGAGACTATCAAAGCAATGGCCACATTTCTAGAAGATGTAGAAAAGTTGCTTCTGGTTTGGATAAAGGAGAAGCAAGTAGCAGGTGATACTGTGACTAAGAACTTTATTTGCAAGAAGGCAAAGGCCTTGTACACTGACCTGGTAAGTAAACTGCCAGATACGTCAACAGAAAATGAAGAAGGATTCAAAGAAAGCAGGGATGGTTTGATAACTTTAAGAGGAGAAGTGTTGTGAGGCATGGCAAGGCTGTGAGTTCAGATGCTCAGGCAGCTGATGTATTCACTACTGAGTTCCAGAAGCTCATGGTGTTTGAGTGTTACCTGCAGGAGCAAGTTTTTAACTGTGATGAGACAGGGAGTTTTGGAAAAAAATGCCAAAGTGGACCTACATTACAGAAGAAGAGAATGCAATGCCTGGTCACAAGCCCATGAAAGACCATCTCACGCTCTTGTTTTGTACTAATGCAAGTGGGGATTTCAAAGTCAAGCCCTTGCTCATGTATCATTCCAAGAATCTATGAACCTTCGGGAAATGCAAGGTGCAGAAGAGTTAAACGTTATGTAGAGGTCCAACAGCAAGACCTGGGTCATTCCTATCTTGTTCATTGAGTGGATCAACAAGGTCTTCTGTCCTTCAGTGAAGAAATAGCTTTTAGAAAAGAATCTTCCACTCAAAGCCTTGCTGGTTATGGATAATGTTCTTGCTCATCCTCTAGGCTTTGAGGATGACTTACTGGAGGAATTCGAGTTCATTAAAGTCAAGTTTCTTCCTCCCAAACCCCCCCCAATCCTCCATCCCATGGATCAGCAGGTCATTTCAAGATTTAAGAAGCTTTATATCACATTTCAAACTTTAAGAAGCTTTATGCCAAAGTACTATTACAGTGAAAAGTTCGAGGTGACCAAAGGAACAAACCTTACCCTCCTAGTTTTGGAAAAATCATTTCCACATCGTGAACTATCTCAAGATCATTGATAAAGTCTGGGATGTGGTCACCAACAGAGCCCTCAACTCTGCTTGGAGAAAACTGACCTGACTGCATTTTTGGATTTGACTTAGAGGGCTTTGCTCATGAACAAGAGCCACCAGTTGTTGATAGAATTGTGCCCCTGGGGGAGAGCTTGGGGCTGGAGGTGAATTAGGATGGCATTTAAGTGCTGGAAAAGGAACATGGCCAAAAGCTGACCACCCACGGACTGATGGAGCTGTGTTGCGAGCAATAACAAGAAGTTATGGAGGAGATCTCATCTGCAGAGGAGGAGGAGAAAAAGGCAGAGGAATCCCTCACTTCAAATGAGATTGGAGAGATGTGTAAAAGGTGGGAAACACTGCAAAATTTTGTAGAAAATCACCATCCAAATAAGGCTGTAGCGGTGTGGGCAATGAACCTGTTTAACAACAAGGCAATGTCGCATTTCCACAAAAATCCTCAAAAGGAGGCAAAAGCAAGTGTCATTGGATAGGTTCCTTGTTAAAGTTGCATGAAAAGAAAAAGATTCCATTGAGTCAGTAGATAACAGTGATTCCATTAGTGATAGTGAAAGTCGTCATACACAATAACCCTCCTGCCTTGTCTCCCTCATATCAGCCATGAAGGTTTCCAAAGGTAAGTGCAGGTTAATTTGTTTATTTTTCTTTATATTTTGTATTTTCTTTACTATTTTGTATTATATTACAGTATTGTAGTCATTTGTGTATGATTATTTTGGATTGAGGAACGAATCATCTGGATTTCCATTATTTCTTATGGGGAAATTTGTTTGATATACAAGTGCTTTGGATTACAAGCATGTTTCTGGAACAAATTGTGCTCACAAACCAAGGTTTTACTATATCTTATTTTGTACCCATTAGCAAATATCTTCTATTTACCAAGTTCCATTTCTCATCATTCCCCAAAAAAGATAAAGGTAATAATTCTTCATTTTTTTACTTATATATGTATATGCAAGTGTGTGTGACAATTAAATAGCATAAAATCTCATATTATATTGAGTTGACTTTATTTCAACTGCTAATTATTTTGTTTTTGTTTTGGCTCTCCTAAAGGTACATTCTAAAGCCAGATTAGTGTGCAGGTTGTTTGTTTGGGAGGCTGTGACAAGAAGTACCTGAATGACAAAGGGAGTGAAAGAGAAGGAGGAAAGATGTTTTAGTTCTAGTTTACTGTGTAGCAAACCACTCCAGAATTAGTGGCTTGTTATCATTTATATTTATTTATATATTTTTTTATTTGTTAATTAATTTTTTATTTATATCTCACAATTATGTGTGTTGATTGAATGAGATCAGCTCTGGTTTTTCAGTCTGTCTCGCGTGGGACTTCTCAAGGGGCCTCTATCACTAGAGACCTCTGCTGGAGTCTTAGCAGGACAGCATGATATGATTAAGTTGGCTCTCTGTAATCATAGGGTCTCTTATGTTTTATGTGACCAGTCTCTCAACAGGATGTTTCCAGTAGTATGTTGCATAGTCACACTTCTTATACGGCATCTCAGGATTTCCAAACATGCTAAAGAGGAAGCAGACATGTCATTGTGAGAGGTGGGTTTCAAATTGCAAAAGTGTCACTTCCATCACTGGATGGAAGAGGAGACTACTCAAGGGCATGCATACTCAGAAGGTTGGTTCTTTGGTGGTTTTCTTTGGAGCTTCATAGATACAAAAAGAAAGTCAGTACATTGGAGGTAAATCAAAAAGTTTACTGTGGGTAACAACAGGATGAGCCCTTCTGGGGATAACTGGAATACATATAGAACTATCATAGAATTTCCTCCCTTGAGAGCTGCGGAATATCTACTAATTTTGGAGGGGGACTTTGTTAAAGCAACGTTTTTGAGTTGACAGAAGGCACTGGAATACAAGGTCCTATGGGGATAGGGGAATAAATGTATTTTGTACAGCTTACAAATATAACAAAATTGAACACTCAGACCAAGGAACAAACTTTATCAGTTTTTTTAAAAGTCCTTGTGTTTCTTCTCTCCATTCATATTTCCCTTCCATTACCCCCAATAGAATAGCCACTATGATAATTTTTGTTGTAATCACTTCTTTGCTTCAGAAAAAAAATATTTCTCCAACAAAATTTGTATTCATAAAAATTACACTGCTTAACTTTTATCTATTTTGTAAAATTATATCAATGGAAACATACTATTTCTATCTTTTTGCAACATGTTCGTTCATTGTACATTGTTTTTCACATTCCTGTGTTTATGCTTAAAACTGAAGTTCATTTGTTTTATTTGCTCTGTAGCATTTCATTACATAGATCCATTTTACTGATGAGCAATGTTTTCACTGAATCCCCCAGAAAATAAGAGAGCATGCCTTCTGTTTCTTTACTGGGAGTTGGGATTTAATCCCATGAAGGCCCCGATGGTGGGGACGCAAGTGAGACAGGAAAGGAGTGTAAGCAGATGAAATGGGGCAATACTGAGCACTCCAGAACTTTGAAAGAAAAGTCATCCAAGGTGTCTCTAGACATGTTGAAAGTTGCCTCTGCTCCTCAGAATGATCTGTTGGGAAATGGGATAGGATGAACAAATAATTTATCAGCATCTTCTCGTTACCTTTATTATTGCTCAGAATTTACCTCACAGGGCACTAACTCCATAGCACTTCCAAGTTTGGGTCCCTGTCCTCTACAGAAAGATGCTGAGGACGCCAGATTTCAAACTCCACAGGGCACATACTCATGGATGTCCAGAAGTAGTGAGAGACCCCAGATCCCCCATGGAGTGTGCTGGGTTGAGCTTTGATATGATAGATTTATATTACATGAGTAAATAAATGCAAGCAACAGTTTTTAATAGATAACTTCAATAAAGTTAGGGGATTTTTAGTGTTTTTGTCGCTTGTTAACATTTTATCATAAAGGTATATACAATATTATTGAAGAGTTTCATTCATCTATTGAGAAATCATGTTTTTTTCTCATTTAAGATGTTAATATGATGAGTTATATCATTCCACTTATAACTTTTGAAAGAACTCTGCATTTCTGAGGTAAAAATAATTTGGATAGGATGTGTTCCACTTTTACTGAATATCTGTATTTGGGTTGCTAATATTTTAGTTTGTTGCTTCTATGTTCCTGAGTGGGATTAGCTTGTAACTTTTTATTATACTATTCTTATCTTAATTGGTGTCAAAGTAAGTTAGCCTAATAAAAATGGATTGATCTTTTTGTTTCTGCTATTAGAAAACTTGGTAGTACTCAATCCTGAATTTATCTAAATCCCAGTGTCTTCTTGTGGAAAGAGTTTTTAACCATTTTAACTGATCTAAAAGATATGGAAATATTCAGGTTTGTGTTATTTCTTAACTCAATTTTGATCAATTGTATTCTTATAAATTATTGATCATCTTTTTTTAGTTTTATTATGTAAATCTGGTGTAATCTGATTAATCTCTGTATTTTCTGTAGCTATTAAACTACACCATTGTTAATATTTTATTTTTTCTTTCCATTATTTTCCTTTCAATATAATAAAATTTGACTTTATTTAATACCTTTCAAAGAACCATTTTTCACTATTGGATAATTTTTATATTTTGCTTCCATCTCATTAACTTCTGACGTTTTTATTACTTCTTTCTACTTTTCTGGGTTTTAATCTGTTGCTTATTTTAAAATCTCTAAAAAAATTAAATACTTAGTCTATTGTTTTCTAAATATTTCATTGTTTCTAATTTAAGCTTTCAAGACAATAAATTTTATTCTAACATCTACTTTAGCTCTATCTTATAAGTTTTAATCACAGTACTTTAATAATAGTTCAATTAATTTATAATGTATATTATTATTTTTATTAGAATCATGATTTTGGGGGGATATTTTTTCACTTTTCTTAACATAAGTGTCTTCTTTTGTTATTATGTTTTAATATTTTTATTTTAATGCCAGCGTACTCAAATGATGTGTTCTTTATGTCATTTAAAATTTGTAAGGTTAGTGTATGTTTACTTTGCATAAATATTGCATATGTATAAAAATAGTATGTATTATCCAATGTTTAAGTGCACTGTTCTATGAATGTCAATTTTGTGATGAATATTCATTGTACCATTTAGCTCTTCTATATTCTTACTCATTTTTAGCCATTGTGTCCAATCATTTGTTGAGTGACCATGGCAAATCCCTAATGATGATGGGAAAGCATTTAATTCCATCTTGTAATTACATCAATTTTCACTTTATATATTTTAAGTTACATTATTGTGTACATAAAATTTAGAATTATTATAGCATCTATTAAATTGAATATTTTATCATTGTGTAATATCCTCTTAATTCCTAATAATGGTTTCTGCCAATGTGTTCATTTTGTCTAGTGTTAACACACCTTCCCCATTTCCTTAGTCTTTTGACTCTCAATCATCTGTGTTTTGTTTTAGGTGTGTCAAGCTTTCCCTTAACTGGAATGTTTATGTCATGTCCATTATATGTCATTATTGATATTTTGGGATTGAAGTATATCAAATTACTATGTATTTTCTATTTGCCTTGATTTTGTGCTTCTTTTCATTTCCCCCTCCCCTTTTTTGGGCTCTTTTGGACACTTTTTCTCATTCATCTTGTCTTTAACTTTTTAGAAGTTACATGGTAAATCTTTTAGTTATTAGTTATTTGACAAACATAATTAATCAAGTTTAAAATTAATCAATTTCTGTATATACCAATGATATGTATATGTCATATTTATATATATGTGATATTTCGAAGGTATATAATTGTATAATCCAGATACATATCTAAAGATTTATTAAACAGAATTGGCTCATGTGATTATGGAGGGTGAGAAGTCCCAAGATATATAGTCAGTAAGCTGGAGACCCATGACAGCCAATAGGATAGTTCCAGTCTAAGCCTGAGCCTAAGAACTTGGATGACCAATGTTATGTTGCAGGTGCCTGTCTGGGTCCAAAGACCTGAAAAGGAGAGCTGATGGCTTAAGTTCAGTCCAAGTACCAAAGTACAAGAGAAAACTGATGTCCAGGTTAAGAAGCCAGGCAGAGAGAGTTAACATTCTTATTCAAATTTCTGTTATATTCAGGCCTTCCACAGATTGGGTGAAGCCCACCCACATTAGGGATAGCAATCTGTTTTACTTAGTCTACCAATTTAAATGTTAATCTCATTAAAAAAAAAAAAAACACCTTCACAGATGCAACCAGAATATTATTTAAGCAAACATCTGGCATTTTGTGGCCCAATGAAGTTGACACATAAAATACCTGTATGATATAAGGATCTTAGAACACTTTAAGATTATCCAATTCCAAACATGTATTACTTTTGTCCATACTCTGCCTATATCCTTCTTTTGCCCTCAAATAAGATGTTGCTTTCGTTTTAAGTAGTCAAAGATGGTTCAAATTTACAAATAACACTATTTGTTCATATCTGTTTCAACTGGATCATTTTTCTTTTGTCACTCATACCTTTTTTCAAATTCACATTAGTGAAATTCTCTTGGTGGTCAACTCTTTTATGTCATATACTAATATTACACACATGTTCTTAAAAGTCTATTTCTCCTAGGTGTGTAATTGGAAACAGCAAGTTCAGCTTTTGTTTTGTATACACAGTTTTGTGTATTCTTTCAACATAAAATGATGCCAAACATCAATTTAATTGCCATTTTATTGTTCTACCAGTCTGTCTTTAAATTTTTTTTATTAGTTTTCTTTATTTTTGAGAGGCAGAGAGAGACAGAGCACGAGTGGGGGAGGGGCAGAGAGAGAGGGAGACACAGAATCAGAAGCAGGCTTCTTGCTCTGAGCTGTCAGCGCAGAGCCAGATGCGGGGCCTGAACTCATGAACCATGAGATCATGACCTGAGCCGAAGTCGGACGTGCAACCAATTAACCCCCCCAGGTGCCCCAACACCAGTCTATCTTTAAAATCATATTACTAATAGTATTTTAAGAATCTTCTCAGCTTATTTGCTGATCACTATCTAGTATGAATATCTTTCATTTATCTTGCTTGGGTTCTATTTGAATTTGTGAATATGTGGGTTTGTGTATTTCATAATTTATGAGAGATTATTAGCCATAATTTATTCAGATATTGCTTCCTCCTTACCTATTGCTCCTTTTTAGAACTCTGGTTATGCTAATGTTTGAGCCATCTCATTCTGTCCTCCCATCTCTTATACTCTTCCCATATTTCTTCCTCTGTATCTCTCTTGGCTACAGTCCAGATAATTTTCATACTATTTCTTCCTTCATTGGATCTAATCTGTCCCTTGAATAGCTTATATTATAATGGTTTTTTTGTAAAGAACTATTTTTAATATTTTAATTTAAGTCTGCATGATGCGAATTTTCAAGTTTCTGTGTTATTTCCTTAGGCTTATGTTATATAAAATTGTTTTATAATCAATATCTGATAATTACAATATTTGAATTATTTACTAGTATCTTTTCTATTGCCTGTTTTTGGTACTAGTTCTTATTCATAGTGTTCTATTTCTGTGTGTGTGTGTGTGTGTGTGTGTTGTGTTTTTATAATTATTTACTGATATTTCCTTTGGCATATTATCTTGTAAAGTGTTTGTCACCTGGGTTGAAATTGAGTTCCTCCACCCAATATCTGTATTTTCACAATGCCCTTTTATTGGGGTCACTGCTATTTCAAAATTATTTTAAGTTAAATTATTTACTTGAGACTTTTCATGTCTCAAGAATTCAGAAAACAAACCTGCATGAGAGCCAGTTTAAGATTATGAATTCTATGGGAATAGTATTTCCCCCACAAGCCAGTGTCAACTTTGACACAGGTAACTCTCCTTGCTGACGCTTTCTTCATGCTTAGATTAGTTTTCATCCCTTCTTCTCATATAAGCATGACACTTTGGGTCCCAGATTTTTATTCAGGTATCCTATTAGACTCCCTTCCTCAGTTGGTCCACAGGCTATATATCCCATTTGTGTTCCCCAAGCAACAATAAAGTGGAAGCATAAGATCTCCAGGATTTGCCAGAAGACCTCAAGATGAAATCTTACTTTGGTACATATCTGTCATCCAAGATTCCTACCTTAATTTCATAGTTTAACTGTGTAGGTTCCTTTTTTTGTGTCAGTTCATAGATGCCTTTAAAAATAAAATTTGTGGGAGTTCTGGAAATGTGGGGTTGGGGGGAATCCTGGAATCTAGAAGGAAATGAACTGCCAAGATAAAGAGCAATGGCTTTTATCATCTTAACAGGAATAGGAAACAAATAGAGAAAGGTGTCTCTTCTCCCTCTTCCAGGCTTCCAGCCACTCTTCAGCACTCATTGAGAAAACCTAACAAGAATTTACCGGATTTGCAGAAATGGGATTGTAGAATCTTATAGCTAGCCCTAGAATACAGACGTGTCAGTTTAAAGCTGGGAAATAACCTGATAAATAACCCAAAAATTATTTCTATATTGTAGGAAAAGAACATGTGTTAGTTGAATTTCTATTATCATTATTTTCCAAGGATGTGTCCAAATTGTTCAGATGAGTCTAATGAAAAATTAAGATGTGAATCAATGTAAAAATTTGGCTGAGTAAATACATAATTCATATAACTCTCAAGAATTCTAACCTGTAATTCTCCATGCCACAGTTTTTCACTATCATAGTATGGTTTTCTGCATCAGGAAAGAAATACAACCGCTGCCCTGCTAAGTCAGAAAGCCTGCCTGCTTACTCTTTTACCCCAAGGTGGTGGTCAATAGAAAATAAGCTGCCCTCACAGATTCAGGTCTGGGCAATACCACACAGTGAAATCTCGGACGTGTCATACGCTGCTTTTAGCGTGATGTGTCTTGTTTATGATTCAAGCACATAAACGTCCCAGGAGAACTTGAGTGATGTCTCACACACTTACCTTTCTTCTATGCTCAGCAAACATGAGTTTTTAACACAAAAGAACTTAATTTTTTGGTATCACTCCTAACCTTTTCTTTGTTAAATAATGAGCCTTTATTGCTTCTATGGAAAAAGGAAATAATAGGGTTTTGTTTTTGTGGTTGTTGTTATTTACAACTACATTTTTACTGTGATCAAAGGTGATGTAACAGTACTTCCCCAGGATGGCGTAATGACAACACCACTCTCTTTTTTTTGCCACTAAAGCTCAAAGCCAAATGTCTTCTATAGTAGACAAAAGCTTGCTTGATAGTCATAAAAATATATATCCTTCAGGATAGGAACCATTTTCTGTATCATTCCATGTGTCGATCAGCACATAGACATCCTAAATCCAGGTGTATCTTTATGTACCTTCCAGGAATTGTCATGAAGATTTATTAACAAATTGAAATTTATGAACGCCAGTATATATCTTAGATGCTTACCAATTAAAGGAGCTTAATGGCATTGTAAATACACATATTTGGAGCAAAAAAAATCATTTTCTGCCTTGAGTGATTAGTACCACTGTTAAATTTTGGAGTTTTGTTTATTTCAAGTTTAATGCGGTATAAAACTGTTTTTTTTTTAAATAAACGTAAAATCAATTCATTCAGTATATATTCACAATACAATCTTTTTCAAACAAGTTTCTCTAAACAGGATGTGGCATTATGTATAAATTCATTTGAAATTAAAAAAAATTCAGCTTAAATGCATAATTAGTCTTTCAGAAATTGTGTGTCTTACTATAAGCCTTTTTATATCATCCCATGTGTCAGGAAATAAGCAATTACTTTAAAATATTAGAGTGAATTTTGTTATCTCTTAGTTTTTCTACACACTAAGTCTCAGGAAGGAATGTTGAAACCGGCATTGCATGTGAACTACAAATACATAAACGGTGATCTCATTTTACTGTAAGATTGCTATTTAGATTTTTGCTAACAAATCTCAATATTTCTGAGGACACATTTATTTGTTGCTATATCAAATTTAATCAAATATAATTAAAATGCACTGTTTTCATGTTTATTTCTATTTATATATATACTGTTTTGGGCCATTCTACAATTTGTGTTATGATTTTAATCAGTAAGTTTTCAACATAATTTTAGGTTGATATTTGAGAAAAAGAAATTATTGTGTTTTACAAAAAAATTATTGTATCTCTATGAGCTATGAGTTAATCTGGGCCGCATCAAATCGTAACTTTGGGACTTTCAAATGTAATGTTTTAATCTAGAGCTTCTAATTTATTAGTAAGCACAAAAAATATCTGCAACCGATGTCACTATTTTCACTAATCTTCAAAAGTTAAAATTCAATTTTTAATGCTAAAAATATTAAGTTTTTATTTGTATTGCTTTCTCTTGAACCTCTATAAAATCAAATATAATAATGTGATTCAATTTATAATATTAATTAATTTGCCTGAAAACATTTATTCATTCAGAGATTAATTTAAGAATTGTTGCTTTGTAAGATCTTTTAAACTCCTGAGCACAAATATCATCTACCAGGATTTCTTCATTCATTCATTCATTCATTCATTTTTACTCTTTCTATATTCACTTTTCTCGCATGAGAGACTTCCTCCCACCTCCCCATTTTACTGGTTAGATTTTCCTTCTTTAAATAATTGGGAACTAGTGGCTCGAGTTCAGAAGAGTCTGATATTGACCTATTCATCCCTCAATACCAATGGCTTCATCAGTTTTGCCTCTATATTGGAAAAAAAGGCTTTGTCACTCTAGCCTGTTGAGAGGCTTGAGATGTGGTTTAGAGGGATTGTTAGACTCTTTATTCCTCTTACCAAAAATGATAAGTGCCTTTTTGTACTGGGCAGTGGTGAGTGATGATCTGGTAGGTGATGTTTGGTTAATTCCATCAAGAGTGTGCAACGAAAGAAGACGTCTTTCTTCCTGCGAAGGGAGAAGGCATGTTGCACTTGTCCTCTCTCCTCGTGTTCAGATAATTCAGGGACTATACAGGCAGGTGCGTGTAATTGGTAAAGATAAAAAGGTTTTCTCTAAAGATTTGCTGGGTCACTTCCGTAGGGAAAAAGTCAGTAGCCCCTGTAGTTTTTATGACCCAGGCACACGAACTGTACAAGAGAATGTCAGTGATGTATAACACATTTACTTTCCTCTATTCTTGGCAAATATGTGGCCTAAGAAAAGAAAGCTTATTTGTTCTTTGCATCACTAAAATAGTTTCTTTGTTAAATAATGATTCTCTGTTTATTGTATAAATTAAAAGGGACAATGTTTCCAGAAATTCTTTTTTATGTTCTCATGTACTTTATTTCACTTAATTTAAATCTCACAGCCATCTCAGATGAAATGATTTCCAAACCCATTGCTACAATTAAAATCTGTGGTATGTGTACGATTTTACACTTTTAGATTTACATGATGTTGACAGGAATCAATATTTTTAGGGTTGTCTGCTTTTCTAATAGCAGAAACAGTTATGGCGTGTGCCCATATAATGCATATTATCTTGGTTATAACTCACCATTATTCTCCATTTCTGCATTGCTAATATGTATCCAATTTCAAATACACACACACACACACACACACACACACACACACTAGTATATGTGTGTTGGAATGTTCCTTTAATTCTCCCCCACTATTTGTCCACACTGTGACACTTTATAGAGATCAGAATAATTTCACATTTCAGTGTCAAGATATATGCTTTTTTAAGATCTTAATAGATTCTAACTGCCCAATAACACTGAAATAACTGTGGTCGTAACACATTTTTCCACCCTTGGATTGCAGG